>NC_133656.1:2164958-2764958 GCF_009905375.1 Apium graveolens | reverse complement strand
GTTTGAATCCTTTTCAACCACCACAGTCTTTTGAGAAACTGTGGCTTGGCTAGCTTGGGTACCACTCACCTCTCCTACCTTATTCTGGGGGTTTTCTTGATGTTCACCCCTCCCCTCACCACTAACACCCTGTACACTCCCCTCAAAGTTTATGGTAGGTGTTACAACTGTTGTCTTTTGAGAGACAACAGAGGTGGCTTTCTTTGACTTGGATTTTGAAACTTTAGGTTTGGTGGCCTTGGTAGGAACCTGTTGGGACATTAACACAAATTCCATGGCCACACTTGAAGGAAAAGAAATGATGGGGTTGGAAGTAGTAGGAGTTGAAGAAGTATTTACCTCACTTACCTGAGGTGCATCCATGATTGGTAAGTATACCAATGGCACCTTACTGTTGAGGTTAATCCTTAAAAGGTCTACAAGGACCCTCTTTTCTTGTGCCCAGCATTTGAGTTTATTACTCTCATTATTTATGACCAAACCTTCAGCAACATGGTTAGCCAATAACATAAAAAAATCTAGCATAGTAGATGTTATGAGGTCTATTAGCCTTGTTACCTAACCTAGTACCCAATTCTAGCATAACATAATTGCTAAAATTAAAGTACCTATTAGAAATCAGCATATAGAGCATATTAACAAGAGATGAAGTTATTGCATCAAAATTACTAATTTTCCAAGAGAAAACCTTGATAAAGGCATCATTAAGAAAACTTCATTCTTTCCTAAGGCCTTTTCTCTTAATACTGCCTAAACTAGTAGAATCAAGGGAATAGCCTATGGAACCTAACGTGCTAGATACATCATTATCAGTGTGTGGTGTCATGGCATTGTTTTCAGGTAATTTAAAACAGGACTGTATATCATCACAGTTAATACAATAATCCTTACCTTTGAGAGAGAAATAGATGGTCATATCAGTGGGGTTGAACTCAGCAGTTGTCCACATTTCCTCAACTACCTCATAGTAAATCATTGGGGCTTCCAGCATTGCATAACTCAGTTTGCAGTTTTTGATGAAGTCCATCATCTTGTGATAATCTGAGTGGGCTTCATTCTTTTCCACCAAAGCTATGAAATTGTTTTTCTCATAGACAAACCCAGATTGGGACATTATCTTTACTACTGGTGCCATTGTTGTGGGTAGAAGTTGCATAGAAAAGTTGAGAGTTTTGGGAGAGAAAGAGAGTAAAAGCTTTTGAAAATTGCAAGAAAGCATAAAGTGAAAATAAGAATTCAAAGGGGCTTTTATAATTTCTCAAATTAAAACATAAATATAATGATTAAACAATATTTTTAAGTGAATTATAGCCGTTTGAGAATAAAAGAAAAATTGTATGTATTCTAAAAACTGCCTTTAATACAAATACATACAACTGTGTATATATATGTATCAACGGTTAAGTAGATAGAATCAACGGCTGTGACTCACTCAAAATGACTGATGTGACACTTCAACGGATGAGGTAAACAGTTATCCATTGAAGATTAACACAGTTTTATCCATTGAAGGATAAAATTACCAGAAATATATTTGTCTTTCAACGGATAATGGACATCCGTTGATAGAACAATTTTGGCTTTCAACGGATAGGGAATATCCATTGATAGAATAAACTTTACTTAAATCCAACTTTGTTCTTGCAATAAATTCATTTCAGGCTACAAAACAAATTACAATTAGGACATGAATTTAGGAATAATTAAGCATACCTAGCTCACTTACCAATCTTGTGAATGTTAATTCATCAAGTGGCTTGGTAAATATGTCTGCAATCTGTTTTTCACTTGGAACAAAATGAAGTTCCACTGTACCATTCATCACATGTTCCCTTATGAAGTGGTACTTGATGTCAATGTGCTTGGTTCTTGAATGCTGCACTGGATTTTCAGTAATGGTAATGGCACTTGTGTTGTCAGAGAATATTGGAATTTTGTCAACATTTAGCCCATAGTCAAATAGTTGATTCCTCATCCATAATATCTGTGCACAGCAACTACCAGAAGCAATGTACTCAGCCTCAGCTATTGATGTAGAAATAAAATTTTGTTTCTTACTGAACTATGACACAAGCTTATTCCCTAGAAATTGACAGGTGTCGGTTGTACTTTTCCTGTCTATTTTGCAACCTGCATAATCTGCATCTGAGTAGCCAATTAGATCAAAACCAGACTCTCTAGGGTACCAAATTCCTAGATTTGGAGTCACTTTGAGATATCTGAAAATTCTTTTAATAGCAACTAAGTGAGATTCTCTAGGATTATCTTGAAATCTAGCAGAAAGACATGTAGAAAACATTATATCAGGTCTACTGACAGTTAAATATAGAAGTGAACCAACCATGCCTCTATAGCTTGTAATGTCCACAGACTTTTCAGCCTTATTTAATTCAATCTTAGTGGCAGTGGCCATGGGAGTTTTTGCAGAGGAACATTCCATTAAGTCAAACTTCTTTAAAAGATCATAAATATATTTAGTTTGACTAATGAAAATTCCACCACTAACTTGTTTAACTTGTAAACCAAGAAAATAAGTTAGCTCTCCCATCATGCTCATTTCATATTTACTTTGCATTAACTTAGCAAACTTTTTACAAAGTTTATCATCTGTAGAACCAAATATAATATCATCTACATAAATCTGAACAAGTATTGTAGAGCCATTAACATTTCTAAAGAAAAGAGTTTTGTCAATAGTACCTCTTGTGAAGTAATTATCTAGGAGAAATTTTGACAAAGTCTCAAACCAGACTCTAGGTGCTTGCTTTATTCCATAGAGTGCTTTCAACATATAATACACATGGTCTGGAAAATTTGGATCTTCAAACCCTGGAGGTTGACTCACATAAACTTCTTCCTCCAATTCTCCATTCAGAAATGCACTCTTGACATCCATTTGATAGACTTTGAAATTGGCATGGGCTGCATAGGCTAGAAAATTCTGAAGGCTTCAAGTCTTGCAACAGGAGCAAATGTCTCATCAAAGTCTATTCCCTCTTGTTCAGAGTAGCCCTTGGAAACCAATCTAGCTTTATTCCTTATGACAATGCCATTTTCATCCATCTTGTTTCTGAATACCCATTTTGTGTCAGTAGAACTCTTGTTCTTTGGCTTGGGTACCAGCTTCCATACTTTGTTCCTCTCAAATTGGTTTAGCTCCTCTTGCATTGCTAAAATCCAATCTGGATCCAATAGAGCTTCTTCCACTATCTTAGGTTCCTCTTTTGATAGAAAACTACTGTATAGACATTCATCTTGAGTAGCCCTTCTAGTTTGCACCTTAGATGTTGCATCACCAATGATTAGTTCAAAAGGATGATTCTTGGTCCATTTCCTTTGAGGTGGTAGATTAGCTCTAAATGAGGTTGCCTCAGTATTGTCATGATGTGAGATGGAGTGTTGATCGGTTAAAACTCCCCCTGAGTTATTGGTCCTTTGCAAGGAACTGGGAGTTCTATCAACTGATGATGTAAATTGATTATCCGTTGATGCACTATGAACAATGGATGCTCCATTATGTACTTCAACGGATGATGCACTTTGTCTTTCAACGGATGCTGCATTACTTCTGTCAACGGATGCTGAATTATGACTTTCAACTGATGCAGCATTTTGTGCATTATCCAAAGGCAGATTTTGAATCCTTTTTAAAGTGTCTTCTCCATCATTCTCATCTTCACTATCATCACAATATATCTCAATGTTATCAAATTTGAGTCCTTCATGACGTCCCTCATCTGTTAGTCCATCAATCTTTTTATCATCAAACACAACATGCACAGATTCCATAACAATATTGGTTCTTAGATTGTAGACCCTATATGATTTTCCAGCAGAATAACCAACAAATATTCCTTCATCAGCCTTTGCATCAAACTTGCCTTTGTGATCAGGTTGGTTCCTTAGAATGTAGCTTTTGCAACCAAAGACATGAAGGAAGTTTAAGGTTGGTTTTCTTCTCTTGAACAATTGATAGGGAGTCATGCCTTTTTCCTGATTAATTAGAGAAACATTCTGAGTGTAACATGCACAGTTAACAGCCTCAGCCCAAAAATATATTGGGAGTTTTAACTCTTCAAGCATTGTTCTTGCAGCTTCAATTAGTTATCTGTTCTTCCTTTCCACCACACCATTCTGTTGTGGAGTCCTTGGAGCTGAAAACTCATGCATGATCCCATTTTCTTCACAGAACAACCTCATGTTAGAATTCCTAAACTCAGTTCCATTGTCACTCCTGATATTCCTTACTTTGAAATCTGGATGGTTGTTGACTTGCTTAATATATTTGATAATGATTTCACTAGCTTCATCCTTTGATCCAAGAAAATAGGTCCATGAAAACTTTGAGAAATCATCTACAATCACTAGGCAATATCTTTTCCTTGAAATTGACAATACATTGAATGGTCCAAAAAGATCCATATGTAGCAGTTGCAATGGTTCATCAATTGCCGATTCAAGCTTCTTACTGAATGATGCTCTCTTTTACTTTCCTTTCTGAAAAGCATCACACAGTCCATCCCTTGAGAATTCCACTAGAGGCATTCCTCTAACTAAGTCCTTTTTGACTAGATCATTCATTGTCTTGAAATTCAAATGGGACAGCTTCTTGTGCCATAGCCAACTTTCATCTTGACTTGTTTTGCTGGAAAGACAAGTGATTGATTCTGCATCTGTAGAGTTGAAGTCAGCCAAGTACACATTCTCTTTTCTAACTCCAGTTAGAACCACTTTGTTGTCCTTTTTACTGGTGACAACACAGGATTCAGAATTGAAGGAAACAGTATTTCCTCTGTCACATAGTTGACTGATGCTCAATAGATTGTGTTTGAGACCATCAACTAATGCAACTTCATCAATGATGACATTTTCCTTTGAAATCAAGCCATATCCCATAGTGAACCCTTTACTGTCATCTCCAAAGGTTATGCTAGGGTCAGCTCTCTCCTTGAACTCTGTGAGCAGGGTGAAATCTCCTGTCATGTGCCTTGAACAACCACTGTCCAAGTACCATAGATTCCTTCTTTTTCCCTGCACACAACAAAATCAAATCAAGTCAATTTTGGTACCCAAGTTTCCTTGGGTCCAGCCTTGTTAGTCTTTTTCCTAGACTTCACACTTCCTGCACCTTTTGACTTAGGTAACTTTGAGTCAACCTTGATCTCAGATGTAGTTGGTTGAAGTGTAGGGTTAGTCACAGAATCATTTAGCACATTTGATTGAATTTGATAAGGCATAGATTGTGCAAACATATTATTCCACATAGGCATGTTGTATGGCATTTGAGGTATACTAAATGCAGCAAAATAAGGATTATAAACATATGGCATGTTTGCAAAATGTGCATGTGGATTCTGTTGAGACATAACAGGAATAACATGCAGTGGTGACATAGACATGTTAAGCATGGAAGGAGTTAAAGGCATGGGAGCATTCTTAACAGATTTGCAGTTAACGGATAGATGATTAACACTACTACAATGCACACAACTTTTTCTAGGAGCATACTTATCAGGTGTGTAGTTGTTGTGTTTGTTAATCCCTACCTTCCCATTTCTATTGGATTTTCTTTTAGTTTCCTTTTTATCCTCAACCAACTTAAGCCTATTTTTCAACTGATCTAAATTCATGTGTCCTATATTCACCTTACTGGCATCTTTGGATGTGCTAGCTTCTTATTTGACAAAGTTCTTGGAAGTTGAACCAAACTTCTTACTGAGATTTTTCAAATTATCCCTTTTAGAAACATTTGCCTGTTTCAATTGATAAGACTTCAACGGATGCTCCTTTTCTTCCTTCAACGGATGACTTTCATCATCCGTTGATTCCACATCCGTTGACAGTCCATCAATTAATACCATTTCCTTTTTGTTTTTCTTCCAGGCATTCTCACAAAGTGATTCAATTCCTTGAACCTTGACAATTTGAGCACTAACATCCCTAGATGTTTTCCAGACCCTGATTACCTCTTGCTCATGTTCTAGTTGTTTAGAAAGAACTTCTACTTTCTTAACAGACTCTTCTAGTTCACTCTCAATAGATAAGCATTTGATTTTAATCTTTTCAAGCTCAATTACCTTACCCTCTAACACAACATTTCTATCACTTAAAAACAAATTATTCTCTTTAATTCTCGTGTTCTCTTTAGCCAGTGATTTAAGGGAAACACGTAAATGATATAATTCATTGGACATATCATTTATAGCTTCATTGCATTCATTTTTAGAAAGCTGAGAGAGGTCAGTAGTGATTACCTGGTTGCTTGATGAACTAGTTTCATTTTCATCAGAATTAGCCATCAGGGCTAAGTTGACATACTCCATATCATCATCTTCATTGGCTCCATCAGCTGCCCAGTCATTTTCCTGAGTCAGAAAATCCTTTTCCTTTTGTTTGAGCAATTCGAAATATTTCTTTTTGCAATCCACTTGCTCAAATTTCTTCTTTTCAGAAGTTGGTATTCTGCACTCACTTGCAAAGTGTCCACTTGTGCCACAGTTATAACACTTGAACTTACATTTATCCACCATGTTCTTGTTTGGCTTAGTGGCTCTAGTGTTTTTCTTGAATTTCATCTTTGCAAACCTTCTGGACAGAAAGGCCAGATGTTCATCAACATCATCAGAGTCATCTTGACTGGAATTGTCTTCAACCTCAGCTGCTTGCTCATTTCCCTTGCTTGATTCTGATTTGCTTGTGCTAATTTTGAGACTTGGCATTGTCTTTTATTCATTCCTGGCTTCAGTTTTCTCATTTTCAGCTACAATTGCAACTGATCCACCTTTTCTCTTTCCCTTCTCCAACAGCTCATCTTGCTCCATCTCAAGTTCATATGTCTTCAAAATTCCATATAATCTTTCAAGTGTGAAGTCCTTATAATCTTGAGAATTCCTTAGTGAAACAGTCATAGGCTTCCATTCCTTTGGTAGAGACCTCAGAAATTTTAAGTTGGAATCCTTGACTTGGTACACTCTGCCATACAGCTTCAATCCATTCAACAGTTTCTGAAATCTATTGAAGGTATCATTCAATGATTCTCCTTCTTCAGAATGAAAATATTCATATTGTTGAATGAGAAGCTGCATTTTGTTTTCTCTAACTTGTTCAATACCTTCACAGATAAGTTGTACAGTATCCCAAATTTCTTTAACAGTTTGGCTGTTAATGACATTATCAAACATATCTTTGTCTAGGCCATTAAACAGAATGTTCATGGCCTTCTTGTCCTTGTGAACCTCTTCAATATCTTCATCAGTTCATTCTGCTTTTGGCTTGGGAATAGACTATCCAACAGCAACTATGGCAGTGGCAGCTGTGGCCACTTTGTGAGGGATGTGAGGACCATTCTTAATGCAGTTGATGTAGCTTTCATCTTGAGAGAAAAGATGTAGATGCATCTTCACTTTCCAGTGATGATAATTATCTCTTTCTAGGATTGGAATCTTCACTCCAATATCGTTCTTACTCATGATGTTAGTAGAATAGATCTTTAAACTCTTTGTATGTCAAGAGCTTGCTCTGATACCAATTGTTATTCCCAAGGAACTAACAATGAGATTTACAGAAGGGGGGTTGAATGTAAATCTCAAAACTTTTTCAAGTTTTGAGCAGTTTCAAAAGCTAAGTGTATGATTAACAGATGTGTGTGAATTGCTTTGAGCAGGTGCAGACAGATGTATATTCAAGACACAAATGTAAAGAACACAAAGGCTTTTAAAAACTTTTCTAGTGGATTTGTTGTTCCACCAGAGATGTGTATTTCAGAAAATCTGTGATACAAAGAATTGATCACAGCTGCTTCCTAGTACAAACTAGATGATTTTCTCTCTATGTTTTTCTAAACAGCTCTGGAAAATTCACATCTAATTACTAGCTGCAACTTGGTTTATATATCACCAAGTTTTCAAGTGAAGATAAAGATAAAATACAATTATAAAATAGTTCTTCACATGTTTCTTCTTCATTTCTCTATCCAATGCAATCTAAGATAATCTGTGAATCTTTGAATACTTCCTTGTTTGCACCAGAATGGAAATGCTACTTTTTCTTGATTCCTCCAAGAGGCTACCACATTCCAATTGTCTCTGTCAACCCATGTGCCTCTGCCAGCTTATGGATTGTCACTATCAACTGCTATGGAACTAACCATCCGTTGAAGCTTTCATCCGTTGATGACTTTATCCGTTGATGCTTTAACAGGTGAAGCTTTATCCGTTGATGCACTCATCCGTTGATGGATGTTATCCGTTGAAGCTTTAGAGACATCCGTTGAAACTTTGTTTTTCATCCATTGATGGCCTTTAATCTATCAGTTGATACTACTTCATTTACATAAAATTACAAGGCATGAAATATTTACAATTAGCCCTCCTATTTCCATATCCACTAGTATTCAACATGACTTATAATTTCCCACAACTTCTAAGAATTATAACTTAAATACAGAGACTGAAATGTGCTACAATACTAAACTTATTTCTAAGTAAAGCTAATCCATCAATGGATAGCCAAGATGGTCTTATCCGTTGAGGCTACAAACACTAGATTTCTACTTAAGTGTTTTGTTTAACTTATCATCAAACTAATACATATATTCCTAACAATGATTATTTGTTAGATGCTGACTTAGTAGTCTTTAACAGACTGTATATCCCATGTTTGAATTAGTTATTTATGTGGAAATCCATAACACAAGCAAACTCTGATTTTGATCTTAGTCAAATTTACTCCTTGTATCTTATTACTAAGTCACAAACTAGATTATTGCTTCTTATTTGTCAAATTCTGATGTCAGTAAACCTTAAGGATGAACTACATGCTTGATAAGCGTCACTTATCTGAAGAAAACAAAAGAAAAGCAAAATTTAAATTAGGTACTCCTTTGAGATCTAGAGTAAATATGTGACAGGGAAGACCCAAGTGCATTGCTGTTATTAAGTAATATACATTAAAAAAGCAAATTTTTCTTGGTGACTTTTCACTTTCTCTGATTACTGGAGAAATATTCTGATAACAGCATAAATTATGATAGCAGTTGTAACTCATTTACACTGAGAAGCCACTTTCAAAAGAATTTCAAAAGATGTATAAAATGAGAATAAACAGTTGAGGTGGATACTTGCATAAATTTATTCTATATTAGACTTCAAAATTAAAGACAACTTTTAAGCACTTTTCTTAGTTATGCCTTATTTCTAAGATATACTGAAGTTTATCAGACTTTAATCTTTATCTGATCATTTGCACATACACACACTATCACTCCATATGAATGATGAAAATTACTGTGGTGATTAAGTTGTTTCAGATAAACAGTTAAGTATTAATTGCATAAATTTTGAGGACAAGTTCTGATGAAAGTTCTGATGATTAAACTCTGAAAAAACCAGTCAGTATTTGTGTGAAGAATCACGAAAACAATCATTCATATTTTGAGTACAGAAGCCATGTTCTGATGACCATTAAATTCTGATAATAGTCAAGTTCTGATGCAAATCCTGATGGAAACTCTGATGCTTATATGGCATTATTTAATTACTTGACTTATTTTTGGTATTTACTGTAACAGTCATGTTTTATCATAAAATAATTAAGTGAGATAAAAATAGTGATAATCATTTGGTTAATGGGTTGCGTGTTTGTTTTGGTAACCGCATGTGAGCAATAATTACTGCACATTTCACGTGCCCACTAACCACTGTTTTGACTATTTACTGCGTGATAGGTGTCAAATGTCTGTTTTACTTCCAAAAAGAGTCGTTGAGTGGAAAGAGTATATATATTAAATTTAAAAGATTTCACAATCTTTTACCTACTCTTACTTTATCTATTATTTCTTTTACTCTCTCTCTCTCTCTCTCTTTTTCTCTCTATTTTCTGACGGACTCTCTTACAAGCACTTTATCAAACACCTTACGTACACACAACTTTTCACTTAATTTCTTACAGAAATGGCACCCAAGGACATCATCTTTAATGGAGCCAAGTTCGTCCCCAATAACTACATGGCTATTCTCAGCAAGGATGATGCTCCATCAGATCTTCATTTTATTTAAGATTTTCTGGCTAACAGTGAGATTGGGTATGCTTTGACCCAACCACAATTACTCTCAGGAACACAGATACTGGAGTTTTGAAGGACTGGTGTTTATGATGATGGTGGTGAAAATGGGTCCCCAAGCATTATTTTCACAACTGGGGAAGATGAGCATTTGGTTACCTTGTCTACTGTTCGACAAGCTCTACACTTACCAGAAAATTGCACTTTTAATGCTCAGATTGAAGATCCACTGCTACAGGGTATGATGGCCAATCTTGGCTATGAGAAAAGTTTATCCAAGTTGGGACAACTGAAAAGGCCCCACTCAGAAGGGAGTGGAGTTTCTTCTTTGACTGCATCACTAGAGCTTTTGCCAACAAATGCTCCAACTTTGATGCCATTCCAATTCGGAGTCATCAAATAGGGTATGCACTTCTTAATCAAACTCATTCTGATTATGCTACTTCTATTTCGGGGTTTATTAGGGATAGGATGAAGGAGGACCCAAATACTGTTTACTTTACTAGATTTTGTCAACTCATTTACAGTTTTTGTTATTCTGATAAGCTCTAAAACTTTAGTGAGTCAATTCAACCTTTTAAACTTGCTAAAAAGGCTTTCACAGACTTGTTATCTACTGATAATAAGAAAAACTTACTAAGACCCCTTCAAATTCCTGAATCTGTAAAACAGTTCTTAGTAAACTCTGACCCCAACACATACACACCCAAATTTCTTGAAGTTGCACCCTCTCAACCTCCACCAACACAACCTTCCAACTCTCAACCACAGCCTACCATCAGAACCTATTTCCAACCAGCACAATCTTCTCAACCACAACCATCAGCACCTACTACCAAACCAACCTCTGGTACTTCCCAAAAGGTGACAGTTGTAAAATCTGCTACAACATCCAGACCTAAATCTTCAAGAGCAAAATTTGTTCCTCAAATCTCCACCAAGGAGAAAGAGAAAACTGATTCTTAGAGATGAATCAGATGAAGATGAGCAAGTTCTTGTTCATGCATCAGGACCTGTGACAGTAGCAACTGAAGAATCAATTCTTCAGAAGGAGATAGAAGCTGAAAAGGTAATTTTTCAGAAAGAGAATGAAGCTGAGGGTTTTGGAATTCTGAAAAGGAAAAGAACTTCAAGTTCTGATGCTGCTCAAGCAACACCTTCACAACCAAAGTCCAGATCAAAGAAGATGAGAGCAGGTAGGCATATGGCACAACCTCAATCTGAGGATGCTAAAGATGCTGAGGAAGGGGATCATGAATCTCTGATCTCATCAGAACCTACAATAATTGAAGCTCTTCCAACACCTGGAGAAATTCTGATTCAGGAATCTGAAATTCCTGCAGTTCACATATCAGAACCTGTGATTTCTCCACCTCACTCTCCAATTCAAGCTATAGTTGAAGATTCAGGATTAAGTCCTGAAATTGATATTCACAGGTTACATATACCAACTGTCTTGTATCTGGAAGCATCGCAAGCAAATGAGTCAACTCCACCTGTTTCTCCATTAAATGCTGATATTCCTACTACTCCAATTCTGGATTTGGATCTTGAAACAGATGAAGTAGTTCCAGAATCTTCTTCAGCTACACACACTCTTGTGTTATCAGAAGATGAGGAAATGCTATCAAGTTCTGGAGACAGTGCTCCAGTTAATGATCCAATTCTTGGAAATGAGGCACTACTTAAATTTGTTGAAGAAGATGCTCCTATTCCATGGGAAGAAACTCACAGAGGAGTTGAATGGACCATGAAGTGGAATGAACCTGACTTCATTCCAAGCTCAAATGTTCTGAAAGATCATATTCCAAAAGCTGATGAGTTGCTGACAAATTCTGATTTTAAGATACAACTTAAAGTCACTGCTCTCAGTACTAAATCTCTTCAAGGTCTACACTTCACAACTCAAGCAAAGGTTGATAAACTTCAAGAAACAGCTGATAAGCTAGACATGGAGATCAAACTGGATAAAAAGAGGTTTATCAGACCTATTCAAGAGAAAGTGGAAGCAATTGAGAAAGTTCAAGAAAAGCAACAGGCCCAACTAGATGAGGTCTTACAAAATCAAGCTGCTCAACAAATTCAATTAACTGAGATTCAATCTTCAGTGGAACTCCTTCTTTCTCTACTCCTTCCAGATGATGCCAAAAAGGGGGAGAAGGTATTTAAGTCCAAATGCTCAACTCTGAAGAAGAAGGATGATAAAGGAGATGACCAGGGAAACTCTAGCAAGGGTAAAGGTCAAGTTCAAAGAAGCAACGTTTCTTCATAGAAACTAACTTCTGATTCTAGATACAAGTTCTGAAGCCGTGAATGCTCAAGTTCTGAAAGCAAGTTCTGATGATCAAAGTCTGATGACAAATCCTGATATTCTGATTCAGTCTGGAAGTCAAGACTCTCATAAGTTTTTACAAACTCTGAAACTTAAGGGAAGGGAGACTATTGTCTACTATAAAGATCCCAAGATTCAGACTCTTGATGAAGAAATTGCTAAAAGATTGTTTCTCAAGCATAATCCTGGAATGGATTTAGAGACTCTAAAGGAGGAAGAAGCTAGATCACAAGGCCTAGGGAAAAAGGCATTATGATCATGGAAAGGTCAACTTCTGAGGCTTCAAAGCCCAAGACAAGATCACAAGTTGAGATTGATCCCAAAGCAAAAGGGAAAGAAAAGGTTGATGAACCAACAAAGATTCAGAAGAAGAAAATTCCTTCAGTTCTAATAGATCCTGCCTATCAAGCTATAATGCATGATGATGATACTCTGATAGAAGAGGAAGTTGAATCTTTGAAGAGAAGGAAGAAACTGAAAGAAACAGAGTTAACTACTGATAATGCTCAAGCTACTCAAACTCTGGAAGCTCAGAGTTTATCAAATTCTGAGAAGCTATCTGCTCAAGAAGATAATGAAACAACAAATCCTGATCAAGTCATCAAAATATCAACCTCTGACAGAGCTCAAGTTGATTTGAACAAGATGACAATTGTTGATAAAAAGAAGCTGCTATGGAAGAAGTCTACTCCAGTGGAACCTAAGTCCAATCTAATGATTAATCAACTTGCAATGTTTGGGTTAAGAGCCAAGCAACCTAGAGATAGAGCTGGATTAGGTTTTGATGAAGAAAAGATACAAACATGAGTAAAAGTTACTCTCAGAGATCCTTTCATGTTGACAGACAAACCATATGAACAAATCAAACAAAAGCACCTTGACAAAGTGTTGTCTGCTTAAATTGTGATGGATGCTCATGATAAAGATGATCTAAAAGAGAAATTGATCTTATTTCTAAATGATGACAGAACTTACAGACTAGCTGATACTGATGTGCTAAAGAAGTCTGTCAAAGAACTTCAATATATTCACTACCTTCTGGAAGTAAAATATGATGTTACAAGAAGATGGTCAAAATATATTTTGAAGGTTATAAGAGATCTTCTCAGAATCTCTGGTACAAAGGCTTCCCAGTACATTCCAAAAATAACTGAAGATGATGGAAGAGAAATTCCTATGAGGAAGAACTCTGCTAAGGTGGAAGTTATTCTGAAAGGAAAGTGTCTATGCTACAATGAAAACTCTTCGCATCCTAGAGTTATCAGACTTGGAGATGTTCTTGAAAGAACATCTATTCCAACACTCAGAACAACCATTTATCAAATTGGTGATAATAAAGATAAAGAACTGATGCAAGTCAAAGCAAAGTTAGTTGAAGTTCTGAGAAAAGCTGAAGACAAGCTGGTAAAAAAACTTTGTCAGGAATCACTTTGGATTCAGATTGATTCTGTAAGATTGGTAAAAGCTGCAAGGACTGTAAGTTATAGTTAGTTATCTAAATAAACTCTTATTGTATTTGTACTTAAATGTTTTTGACATCATCAAATCTATTAACTTGTATATTTTTCATAATTTACAAGTTGGGGGAGATTTTTAGATATATTTGTGATGTCATGTCTAATCTGTTGTGTTTAGTTTCAGAACTTAATATCAGGACTTACTGGAAATCAAAACTTACTGAAGTCAGAACTTATATTAGAACTTAAGGATGTCAGGATTTATATCAGGACTTAAGTGCGGGTACTTCAAATAAGGAATGTAGCTGATTTACAGGAGAGGATCTGGACTAAAATAATAGAAGATATGCATGAAGAGTTGAACAACTAGAAGACTTGTAAAAAGATAATATCTGATTGATATATTTTAGGAGACATAATTATATTCCATATCAATTAGAAGATATCTTGTAACTGTGTACTATATAAACACAACTTAGGGTTTACACTATATGTGTTATCATTCATGAGAACATTATTCATTGTAACCTAGCAGCTCTTAGTAATATTGTTCATCATTGAGAGAGTAGTTTAACCTACTTTGTAACAGAGCTTATTATATTGAATTAACTTGATTACTGTTACATACTTGTGTTCTAAATCGATTTGATTGTATAAACACTATATTCAACCCCCTTCTATAGTGTTGTGTGACCTAACAAGCACCTTGATAATGATTGTGAGCAAATCTTTGTACACTTTTTCTTGTTCAATTTTCAGTAAATTATGCAGCACTTATTAGTTTTATCTACTGCTTTTCAATAGGTATTTTTAGGGTGTTTTGTTATCATCAAGTTTCTCTTAATTTATGGCTACAATTCTAGTAGGCATAAATTGGGGGAGATTGTTGGGAATATGTTGCGTACTTGATGATTAGATTAATAAAACACTTTAGTAGATTCAACTTAGTGAATATTGTAGCACTAGACGGATGTTCAAATATAGTCTCGACGGATGATCATTATAGTCCCGACGGATGACTAATTGACATCCATCGAGTTAGTAGCTTATGTAATAAATAAGTATTGTAGCACATTTCTGCAAATAACTTTATGCAAATTCTGTAGAATAGATGAGTCATGTTGACTACTAGTGGATATAAAGAATAGTTTGATTAATTGTAAATAAGTGATGTCTTGTAATTCTGTATAAGTGAAATAGAGTCAAGTGATAATAGCTATCCAACGGATGATCAACATAGCTATCTGACGGATGATCAACAAAGCTACCCGACGGATGATCAACCAAGCTAACCGACAGATGATCTACAAGAATTCTGACGGATGATCAAATTCAAATATTTGTTGACAGTGACAACACAGTCACATGCATCGGGTGTTTGCAAAAGGAATGTGGCATCCTGTTAAGCAGGAATTTGAGAACAAAGAAGCATTACTATTTCCATGCAATTGTGAGATATTCAAATATGCTGGAACACAGTAGTCAAGAATCATGGAATTAGACTAGATATGTTTTGCTTTATTATCTTGTCTTATTATCATGTGAACTTGGTGCTATATAAACCAAGTGAGCTAGTAGAACAATTAACTAAGCAAACATATTTTCAAAGAAAGATAGATAAAGCTGTACTTGTTAAGAATCTCTCTGTAGTTTGATTGTTCAACTTGTAAAGCCGTTGTGAGCCATTTTAGCCTCATAGAGTTCTAATTGATATATATATATGGTGGATACTTTCAAATCCAACAGAATGTTTTAAAAGCATTTGTTTTTATTACTTTCATATTCAATCAAGCAAGAACATTTTTAGTTTAGAAAAAGTTGCCAGAATTACATTCCACCCTCCTTCTGTAATTCTTGTTGTATTGTTAGGGACTAACAGCAACAACTACATGCAATATAATTTCATCATAAAAATCACATCATCTCAAGTTGATAAAGCAAAAACTCATCCCTCGGATCAAAATCGAGTCCAAATACACACACACACGCATTCAAGCATCTACACACACATGCACATGATTTAGAGCTTATATTTGAATTAGAAATGAATTTTCATGGAGGAATTCATAGAAATCAATGGAGGAAGAGGGTTGTACCGAGAGGAAAAGAGAGAGAGACTTCGAGAGTGAGAGAGAAAAGAGATGAGAGAAAGTGGGAGAAGAGAGAGAGAGTGCACGGGTGAAGAAGAAGGAAAATAAAGGGGGAGGGTGGAATTATATAATGAAAAAGCAGGGACATTTTAGTAATTAACGAATCCTTCTTTTTTTATTCTTTTTTTTCTTTTTATTCTAAACTCAAAAGCAAATTTAAATATTAAGTAGCTCTCTCAGAAAGATGATAATGGAAGGAATATTAATTTTAAAATGTAGAGTTCGAAATTAGCTTTCTAGACATATTTTTAAAATTATTTTTGAGCGTACGGTTTATTTTATATGAATTTTACAAAATTACGCTTGAAATAGAATTATGACTCAAGAAAATCATTTTAAAATACACCGAGCACCAAACAAATCCATCGATTATTTTTGTAAAGTCTCTAGGACTATTTTGAAGATAACAAAACATATTTCATGCCTTGATCATGCTTGGATAATTTTATAAAAAATATTTAAAGGTTCATTAAACCTTATTTTAATCAAATAAATCCCTTAAAAATCATTTAAAAAATAAACAGAGCACATAATCAAGCATATTTTCAAGCAATAGCATGTATTCACATATCACGACTCATATCATAACACATTCGATCATAAGAATTCCCCTTTTTAATTAATATACACTTTTCGCGTAACGGGTAGCGCCATGTCTGACTGCCCGACACTGAGCATTTTCAACTACGTTTCTCAATCATTCTCTTTATACCAACTGACACGTCACTGGAATTAATATTCTTTAAAACATTCCACTTCACATAACAACACATAATCACGCTTTATTCACATAATTTATAATTACAACACAAAAGTATACTTTATGCACTTAATTACGTCGCGAATTTCCCAGTTGCTACAATATACCCAAAACATCATTTCGAACAAGATATGGACACTATAAATTCTTGGTAATGGCGTTCGGTTTGACAAATGCGCTAGCTGCATTTATGGATCTCATGAATGGAGTGTTTAAACAATATTTGGACAAGTTCCTAATAGTGTTTATCGACGATATCTTGATACACTCCAAGACGGAAGCAGGACATATGGAACATTTGAGGATCTCTTTGGGAATTTTAAGAAAAGAGAAGTTATACGCGAAGTTTTCTAAGTGTGAATTTTGGATAAAGGAAGTTTAGTTTCTTGGACATGTAGTTAACAGTGAATGTATTAAAGTCGATCCCGCAAAGATAGAAGCTGTGATGAATTGGGATAGGCCAAAGACTCCAACGGAAGTAAGAAGTTTTCTCGGACTAGCAGGATATTATAGAAGATTTGTGCAAGATTTTTCTAAGATTGCTGTCCCATTGACTAAGTTGACAAGGAAGAACGAGAAGTTTGTTTGGACAGATAAGTGCGAGGAAAGTTTTTAAGAGCTAAAGAAAAGGTTAGTAAATGCACCAATATTGGTTTTACCCGATGAAAATGGCGAGTTTGTAATCTACAACAATGTTTCGTATAAAGGACTAGGTTGTGTGCTAATGCAACACGATAAGGTAATAGCATATGCGTCAAGGCAATTAAAGCCGAACGAACAGAAGTATCCTAAGCATGATTTGGAATTAGCAGCAATAGTGTTTGCTCTTAAGATTTGGAGGCACTATTTATACGGAGAAATGTGTGAGATTTACACGGATCACAAGAGCTTAAAGTACATCTTTATACCAGAAGGAACTAAACATGAGTCAACGGAGATGGTTGGAATTAATTAAGGATTACGACTGTACGATAAGTTATCATCCCGGGAAGGCGAACGTTGTAGCGGATGCGTTGAGCCGCAAGGAAAGGTTGAATGTGTTAACTTCATCTAAAGAGTTGACCAAGGAATTTGAGAAATTGGAAGTAGAAGTACGAGTTTCAGAATTGGCAAATGAAGCAATGTATGCGATGACATTTCAACCAGAAATTTTGGAAAAGATTCGATGTTGTCTAGAACAAGTGATGAATCACGAAAAGGACAAATTGACAGGAGAAGAAGTGAGAGTTCAAAATGATGAAAAAGGAATATATCGCGTTGGCTCACGTATTTGGTTTCCTGACATTATGGAATTGAAGCACGAGATTTTTTCCGAAGCGCATAACTCGAGGTTTTCGATTCACCCTGGTAGTACAAAAATGTACAAGGATTTAAAAGAAAGTTATTGGTGGCCGAACATGAAAAAGGAGATCGCGGAATGGATAAGTAAATGTTATACGTGTCAAAGAGTAAAAGCAGAACATCAGCGACCGAGTGGATTGCTTCAGCCACCAGATATACCCGAATGGAAATGAGAGCATATCGCGATGGATTTCATGGTAGGATTGCCAAAGACTAAGTCTAATCATGATACAATTTGGGTAATAGTCGATCGACTGACAAAATCAGCGCATTTCTTGCATATCAACGAAAGATTCTCATTAGAAAAGTTAATAAAGATGTATTTGGATGAGATCGTGATGCGTCACGGAGTTCAAGTGTCTATCGTATCCGATAGAGATCCGAGATTTAACTCGAGATTTTGGAAAAAAATTTATGATCATTTTGGAACTAAGTTAAAAACGAGTACGGTGTATCATCCGCAGACTGACGGATAAAACGAAAGGACAATTCAAATGATTGAGGATATGTTGAGAACTTGTGCATTGGATTTCAAAGGGAATTGGGACGATCATTTACCATTGATTGGATTTTCTTATAACAACAGTTATCACACGAGTATCGGCATACCGCCCTATGAAGCCTTGTATAGAAGAAAATGCAGATCCCCTACCTATTGGGATGAAGTTGGCGAGCGCAAGCTAATAGGCCCAGAATTAGTGCAACAAACGAAAGAGAAAGTGGAAGTGATTCGCAAAAGGCTGATAGATGCTCAAGATCGACAAAGAAAGTATGCAGACCAGAGTCGAAAAAATGTGCTATTCGAACCCAGAGACAAAGTGTTGCTAAAGATATCTCCATGGAAAGGTCTATCCAGATTCAGGAAGAAAGTGAAGTTGAATCCTAGATATATGGAAAGGAAGAAATTGAATATTAATAAAAAGGGAAAATTTTATGCTTGAGTATATTTCAATACGAGTCATGATATGTGTGTTTATGTTGTTTCCAGTTAATGTGCATGATTATGTGTTCTGGAATTTTTTTAAATAATTTTAAGGGATTTATTTGATTTAAATTAGGTTTATTGAATCTTTATATATTTTTATAAAATTATATGAGTATGGTCAGGGCGTAAAATTTGCTTTATTATCTTCAAAATAGGCCTAGAGACTTTCTAAAAGTGATAGACGAAATTATTTCGTGATCGGCGTATTTTAAAATGATTTTATTGGTTTATATATCTATTTTGAGCGTAATCTTGTAAAATTCATATAAAATAAACCGTACGCTCAAAAATTATTTTAAAAATATGGCTAGAAATATAACTTCAAGATCTATATTCTAAAATGGTTATTCGTGATATTTTCATCTTTTCTGAATAAATTATGTATTATTCAAATTCGTTTTTGAGTTTAAGAATAAAAGACAAGTCAAATAAAAAATGACAATATGGTACAATTACCATATTGCCCCTGCCAATGTATATACCCCCTGCCTTTTTCATTTTGTCACCCCGTCCCCTTTCTTCATCACTCTCGTACTCTCTCTCTTCTCTCTCTTCGGTATAAAACTTCTCTCCTCGATTTCTTCTCTGTTCTTGCTCCGTTTTCAATTTCGAGACCATACCTGAGTTGGTTTCGACTTCCTCTATCTGAATATATCAATGCATATATGTTTCATTACGATAATTGGAAACCATAATTTGGGTTTAGTTTGATTTTCTTGGGTTCTTGGTTGAATCAGTTGATTTCAGTTTTGTTTATGATATGCAAAGTGTTTGTATTGATTTTGTGTACGTATCGGTGGAGTCTCGTCGCGAAAACCCCGGATTGGGGCTTGTACGGGACTTTATCGCCGCCGATGATGAGCTCCGGCGAGCCGACGGTGGACAGTGATGTTAGGCTGAGTCCTATAACTTATAAATTGTTCAACTCGAGTCATGCATGTCATTAGTTTGTAAAGATTTCGAATATGGATTTCTGAGTTGTGATTATTGTTCGGGTTTCGATTGTAAATTGATGATTATTTGTTTGATGTCTTTGTGTGTTATGCATGTTATTGTGTTGGAGTATAATATATAGAAATTGCGTTAAAAATAAGTTTCATGTTAAAATCGAACATGAAATTATGATTTCTTGTTTGGGATTTATATGGATTTGATTATATAAGTTGAGATTTATAAATGATTAGTTGAAATTGATTAAGATGAAAATTATAGTTTTGATTTTGAAATGTTGATTCGAATTATGGGATTCATGGTTCGAATTATTTGAGTAATTCGGTTATAAACAGATTAATTTGATACAATACTAAGTCGAGTGATTTTGAAATAATATGCTCTTTGTAAGTTGATATGGTATAAAGGTTGAGCCTCAAACTATATGAAATTGAGATTTAGTAATATAATAGTCTCAATCGAATAAAGTATTGGGTTTTGAGTTATTGATTTGATAATTGGTTATGTGTTATACACGAATGGTTTTGCATGGTTACTTGTATTGTAATAGTATAGAAAGAGTGTATAAGAAAAAGAAAGATTGGTTGTTGATTGATGGATACAAGGATAGCGAATATATACGAATAGGTCATGCCCAAATTTCGAGAGAATTATAAGGGCTAAAAGTGGTATATGATATTAGAGTTATTCATCGATGAGATATATTTATATGTTTATTTGATTACGTGATTTGTGCTTACGTCCATAAGAGACGACTATCTGCTTATATGCATTGAGTTGGTAAAAGCTATGATAGTGATTAAAGTCAAACGTTAGGGGTAGAAAGTAGACGTTCAAAGAAACGTCGAGAGTTGACAAGATTCTAATTAGGGTTATTCTGTGATTGTAGATTTGGATAGCGGAGGCATTCAGGCTAGAAAAGGGAAATGAGCCCTAGGTGGTAGTAGCTTAGTTTCAGTAAAGCAGGAAAGCGATTTAAGGAAAGTAACCCTGTGTTCTCTTGTGAATTGTTTATAGAGAGGAAATTATTGATCCCATGATTAAATAGAGGTTTTTTATTGAAATTGTGATATACTTTTTTTTTATTCTGAGAAACCCTGATATTGTTCTTATGACAACTTGATATCAGACCCTGTTCGATCCTTAATAGTAACTCTGTTGATTCGTACCCTAAATATCGTATTGTTTCTTTTGTTATCTTATGTTATCGTAAACCCTAAAAGAACCTTTATGATCTTCCTTACATAATGTCTTGATCAATCTGGATTCTTCGATAACCATGAACCCTGTCATGTGTTGATCTTTGAAACTATTCTAACTTGGAACTAGTATACCCTATTTGTCATTTGATCCAGTTCCTTAGTATTGATCTCTGTTTATGTTTGATTCGTTCACTTTCCTTGAAATCTTAAATTGAACTTAAGAATAATTTTCGACTTGAATGAGTCCAAATGATTTCACATTCTTGGTAATGTGAAATTGAATTTAGTCAACTCTTTTCCTTCTTCCAATATCAAGGTTTTCCAAACGAATTCCTGATGGATTGGATAGAGACGTAAGAGGCTAGTGGGACTAGTCCAGTCACATAAGAGGCTAGCGGGGCTAGTCCAATATAAGGCTATAATGTCATAGGTACCATAACGACCAGATGGAGGTCGGTACGGGTTGATCGCCCGTATTATATTTAAAGATAGATATTCCAATTTAGGGTTCCCTTATACTCTATAAAGATGAAAATATTTACATTCTTTGAGCAGTTGCTCCTTATTCTTTAAAAGATGAGATAAAATGAAATGGAACAACTCGAGTCTTCGTTTTGGTTGTAATGTTGTGAACCCTGTCACTTTACGTTGATGATAAGTTTCATAGTTTGACTGATTGTTTCCTTATGTTGTGAAACACTTTAAAGTCCTAATGATTTGTGATAAATGTCGGCTTTCACCCTATCCTGAGCCTTGATTCCTGAAAGCCCAAATCTTTCTTCATAACCCTTTCATAGCCAAAGATAGAATTCTGCCACCTAGATATTTAAGTAGAATGCCTCGTATGTTGATGTTGATATTGCATTATAGAACTGTTTCAATAGTTATTTGATGTGCTTCTTTGCTCATATATATTTTGCTTTGATCTAACCATAGCAGTTAAGAAAGAAGATGACCAGTCTTAGGCGCACTGCTCGCAAGAGCGTTCCTGGAGGTCCCCACCGTGTTGTAGGTTTCCAAGTGTCAGAGCAGGTAGCTGTGTGTGTGAACAAGCGTATTAGTTGGAATGATTGTATACGTTGGATCAGATACAATAGGTTATTTGTCGGTTCCATGTCGGAATTGAATAAATTTGAATTTATTCATATTTTGGGTTGTGATATATTTATTCTTATTGGTAGTTGTAATCTTGTCTTATACTTAATGCTGTTTAGATCCTGTTAGTGTTTAATCGGGGTTTATTATATCTGCTGTTATTATATTAATTTAATGGTGTGTGGGTCCTTATTTCCTAACCCCGAGATTGAGGGTGTCACATAATGAATCTCGGATTAAAATAAAATAATATATATTATTAATTCAAAGATGAAGAGAAGTTAATATCACACCAAAGATAATTCATATAAAATTGATCTAAACTAACCTGACTTTCAATTAAAAAATTGTGATCGTAGAAATTTGGATAAGATACATTGAAGGGGTAATATTACCTTTTCTTAAGATATCTCTTCTTTAAAAAAATCATGAACATAGATTAATATATTTATCATTAAATCATGTCATTTAGAAATATTAAATAAACAAATTTAAGAATTTAATTTAAATTCAATTTTTTTTTAAATTATGTAATATTATAAAAAACCCGTGCAAGTTTTAAATTATTTGAAATTAATAGCTATTTTGTTAAAAAGAGAACAAACTCTGAAGAGTAAAGATAAATTTTAAGTGTTAAATCTAAAATTAAACGGAAACCAAAATTAGGGAAAACATAGGAAAAATATAAGTATATTACTTAAAGGGGAATAGAAAACCCTTATCATTCTTAAAATTAGAAAGTTAAGTTAGACAATCGGAGAAATTGAAAGAATATTTACGTTAAACACAATTTATTTAAACATAATTTATAATTCAAGTAGCTCGGGTGATGCCTTTCAACTATTTTCTTTCCCTTAAAACGATGTTCTAGCGGGTATGGTGCTACTCGTGTATTTCTTTTTGTGTCTAGTAGGATCATAACTTCGGAAGGTATTAGTTTTTTTTATACCTGTCCATGTACATTATGTAGCAAGATCCGGTATGGGCGTAGCTAGGAATTCCAGTTACCGGGGTCAAAATTAAATACATTATTATAATTATTATTTTTGAGTGGGGTCAAAAATAAAATTTACACTACATCTGTTTAGAAAAATATTATATATATATATATATAAATTTTAGAAAATTTATAAGTTCAATGGGGTCAGCCGCCCCCGCTGATTATATACTGGCTACGCCCCTGCTTGGAGACCCAATTAATCTGCAGAATAAGTGAAAATTTATATTATTAAATCTTTCTGTCTCGGATTAATATTAACTTTGTTTCGACCTTCGTGCATGTGTTAATTCAAACAGAAAGTAATTATATTTCTAACAATAATTCTGAAAAATCCTCGTTTAGAAAACCAAGAGGGGCGGTGAGTTGCGGCACCCGAGGACCTTTGGCGTTTGTCGTGGCGTCCGTATGACACCGAAAACAATCATAATTTACATTTAGAAATTTGTTGTACTACATATCAAGTTATACATATTAATAACTAACAATAACACTAATATTATTAATTAAAAAGCCATTACTTAAAAAAGATAATATCAAATTAAGTTACCAGAGTCATGAACAGTAACAAAATAACTAATACATAAGTTACATCATCAAATTATCATTAATTAGACAGGGGTAACAGTAGCCAGCAGGCAGGCAGTTAGAGATGCACAAAAAGCCCGGGCCCGAAAATCTGGCCCGGCCCGATCCGGTCAAAACCCGGTCATGCCCGGCCCGGTCCCGGCCCGATCTTCGGGCCTCGACGAGCCCTATATTTTTAGGCAAAGCCCGGCCCGACCCGGTTAAAAGTCCGGGCTTCGGCCCGGCCCGATTAAAAGCCCGAAAAAGCCCAGTTATAATCTGATTATTCTAATATATTTTCTTATATATTTATAAATTCACATTTACTATAAATATAAATAATACTTTAAACACATATATGTTTACATATTTGTGATTAATAATATCATTTATATATTTTGTTGCATAAATAATGAAAGAAGATATAATAAGTACACTATATATATTTGGATATCATTGTTATAAATATTTGGATATCATTGTTATGATAACAATGATATCATTGTTATCATTGTTGATAAAATATATTATATAAACATGTTTATTTTTTGCCGAACTTAAATGTTTTCATAAAATATTCCATGTAAACTAATACATTTTTACGATGATCTAGTTGCTAACACATGTATTCTTCAGAATCTCTAATAATACTCGATCCGATTTAAATTAGAAAAAAACTCGGCCCGATCCGATCCGGCTCGAAAAAAAGCCCGGTTAGGCCCGCCTCGAGGGCCCAAACGGGCTTTAACATTTCCGGAAAGCCCGGCCCGGCCCGGTCAAAGTCAAAGTCCGAAAAACCCGGCCCAGTCAAAGCCCGGCCCGGTGGGCCTTTTGTGCATCTTTACCCTGTAGCCAAATGTTTAGAGGAAATCATCAAGCACCAAATCCTCTATAATGCCACTTCTACCTCCCTCTTGTGCAACAGGTTGTTCACTTAGATTTTTTTGGGTTTCTTACCCTTTTAGGGTCAAAAAACTTTCATTTCAATTTATTTGAAAGTACATAAACTCCATGAGCCTGGATATAAAATCGTAAAAGAGTAAAAATTTGCTTCAAAGTAGTCGTAATACTGGCAAACTCTAGGAGCCTGGTTATGAAATCGTAAAAAGAGTCGAGAATTTGTTTCAAAGTAATCGTAAAAGACTACTTTGCCCTCGCTAAGACTAAGGTAGTTAAAGGGATATGACAGAAATATGCAATGCATAAAAATTCTAATGCAGTAGTTTCTGAAATACAATATCCCAATAGGCTGCAAGTATACGAAGTACTTTACTCAAAATAATAATATGTTTAAAAACTCGAACATCGTAACCTTAGCTAGTGAACAAAATTAAATTACATTCACCCTGTTTTAACTGAAATAGAAAACATTTCCGAAACATTGTGATGTCAATTTGTCACCACCAAGGAACTTCCAATATTTGTTTAGCATCTTATCCTCTGGCCTCACTCGGTCCCACTTTCCAGTGCAGAAGATAGCATAGGCATCTGCTGCATACCTGATACAGATACATATTAGCACTACTCGGGCCTAGAATTTAGTTACTACATGGCATCAGCATGAAATCTAGAAAAAAATAATAATAAAATAATGTGTCAGACATACTTTCCCACACCATATATTTTTGTGACGTGTGTCCAATCCTCTTTCAAATATTCTTCGGAAAGGCGCTGAATATCCCTAGCCCGCTGATGCTTCAAACCAAGAGACTTGGTTACCTTTTCTATCTCCTCTGTAGCAACATTTGTAGCAGCCTTCGCATTTGAACAAAGCTTGAAAAAATTTGGGAGAACTGCTTTAACCTAAACAAGTTTACTAAAGCTTATCAGCGAGCTGTTAGACAACACTAAACAATATTATAAGTCCGCTTGTATACACAATTAACAATTTGAAGTGTACAAGTAAAATGCATAGTTACAATTATAAGCACAAGCAGGCATGCACCTATGCGAAAAGCAATATACTTTTGCTTTTTGATTTCTATTTTTCTCTAACGAAAAAACAAATAAACAGAACAGGAAGAAAAACCACACACACACAAAAAAGGCATCATAGTGTATATATAGCATTTAAGGTATTGTGTACAAAATACAAAATCTTTATTAACTTTTTTATAATGTCGCGGAAGTGGAGAAACAGATAAAGAACAGAAAATACCTGTGGACCAGTTGTGACATTGAGAAGCTTGCATATGACCAACACTCTCCAAGGATCATGGACGTGATCCTCCTGGAGTAGGTTATGATGGGATCTGGGGGGTTTCCATGTGTTGTCAGGAGTTACTCGCTGGTAAGCCTCATCTAATTCTTGGGCAGCAGTAAGTTTAGGTTTAGGCTTCTTTTTGCTTGCAGTTGTAACCCCATAAGCCTTCTTAGCTTCATTCTCCTCTTGTTTGGCAGAATTTCTAGGCGTTGTAACCGTGCGAGACTTGTTTCGTATCCTCCTTTGTATTCCCCTTGAGGAGTAAACACGTACTGGGACCACTGCTGGTGTATGATTTTTTATAGAATTTCTCTTTCTCTTGTGGGAAATGTTTTGAGGTTGAGTCTCGTAAGCGCAATTCAAGTTTTGAAGTGAGATGTTAGGGTCAGAGACAATAGGCTTATGGTGGTGAACTACATTGCAATCGAAGGGATGAGATTCAAATGCCTTTTTGCATGAATTTTGCATTTGTTGAGTAGGAGCAGCAGCAGTACAACGTGAAAGCTTGTCCTGAGCCCTGAGAAGCATTTCCAGAAGCCTAGAACGAGTAGTAGGCTGTTGTTTTGTAGAAGTAGGGGGAAGAGGTTTGTTGTATTTGTTTTGGGAAAGATCATTTATATGTAAAATAGGTGTATCATGGGAGGAGGAAATTGGAGACGATACCTTGTTCGGGGGTTTGGAGAAATAAGGAGAAAGCACAACAACAGGATCATCAATAGAGGATGAAATTGGAGATGATACCTTGTTAGGTGGTTTGCGGAAATAAGGAGAAAGCACAACAGGATCTCGAGAGGAAAATGGAGATAGCACCTGGTTTGGTGGTTTGGGGAGATGAGGAGAAAGGACAACAACAGGATCATCATCGATTGAGTTTTGAGAGGAAGAAATCGGAGATAGCACCTTGTTTGGTGGTTTGCGGAAATAAGGAGAAAGAACTACATCAAGATGATCATCATTTGCTGTGTTATCAATTTCAGATGCCTTGATGTTGTTGAAATAAGGGGAAACAACTGCAGCATGAACCCCAGCAGCATCACTAAATGTCTTCTTCTTCTTGTTGTTGTTAAAATAAGGTGAAAGTACTACAGGAGGAGGAGGAAGCCTAACCCTCCGATTTTTCAAAGATCTGATTTTGGGTTTGATGATATTTGATTCAATACTCCTGCTCCTCCACTTCACTGGCTTATACGCATATTCCGAAAAAATGTCCTCAATTCTACGAAGATTAACCGCTGCACAGCTTTGATTTTCATCACCGCCGATCGAATCACCCATATTTAGATTCGACTTTACAGGCTAGGGTTTTAGAATGTCTATACTGTCTGTACGTATTTATCCCCCCTTACTTTCCCCTTTCAACTTCTTTCCCCCCGGCTATTCCTATTTCCTCCTATTAAAATAGGATACATTATTCTATTTTAATCATATTTTCTATGATTTGTTTAATATATATATATATATATATATTATGAGAATGATACGCATTCTTAGAATACTACTATTTCTTGTTAAATTATAAAAAAATTAAATTTGTATTTCGGAAATGCACATCACATGATAAATATTTATAAAATACGTGTGTTTTGTAATTCATATGTCGTGCCGGTATTGTGGGTTATTATTTCTGAATTTAAATATCTTTTGTGATTAAGATAAAAAATTTAATGTGGGATGTAGTAATGATTGAATCAAATGAGTATTTTTTTATATTTTAAAGTTTTAAGTATGAAACCGGGTTTTTAATATATAAATAGGAAGCCCCTTGCAATAAAATATGCAAGCACAGTTTAGGAAGGGGTTTTTAAAAAA
The DNA here is from genome assembly GCF_009905375.1 of Apium graveolens. Taxonomy (NCBI): domain Eukaryota; kingdom Viridiplantae; phylum Streptophyta; class Magnoliopsida; order Apiales; family Apiaceae; genus Apium; species Apium graveolens. The sequence goes on along the minus strand of NC_133656.1, from coordinate 2,737,049 downwards.
ATTATATCATATTTTATCCCCCAATCCCTTTCCTCTAGCATTTTTCATCCGACTCTTCCTATTCCCCTCACTATTGTAAAAAAAAGTACAATTAATATCTTTCTTTTTTTTGTTCTAATTTTTTAAATGTACATATTTATAATATATTGAATTGAAATAAAGGCTTGGAGTTTCTAAAAACACAATAGAAAATGTTTCTGTTAGTGCGACCTAAAATCATATTTATCAAATATTTTTTACGATCCAATCATACGGATGTGAAGAAGATTAAGTATAATTGTAGAAAAAATATAATTTAACTTCCTTTCATTCCCCACCCTGGCTATTCCTATTCCCTCCTATTAAAATACAATACATTATTCCATTCTAATAATATTTTCTATAATATATTTACAATATATATAGGGGGCTACTCTAATAAAAACTAATTAAGAATAGAAACTAGAAACCAAATATTTTTTTAAAATTAATTCGAAATATAACACATATGGTATGCAAATCGATCGTTGAGAGATTTAGAAAAATACAGTGAAATCGGATTTTAAAAAAAACTTACAGTTTGACGGGAAAAATCAAATTAAAAACGAAGGGGAAAAGCTGGAATTGGATGTGGGAGGGTGCAGAGTAGTTGGGTGGGGTGATTTAGGGGGGACCATTAGATTAGCTAGATTTAATGGTTTAAATTGATTCCTAGTTTCTATTTTAATTTTAGTTTGTATTTGATAATTCTTATATAGAGTAAAGTTCTATGGAGTCCACCTTTAATTGGAGTCCTCGGAGTCCATATATGTTATGCAAGTAAAATATAGCTTAAAATATTGCAAAACATATTATTTTTCGACAAACATCACTATTCTATCAAAAATCTTGTAGATTGCATACATTTTACAAGCAGAACATTGCAAAAATATATATTCTACAAAACATGTTTAGTTTGCAGAACATAAATGTTCATGTTGCAGAACATATTGCAGAACATACATATTGTACCGTAAATATATGAGATTTGCATGATTTTGTTGAAGTTATGCTATTTGTGTAACATGTTTTGCAAAATAACACGTTTTACCATATATTTTATTTGCAGAACGTAGATGGACTCCGAGGACTCCGATAAAAAGGTGGACTCCATAGAATTCACCCCTTCTTATATATATATATATATATATATATATATATATATATATATATACTCGATACGTATTATGAGAATGCGACACATTCTTAGAATACATATTTCTTGTTAATTATAAAAAAATTAAGAGGATTCGCATTCCGGAAATGCGCATCAAGATATAAACATTTGCAGAATACATATGTTTTGGATCATTATTTCCGGATTTAAACATTTTTTGTAATGAAGATAAATTTTTTAATGCGGGATGTAGTAATGGTTGAATCAACTGAGTATATAATTTTTCTAAAGTTCTAAATAAGAAATCGGGGTTTGATGTATAAATAGGGAAATCCCCGTACAATAAAAAATGCAAGCACGGTTTAAGAAACGATTTTTACCTATCTAACATGGAATTTATCTACAACACACGACTAGTTCCGGATTGGAATGTCGGGCAACCCACCCTCCAAAAACGGGTATGTTTTTTTTAATACCATATAATTACAAAGAACTTGAATATGTCTAGATAAATATTGGCTAACAAAGACATATAATGTCGGTATTTTGGTAATCATTTCTACAGATAGATAAATGCTAAAATAAATATATTAGAACCATTAGAGTTAATAGCGTGTTCGATTGTTAATGATCATAATCATATTTACTATTAGATTACGACAAAAATTATATAATTGTATATGATATTTATTTAGCAAATATAAAATAATATTCTTGATTGAAACAAATATAAGTATCCTTCTTAAATTGATTTGTATTGAATTTTTAACATTAAAATTTAAAATATGCTTTTATTTAATTTCTGACAATTCTAGCCGAGTCAAATTCTTAAACTAGGAAAATGATATATTTCCTTCAAATTTCCCACAAAGATTTTAAAAGTTTAACTTTTTTATAAAGAGATAAGTTATTTTTAAGAAATCTATAACATATTTTATCCCCGACCCTTTCCCCTCTCATTTTCCACCCGACTTCTCTTATTCCCCTCCCTTTTCATTTTCCACCCATCTCTTCATATTCCCCTCCCTACCGTAAAAAAAGTACAATTAATATTTTTCTTCTTTTTTTGATGTAATTTTTAAATGTACATATTTATAATATACTGAAATAAAATAAAGCCTTGGAGTTTTTAAAAACACAATAGAAATTGTTTCTATTAGTGCGACCTAAAATCATATTAATCGAATATTTTTCACGATCCAATCGTATGGATGTGAAGATTAAGTTAAAATATAATTACAAACAAAATATGCAATATCAAGTGGTATAATATTGATTTTATGTTAGATGAAATTGATGATATCACTATATAACTATCAGAGTGTTTAATCGGGATTTGATATCAGAGTTTGACAAAAGGTGAAGTCATCAGCATTTGTCATCAGTATTTGGTAATCAGAATTTGTTCATATCTCTGTTTATCAAGTTATATCACTGTTTGTCAAGTTGGAATGCAGGAGATATCACAGGAAGATATCTCTTGAATGATACATTCTTGTCCATCGATACGTATTTTAAAATTATGCAATACTGTGTCTCTCCCTTTCCCTTGGATTCAGTTCCAACACATGAAATATATATATATATATTGAATACGTATTATGAGAATGCGTATACCTTGATACGCATTCTTAGAATACATATTTCTTGTCAGATTATAAAAAATATTAAATTCACATTCCGGGAATGCGCATCACGTGATAAATATTTACAAAATATGTATGTTTTGTAAATTATATACGCCCTCCTCACATACATGTCGCGCCGGTATTTTGGGTCATTGTTTCTGGATTTGAGCATTTTTACTGATGAAGATAAAATTTTTAATGTGGGATGTAGTAATGGTTAAATCAACTGAGTATTCAATTATTTTAAAGTTTTAAGTAAAAAACCGAGTTCTATATAAATAGGATAGCCCCTTATAATAAAATATACAAGCACGGTCTAGGAAGGGGTTTTTACCTGTCTCACATGGAATTTATCTACTCCATATGTCTAGTTCCGGGTTGGAATCCCGGGCAACCCACCTCCAAAAACGGGTATATTTTTTTAACTAACATATTGTAATACCCAGTATTTTTTTATAAGTAATTTAAGGATAAATATTAAACTTATAGTTTATTTAAACTAAGTGTTGTACTTAAATTATTTGTGTAACACGTGACACTAGTTGCACCAGGTGGTTAGTTAATGATGTGCAAATCAATTAAATGGAGTACATCTTGTTTATTAAGAATAAGCGCAAGTAATTTTAGATATTTTATAATTCTAATATATATATATATCATTGACATATCATTAGGGAGTAATTAAGTGTAGTTTTTTTTATTTAAGTATAATTATATAGCAAGTCATGTGTTTTATGTACAAAATGATATAATTAATTAGGTTATTTACAAAGAACAAATATTATTATTATTATTTTATTATTATTTATGATTACCCGGCTTAAGATGCATTATCTATTAAATATAGTTAGTTAGTTCGGATAACAAAGATTTGAATGGTGATGATAGGGATAAATAAATTGTGATAGTATAATTAATTACTGCAAGGTGTGGGCTGCTAGGCCCAATAAAAAGATATATGATACTCAGACCAGAAAGGTTAAGCCTGATGGACCAGATCAGGCCTGATGAAATAAAGAAGGCCCAAAAGCCCTGATTATTAATTAATTTCGTAATTAATTAATAAGGGAAAAATCGGCTATTGAGAAGAGTCCCGATAAGGATATAAATCCTTATAGATTAGCCTCAAGGGGACCTAAAAGGATAAGGAATCAGTTTCCTACTATCTAGGACTCCAAAGTCCATTCTAATTATGAGACTTGCCCACCAAGTCTCCTATAGCAAGTCCAATTCAAGGACTCCCAACATCTATGTAAGGGGCCTCACCCCACAAATCAGAACTACGTTTTTTGACTTGATCCTTGGCAATCAGCAAGGTACATAGGCATCTTGTTAAGGCAGATTGAGTCACGAAACACAAGAGCAGTCAAATCGAGCCTTAAAGCTCACGTTCCTTATTATTAAACACATCAATTATATATATTAGTTTTAATCCATAATATTTGGCGCCGTCTGTGGGAAAGCACAACAACAACCATGGCGAGAACACGGAGAACAATTAGAGCTCTAGAGGAAGGAACACCATCAGAGACAACCCAAGTGATTTCGTCAACCGTGGAGGTTCCTCCCCATTCAACTTATGCATCTACTCAAGGGGAAGCCCAGATAGGGGCAACTCAACCTCAGCCACAAGGGACAACTCCCTCGACTATTCAAGGTACGAATCCTCAAGTTCAACAAGTACATATACCTGTGAATTCTCGACCCGTCGGGTATGAATATTCAACTATTGTTGCTACTAACCCCCCTTATGGGATGCCTCTTCACCCTGAGGTTGGAGGAAGCGGATGTGCTGGGCGAAGTGAAGCACGAGGGCAGTCACCCCCCTATATACGAGGTTTGGGTCCTATCCCTGAGGATCGGGAATTTTCTGGTCCTTATACTGAGAGAGACTCCGAATCTTTGGATGATGAAGTGGCCCCGAGAAGGAGGCGTCCTGGAAAAGAGCCAATGGCCGATGGAAGGCAACGCCCCCAAAGCACCCCAGGGGCGAATCCCCAAGAAGTGCAGGAACGGATAAGGGCTCATGAGGCTGAGATCCAAAGGCTGAGGCGTGATTTGGAGGCTCACAGGCCACCAGACCCTAGATACCTCCTAGGGGGAGAAATCCTCCTGCTGTCATAGACCTGGATGGTCCGGTACGAAGAAGGGCTGTCGTCCCAAGAACTGATCCAAGCAATCTCCTTCCCCTTGGAGATCCTGATGATCCAACTCCACCCTTCACAGAAGAGATAATGAATGCCCATATCTCAAGGAAGTTCAAGATGCCCACTATCAAAGCCTATGATGGCACGGGAGACCCCGCTAATCATGTTAGGACATTCTCTAATGCACTGCTGCTGCAACCCGTGAATGATGCTATAAAGTGTCGGGCCTTCCCTCAAACCCTGTCGGGTATGGCTCAAAGATGGTACAGTCGCCTGCCCCCAAATTTTATTGGATCGTTCAGAGAATTAAGTCAGGCTTTTATTAAGCAATTCATCAGTGGAAGAGTCCATGAGAAAAGTTCAGCATCTCTTATGAGTCTTGTGCAGGGAGCTAAGGAATCCTTGAGAGATTACCTGAATCGTTTCACAAAGGAGGCTTTAAAAGTCCCGGACCTTGATGATAAGGTAGCCATGATAGTACTGCAACAAGGAACTAGGGACGAGTTTTTTAAGATGTCCTTGGCCAAACGTCCCCCTGAAAGCATGTTGCAGCTCCAAGAGAGGGCAGGGAAGTATATCAAGGTTGAAGAAAGTATGAGGAAGACCGTAGTAAGTAATGAGCCCACTGGAGGCAAGAAGCGAAAAACTGATCTGGAGTATATCGCTAAGGACAAGTATCCTAGAACCGAACAAAACCCTGATTCAACCCCCAAGAAGGGAGGACCTGGGCAAAAGTTCACCGAATACGCTAAACTGAATGCTCCTAGAAGCCAGATCTTGATGGAGATCGAGAAAGATCGAGATGTTCGTTGCCCTAAGCCCTTGAAGGCTGATCCAGCCAAGCTAGATAAGAGCAAATATTGCAGATTCCACAAAGATGTTGGCCATGACACCGATGAGTGCAGGCAATTGAAGGACGAAATAGAGTTTTTGATTCGAAAAAGAAGATTGAACAAGTATACTGGAGAAGGAGGGGACAGTAATAATAATGAAAGGAAGAACTTTGAAGATCGTAGGAGGGACCAAGACGATCAGGGGCGAAATACCCAACCCAAAGGGCCGGTTATAAACGCAATTTTTGGAGGACCGCGACGCCCTCGAGGACCTGTGATAAACACGATCTTTGGAGGTCCAACTGCTGCTGGATTGTCCAAAAATTCCAGAAAGGCATATACTAGGGAGGTTATGCATATTGTTGGAGAAGCCCCGAAGAGGGCCAGGACAGAAGTAACATTGGCTTTTGATGATTCTGACCTAGAGGGTGTGAAGTTTCCCCATGACGACCCGCTGGTCATAACACCGATAATAGGAAATAGCCCGGTTAAGAGGGTCCTTGTGGATAATGGTGCTTCTGTGGATATCTTGCTCCACGACACCTTTCTAAGGATGGGGTATAACGACTCCCAGTTGACACCAACCGACATGCCGATATATGGATTTGCTGGAGTAGAATGTCCTGTGGAAGGGATAATCAAATTACCGACCACCATAGGTACGGAACCAAGGCAAGCAACGCAGATGTTGGATTTTGTGGTGGTAAAAGCTAGTTCAACTTATAATGCTATCATGGGGAGAACATGGATACATGCCTTCAAGGCAGTCCCCTCTTCCTACCATTCAGTTATGAAGTTTCCCACCCGAAACGGGATTGGAGAAGAGAGAGGAGATCAAAAAATGGCTAGAAGCTGTTATGTGGCCTCTTTGAGGGCAGATGGAGTCGGGGGGCAGGTTCTTCCTATTGAAGATATGGATGTCAGAGAAAATGACGAGAAGGGTATGTGGCCTCTTTGAGGGCAGATGGAGTCGGGGGGCAGGTTCTTCCTATTGAAGATATGGATGTCAGAGAAAATGACGAGAAGAGAGGAAAGCCAGCAGAAGATTTGGTTTCGATTCCTTTAGACCCCAAGAATCCTGAGAGGATGACTTTCATTGGAGCCACATTAGAGGAGCCCCTTAGAGGGAAGTTGATGAAATTTTTGCAAGAAAATAGTGATGTGTTTGCATGGTCAGCAGCTGATATGCCAGGCATAGACTCGGAGTTAATTACTCACAAGCTAAACGTGGATCCAAGCAGGAAGACAGTGAAATAAAAGAAAAGAAATTTTGCCCCGGAAAGACAAGAGGCTATAAAGCAGGAAGTAGAAAAGCTTTTAGAGGCTGGTTTCATTGAGGAGATTCAATTTCTGGAGTGGTTAGCAAACCCTGTAATGGTGAAGAAGGCTAATGGAAAGTGGAGGATGTGTATAGACTTTACTGATCTGAATGATGCATGCCCTAAAGACTGTTTTCCGCTGCCGAGAGTTGATATTTGATTGATGCCACTACTGGACATGAGATGCTGAGTTTCGTGGATGGATTTAGCGGATACAACCAGATCAAAATGCATAAGGATGACATTCCAAAGGTATCATTCATCACTGACTTTGGTATTTATTGTTATCTTGTTATGGCATTTGGTCTCAAGAATGCAGGAGCCACCTATCAAAGGTTGGTAAACAAAATTTTTAAGGATCTTATTGGTAAGACTATGGAAGTCTATGTTGACGACATGTTAGTCAAGAGTCTAGTAAAGGCTGATCACATAGCCCATTTGAGGGAAGCTTTTGAAGTCCTGAGGTACCACAAGATGATGTTAAATCCTACAAAATGTGCTTTCGGAGTAGGATCTGGAAAATTCTTAGGATTGATGGTCTCAAAGAGGGGAATTGAGGCTAACCCCGATAAAATAAAGGCGATCCTGGACATGGAACCACCAAAAACTGTCAAGGATGTTCAGAAGCTCACAGGAAGGGTTGCTGCGCTAGGACGATTCATCTCCAAGTCGGGAGACAAGTGCTTGTCATTCTTCAAGTCACTAAAAAATATCAAAGACTTTGTATGGAGTGAAGAAAACCAGAAGGCATTTGAAGAGTTAAAGAAGTATATGGCCCAGGCCCCGTTGTTGGCCAAGCTAGTTCTGAGTGAAGTTTTATTCTTGTACTTGGCTGTTTCAGAGAGCGCCTTGAGCGCGGTGTTGGTTAAGGAGGAGCTGAAAGTCCAGAAACCCGTATACTGTGTCAGCAAAATTTTGCATGGTGCTGAGTTGAATTATTCAACTATTGAGAAATTCGCTTTAGCCTCGGTAATGGCTTCGAGAAAGCTACGTCCTTATTTTCAGGCTCACCAGATTGAGGTGCTAACGAATCAGCCCCTAAGAAATATTTTTCTCAGTCCCAAGGCAAGTGGGAGATTGATTAAGTGGGCAATAGAGCTGGGAGAGTTCGATCTCAAGTATAAGCCACGTACGGCAATAAAAGCCCAGGCACTAGCTGACTTCGTGGTGGAATGTACCATACCCAACCAAGAAGTCGGGGGGCAGGAAGATGCCATACCTCAAGACAAGGGAGTCGATAATGAAAGCAAAGAGAAGGATGATAAAGAGTATTGGGTTCTCTATTTTGATGGAGCATCAAAAACAAACTCCAGTGGAGCAGGATTGGTTTTGCAAAGCCCTGATGGGTTCTTAATTGAGTATGCTATGAAGCTAGACTTCCCAACCATAAATAATGAGGCAGAATATGAAGCCCTGATAGCTGGCCTTGGTCTAGCTGGGACACTTAGAGTTAAAAATTTAAAGGTCCGTGGAGACTCGAAGCTTATCATATCCCAGGTAAAGGGAGAATTTGAGGCAAGGGATGATACGATGGCTAAGTATGTCCGCCTAGTAAAGGCTGTGATGACCCAATTTAATGAATGTCATGTTGAACACATTCCAAGGGAAGAAAATGTTAAGGCAGATGCATTATCAAAGTTTGCTTCATCTGAGATAGAAGAAAGTTCAGGAAGTGTATACTTCCGTGTTTTGAAGACACGAAGCATAGATGTTAAGCTTGTGGCTCCCATAGGCCTGGGGACGTCATGGATTGATCCCATTAAGGTTCACATTCAAATCGGTTGGTTGCCAAGCGATGCAACTGAAGCACGGAAGTTAACTGTTCGAGCACTAAGGTACTCTTTGATAGATGGGATTCTGTATAAAAGATCTTTCGTGGTTCCTTACTTGAGGTGTCTCAGGCCCGATGAGGCACGCTTGGCTCTTGAGGAAGTGCATGAAGGTATTTGTGGACAACACTTGGGGGGCAGGGCCTTGGCTCATAAGATAACCCGTTTAGGCTTCTATTGGCCAGAAATGATGGCTGATGCCAAAGAATACGTGAAGAAGTGTGATCGCTGTCAGAAGCACGCACCAGTTGTTAGACAACCCCCCGAGATGCTGACCTCTATCAACTCGCCTATTCGCTTTGCTATGTGGGGGATGGATATTCTAGGGCCTTTTCCTATGGCCACGACACAAAGGAAGTTCCTGATTGTAGCCATTGATTATTTCACCAAGTGGATTGAAGCCAAACCCTTGGCCAAAATCACAACTAAGCAGGTTGCACAATTCCTGTAGGAAAACATTATGTGCCGATATGGAATTCCCCATATCCTCGTCACCGACAATGGAACACAATTCAACAACGAGGAATTCAAGAAGTATTGTGAAGAAAATGAAATTGAGTTACGGTTCACCTCTGTGGCTCACCCACAAGCCAATGGGCAAGCAGAAGTAGCAAATCGAATAATCCTGGATGGACTAAAGAAGAGGATCGAGAAGTCAAGAAATAATTGGGTGGATGAGATACTTCCCATATTATGGGCCTATAGGACTACCTGTAGAGTCACTACAGGAGCAACTCCCTTCATGTTGGCATATGGAGCAGAAGCAGTAGTTCCAGTGGAGATATCACATTCCTCTCCAAGGATTCAGGCTTTCAATGCAGAAGAAAATGAAGAAGGGCAGAGGTTATCCCTGGATCTAATCGATGAAGTGCGGGATAAGGCACATGCAAAGATAGTAGAATATCAGAAAAAGGCTTCATTCTACTACAACCTAAGGGTTAAAGAAAGGTTTTTTAAACAAGGTGATCTAGTCTTGAGGAAGATAGAAGCATCTAGTGTAGGGAAAAAAGGGAAGCTTGCCCCAAATTGGGAAGGGTCGTACAGAGTCAAGAGTGTTCAAGGTAGGGGAACCTACAAGCTAGAGTCGATGGATGGTTTTGAAGTCCCGAGAACTTGGCATGCACAAAACCTGAAGGTTTACTATGTGTAGGGCAGCTAGATACGATTCTCACTCGTCAGGATGGCGAGTAGGTTGAAAAGCACCTTGAAGCTTTGCTTGTTTAGGATTTATATGTTTTAGTTTTATTACGAAGTTTATTAAGACTTGTGTAAGGGACGAATCCCAGACAATTTTATGAAATTCATGAGTTCTTCAAAGTATGTTTGTGGCCTAACAAATAAAAACCAAATGCATGGATGCAAGCATAAAAGGTGATAAACAAAATAAGATCAGATTAATATTACAAGAAATTTGATAAATAAAGTCTCGAAAATAAGACAAGCCACGCAGGGCTGAAAAAGCTCTAAGGAGCTGAGGTGCCCTCGGCATCCATATCATCGTCCTCTCCGCTCTCGCTGGATGTCTCTGTTGTCTCGGAGGAGGAGAAAGAGCTATTGTTCTCAGCTGGTCTGGAAGAAGACTCGGGAGGAGGAAGGAGTGGATCCTGAGGAACACGATCTGAGACAACTACTCGGGTACGAAACCTCTGTAGCAAAGCCTCGTCATCAGGGCAGACATAGTCCGCCGGGTTAATATCAGGACAAGCCTCGTTCACGGTCCCAAGGGCCGTGTCCCAACCAGTCCTAAAAAACCCGGGGAAGACTGAATCATCCCTAATCCTCATGGATTGGGAAAACTCCTCCGAGTCCAGATAGTTGTCTATTGCTTTATCCTTTTTCGCCCGAAGTACCACTAGCTCGGCGTTGGACTCTCCGAGTTCTTCCTCCTTGCGCTTAAGCTTCTTCTCTAGGGTAGCATATTTCTTCTGTTGCCTCTTGAGGGCATCATCGGTCTTATCAGAAGCCCACTTCCAAGACTCGGCTTGCCTCACAGCGCCTTGAAAATAGGCATTAGACTGAAACAAAGCAATCAACAAGGTATAAGGCGAGAAAATGCTACAAGAATGAAAGATAAGTTCAAAAGAGAGAAGGCATATCGAAGCCAGAGATTGGGCTCCCATGAGCATAATCCTCTCAAGGTCAGGGGTGGCCACCACGTCAGTAAAGTCCTTTGGAGTCACGCTATAGTAGGACCAATCCCAAGCATGTTTCGTGGAACCAACCACGGTGTCCCCTCGGCGGAATCCCCAGAGAGGCTGGAAGGCACCTGTGGCAGCAGCAGTGATAGGAGCATTATGGCCCCCAACTCCTTCAGTTGAAGCCTCCCCTATAGGCTCTTTATGCTTTCTCAAAAATCTAGGCTCCGTGGCCTTTCCCCGGGTGTCTAGGCCTGCGAGCCGAGCTTTCTTCATCCTAGCTGTCTCCTCAACCAGAGGAACATTATCCTCGTTAATCTCCTTAGCAGCTGAAATAAAGCAAAGGACAAAATAAGTGATGCTAATAATGCATGAAATGAAATAAAGTTGAGAAGGGAAGGAAAATACCCTGTTGAGAAACAGAGGATAGTCCCACATGAATCAGGGAAAACTCCTCTAAGAGAGTCCAGCTGGTGGTAGTGCCATCATCCTGAGTAAGCCCATTATAAATAATAGTTTCTTCAGGAGTTAAGTGAATGGATTTGAGGCTACCATCACTGACCTTCCCGAAGGAAGATCGAAAAAGTGTGCCCCAGTCACCATTCTCCCAACGTAACCCAACGAAACTATTCCTCCAATTTTGATTATTATCAGGAATAGAGGCGCTGTTAAAGATATGTTTACTTTTGGGTCATTGCTTAACATAGACCCAACCACAGATACTGAAAGAGCTATTATAGCACTGAAAGACCTTCCTAAAAACAGCTACAGAAAGAAGAAAGCCCTCCCTAAGGCAGCAGACCATAAAACATAAAATGTTCCTCCAGGCATTTGGAGGAAGCTGACACGGGTTGATTTGTAAATCAGCTAAAAGATAAGGAATAAAAGGGTGGAAAGGAAACCTAAGCCCAGCATTAAGGGCATCTGTGTAAATGAAGAGAGTGTCGGGTCTCCAGTGGCAAGTACGGTCACCACCAGAGACTGGAACTAATCTAAGAGGGGGAAGGACGTTATAACGAGCATTTAGTTTATCGAAATCTATGTTGTGCCAAGTATTACAATGATTAAAAGAATCGAGATGTGCAGTGGAGGGATATTCATCCCCCCTAGTGTTAATCATATCGATTAAAGACATATACGAAGAACGGATCTCGATATCCTTACCTCGTTTTGAAGCCGAGGCTATCTTGGCCGCCCTCTCAGAACTCTTGTCAGCCATTTAGTAAAGCTGGAAAAGGCCTGGAAAGCTAAAGGAGGGGATTTGAGAGAGGAGAAGGTTAGAAAGCTTAAGATGAAAGGAAGAGTGAAGAGTGAAGAGTGTGAAGTGAATGCACACTCCCCCCACCTATATATAGGAAGAAAAAGTGGATAATGGGCCTTAAAAAGCCCATTTGGGCCCAAAAGTTGGAAGGTTCTGGAATTATCCAGGAAATTCCTGGAAAATTCAAGAGAATTCTAGCAAAAATCAGAAGAAAACTTGAGTTTTTTTTTTGAAGAATCTGGAAGAATCCAGAAAAATCCAGAAGAATTTGGAGCTTGGGCTTAAAACAAAACACAGTTGAACAAAATACAAGCCTAGAAAAAGGCCCAGCTAAGTGAAGATGGCCCAAGTAAAGCCCAGGTAAAAAGAGGGGCATGAATGAGGCCCAAAAGAAAAAGGAGGTAGCCCAGTTGAAAATACTAGGCCCAAAGATTAGCCCAATAAGAACCAAGCCCAGGAAAGGGCCTAAATAATTGATGTGGGAGGCCCAAGATTAAGGCCCACTAAACTAAGGCCCATAGATCAGCCCAGGTTTAAGGGCCCAAATCTATGTGTGTATTCCTGACCTGTTCGACCAGAAAACACAAAAAAATCCTGGTCGAATGGCTTGAGCTCGAAATCATGTCGATCAGGGTAAATAAAGGCCTTAATTCGACCAGGAACAGGGTTAATTCGACCAGAAAATACAAAAAAATCCTGATCGAAGCTCCTGAGGTCGAAATCCTGTCGATCAAGGTTGAAAAAGAGGCTTAATTCGACCAGAATTAAAACCCACTCGACCAGGAAACACGAAGGAATCCTGATCGAAATCATTGAGGTCGAAACTCTGTCGACATGGGCAACAAAAGAAGCTTAATTCGGTCAAAAGGCAAGAATCCTGACCGAAAGGGGAGAAAATTCCTATTCGACCACAAAAAAAAAAGGAAAAAGGGGGAAAAATCCTGGCCGAAATTCGACCAGGAATTGAGGTCGAAAACATCCTGCTCGAAACCCTTTCGACCAGGGCAATATGAAGGTTAATTCGACCAGGATCCATAAGGAAATTCCTTAAATAATTTCTGAAAAATACTAATATTTTCAGGAATAAGGAATAAATCCAGGAAAAATAAGGATAAATCCCAGAAATTAAGGGAAAAATCCAGAAAAATAAGGATAAATCCCAGAAATTAAGGGAAAAATCCAGAAAAATAAGGATAAGTCCCAGAAAATTAAGGAAAAATCCCATAAAATTAGGGGAAAATCCAGAAATTAAAGGAAAAATCCCAGAAAATTAGGGAAAAATCCAGAAATTAAGGAAAAATCCCAGAAAATTAGGGAAAAATCCAGAAATTAAGGGAAAAATTCCTGGAAATTAAGATAATTCCTGAGTAAAAGGAAAATTCATTGTAAATGTGTAGGTCGCTCCACACTTTACGCGAAAACGAAACCCTGTAAGGGAATAAACAGGCTTAACTTCTGCGAAACCTAATCAATGTTTCCCAAAAGTTGGGGGGCAAATGATAGGGATAAATAAATTGTGATAGTATAATTAATTACTGCAAGGTGTGGGCTGCTAGGCCCAATAAAAAGATATATGATACTCAGACCAGAAAGGTTAAGCCTGATGGACCAGATCAGGCCTGATGAAATAAAGAAGGCCCAAAAGCCCTGATTATTAATTAATTTCGTAATTAATTAATAAGGGAAAAATCGGCTATTGAGAAGAGTCCCGATAAGGATATAAATCCTTATAGATTAGCCTCAAGGGGACCTAAAAGGATAATGAATCAATTTCCTACTATCTAGGACTCCAAAGTCCATTCTAATTATGAGACTTGCCCACCAAGTCTCCTATAGCAAGTCCAATTCAAGGACTCCCAACATCTATATAAGGGGCCTCACCCCACAAATCAGAACTACGTTTTTTGACTTGATCCTTGGCAATCAGCAAGGTACGTAGGCATCTTGTTAAGGCAGATTGAGTCACGAAACACAAGAGCAGTCAAATCGAGCCTTAAAGCTCACGTTCCTTATTATTAAACACAACAATTATATATATTAGTTTTAATCCATAACAGGTGATAACACACATTTTTAGTGGTTTAAATCACAACTAACACTATCTCCTAGTATATATTTAAACACACGAGTCCATATCTCATCTTTACTGTAAAAGGTACGAGTCTCATTCTTATATTTTTTTTGTATCTCTGTATATGTGGCACAAATGTGTAGTATCTGCTTACGTGCCTATATGTGTCATGCTAGCTAACATTTGCAATTGTAATTATTTATTATTTGATTTCGTGAATTTCCATCTCAAACTCTTTCTTTTGAAACTAATTTGCATGCCATGTTCATGAAATCTTAGTTTGGTAATAAAAATTATTATGTATACATTATTTTTATATCATTGTTGGAAAATTCATACAAACTATTTTTGATTTTAGCCTACTTTATTTTGATCCGTTAGTTATGATAATTATAATTTAGATTTTTGTTCATGTTCAATTATTCTCGTTATTATATTACGAAAGTTAAATTAGTTGAATTAGTATGCAAATGCATCTTTATTTATGTTACACTAAGTTAATAATATTTTATATACATTAATTTTAGAGTCAAAACTTAGTTTTGTGCGTGTATTTGTATTTGACTTATTAATATTAGGTGCTTAGGTTCTGTGACTAAGTGAAGATTGCATGTTGAGTATTCTGAGATTGTTTAATATTATTATTATTATTAATTTGTTTTGCAAATTAGGATAGTATAATAGATTTCGAGGAGTCTAGTAGGTTGCTTTTACAAATTTAGTGTACATGTTCTTTTACTGTGTTTTGACAATTTGGTTAAATATTGGTTTAGGTCTCCTATCATATCATATAACTTTCAGCCGGATTATTTTAAGGTAAGTTAACTTTTCATACTTATTGAATATTGTTTAAATGTTTTTATATTTAAAATGTTTTTAAATATTTTGTATGGATCAAGGAATATTTTAGATATAAGAAATTTCCAGTCAGCTATGCCATTTGAACCCATTAGTAATTGCGTATAGTTCCGGAACTAGATTGCGATACCTTGCTAGGGTGTGCTTCGCACAATTTATGATACCTTAGTGAGGGGCTCAGTACCGACATCTATGAACCTATGATACTGTGTCACCAGGTACTCGTGACCGTAGTGAATTGTGAAATTTATTATGTCTTTATTTTTGAAACTGTGATTTATGGACTACGGATATTCTGAATTATGATTTATGAAATATGTTACAAACTCATTTGATCCTCTAGTTAGTTCGATAGTTTTCTTGCTGGGCTCTTGGCTCATTACTCACAAATTTTCAGGTGCTTAGCTTTTGGGACATCTTAAAGATGGACTTGATTTGAGCTTGTTTTGGAATAATATTTTAGTGATTATGTTTGTATTGGAGTTGCGTCTCCCAGGATTAGCTTTATTTTCAGCTTAAATGCTTTTATTTTTGTCTCGGATTTTAGAATTTTATGAAAAACTAGAAACTTATTCTTATTATGGATTTAATTTGGAGTTTTAGCTGAATATTTAAGTATAACTATTTTCAGAAAAGTCGGGGTATTACACATATAAATTAAAAAGAACTTGAATAGGTCTAGATAATTATTGGTTGACAAAGACATATAACGTCGGTATTTTGGTAATCTTCTCTAAAGATAGATAAATGCTAAAATAAATATATTAAAGCTATTAGAATTAATAGCGTGTTTGATTGTTAATGATCATAATCATATTTACTATTAGATTTATATTTTCTTAAAATGACGACAAAGATTATATAATTATATATTATATTTATTTAGCAAAAATAAAATAATATTATTGATTGAAACAAATATAAATATCCTTCTTAAATTGATTTTGATAGGGATAAATAAATCCTGATTATGTAATTAAATATTACAGTAATTATACATGATTTGGGCTGCTAGGCCCAATAAGAAGATGTATGATATTCAGACCAAAAATGTTAACACATTGATCAGGCCTGATGGACCAGATCAGGCCTGATGGAACGAAGAAGGCCCAAAAACCCTGAATATTAATTAATTTCGTAATTTATTAACAAGGGAAAAATCAGCTATTGAGAAGAGTCCCGATAAGGACATAAATCCTTGCAGATTAGCCTCTAAGGGACCTAGAAGGATAAGGAATCAGTTTCCTACTATATAGGACTCCAAAGTCCATTCTAATTCTGAGACCTGGCTACCAAGTCTCCTATACCAAATCCAATTCAAGGACCACCAACATCTATATAAGGGGTCTCACCCCACAAATCAGAACTACGTTTTTTGGCTTGATTCTCTAATTCACAGATACGTAGGCATCTCGTAAAGGCAGAGTTAAGTTACGAAACACAAAAGCAGCCATCAAAGGCCTTGAGCTCCCGAACCTTAGCAATAAATACAGCAAATAATAACCTTAGTTTTTTATCCATAACATTTGGCGCCATCTGTGGGAAAGCACAACAACAACCATACAGTTAGAGCCCTTGAAGGAGGAACACCAACGGGGACAACCCAAGTGATTTCGTCAACTGTGGAGGTACCTCCTCATTCAACCTATGCAACCACGCAAGGAGAAGCCCAAATAGGGACAACTGAACCTCAGTCACAAGGGACGATTCCCTCGGCTACTCAAGGTACGAATCCCCAAGTTCAACAACTACATGCACCTGTGAATTCTCGACCCATTGGGTACGAATATTCAACTGTTGTGACTACTAACCCCCCTTATGGGATGCCCCTTTACCCCGAGGTTGGAGGAAGTGGACATGCTGGACGGAGTGAAGCACGGGGGCGATCTCCCCCTACATACGAGGTTTGGCTCCTATCCCTGAGGATCAGGAATTCTCTGGTCCTTACATTGAGAGAGACTCCGAATCTTCGATTGATGAAGTAGCCCAAAGAAGGAGACGTTCTGGTAAAGAGCCGATGGCTGATGGTAGCCAACGTCCTAAGAGCACCCAAGAGATGAATCTCCAAGAAGTGCAGGAAATGATCAGGGCTCACGAGGCTGAGATTCAAAGGCTGAGGTACGACTTGGAGGCGCACCAGTCCACCAGACCCCCATTACCTCCTAGGGGGAGAAATCCTCCTCTTATCATAGACCTGGATGGTCCAGTACAGAAAAGGGCTGTTGTCCCAAGGGCTAATCCAAGCAATCTTCTTCCTCTTGGAGATCCTGGTGATCCTACTCCGCCCTTCACTGAAGAAATAATAAATGCCCATATCTCAAGGAAGTTCAAGATGCCAACTATCAAAGCTTATGATGGCACAAGAGATCCCGCTAATCATGTTAGGACATTCTCTAATGTACTGCTGTTGCAGCCCGTGAATGATTGTAACACCCCCAGATCCGGGGTCAGGGATCTGGGTCGTCATGGTCTTTCTTTCCACAATATCACTTCACTTAATTAATAATAAATAACCTCATGATGTGACCCTACACTAACACACACCACAACCCGTTATAGTCTCAGAGATGAAATTGAAATAAGTACAAGTCTTTGAATCCACAATTTAAAAGTTATTACAACCCAAAATGATTACTTGATAAATTTACAGTTAATTGCCATTATCTGCCACAAGTTATAATTATACAATATTTGGTTCCCAAAAGTAGAATGCCTGATCTACCAATAGATCTACCTTTGCAGCTATAGCAGCTACAACATCAACGGGAAGATGCGGGACGCTTCCCACGCGCTTGCGCTGGGTCTGCTTGAGTCTGGCCATCTTTCCTAACTGTTGTTGTGTGATGAAGAAATGAAGCAAGAGTGAGCATTACAGCTCGCAAAATAATATATAGTGTAAACAATAATGCAAGTATCTAAATGGATAACTTACTAGAATCCTTTATCAAGTGTAAGGTAATTACTTACTGGCTATAAGCAAAAACAAGGGATGAAGTTACCAAATACTTCACTATACTTATATCATTTTTAGAAATCTACTTGAACTACTAATGTTCAAAGTATAATAAGTTTCAAAAGGTCATCCCATAGATGAGACCACAAGTTAAAACTTGAATAGATTCAATCTTTGAAATATTTTCAAAGGGAATGAAGTTACGAGATACTTCATTCAATGGGAACACCATTATAACTGTTTGACCCTGTCAATGCTTCGGCAACCACCCATTCGTAGCCTTTCGATTGAAATGCTACGGGTAGTGTTGCAGAATTATCCAACTGGAGGATGAACTCATTACGGGAGTTTGTCGCGCCAGGAAGACCACTTACGATGATCAGTCGCAGTAGTACAACCCCACCATTTTCTACATGTAGAGGAGAACCTGTCGGATTTACTTGTCAACCGAACACTGGACTCCTAAGGAATTGACCGTCTTAGTGGAACTTCCAGGCCATTTGGGCCAATATAATTAGGCTGGGCCGGCGCCACTCGACCACTTACGCCACTCCTAGTTCAGATGAAATCCATGACTCTGAAATGTAAGGCTCATCCCCACTTTCCCCAAGTAGAAACTTGTTGATATGGCTCCACCAAGAAGTCGTATCTAGTTGGAAAGGAAAACTCACCGATATTTCCCAGG
Organism: Apium graveolens; assembly: GCF_009905375.1. Taxonomy (NCBI): domain Eukaryota; kingdom Viridiplantae; phylum Streptophyta; class Magnoliopsida; order Apiales; family Apiaceae; genus Apium; species Apium graveolens. The sequence continues at coordinate 2,718,195 of NC_133656.1, read as the reverse complement.
CGATGCCTGTTAATGGATTAACTTGTTCCAAAAATTTTACTTCCCGAGTATTGGGTAAGTAATCAAAAACTGTTTTATTAAGACAGCAACCTTGTTGCGAGTATAAAACACACCACAGAGCCGGATCCCTCAGGTTTTGAGCGAGTATTTAAATCCCCTTCGAAAGGAGGATCTTAAATATAAAAATGAGTTTTGGGATCCGCTCTAACTTTTAAAATCATTTTGAAGACTCGCAAAACATTTTTAAGAATGTTTGGAGTGATGCTAATTTAATGAAATAAATCAGTCCCAATTTATTTAGAAAATATCCGAATATTATTATTTAATAATATTCTCATAAAGAATAATCTTTATAAAAATAATTGAAGTAGAAGTTTTAAAACTTATACTTGCAATGAATATTAAATGACCAAAGATATACTCATACGAAAGTACTATCTTTATTTGAATATTCAAAAGTAAGTTTGATTATCGACACATTATTCTTTAATAAAATAAAGAATAATAATTAGTAAATAATCGGAGTCATAAGTCCTCGAATGAATATTCAAATAATAATATTCATTAATAATTTAAGCAAAGTCATAAGCCCTCGAATGAATATTTAAAATAATATTCAATAATAAAATAAACGGGGTCATAAGCCCTCGAATGAATATTCAAAATAATATTCAATAATATAATAAAGTTATCGAATAAACCTTATTTGATTCAGAGTTTTGAAAACTATTCATATATATATATATAAATATATATATGTATATATTATACTCGGGAGCATCGACTCCCGGTTTTAGAAAATGTTCACCTTAGGGTCCCCTATACTAAGGGTATATGCAAATTACCGCTTATCTCTAGCATATGTATTATCAACTGAATCAACAGATATATGTATCAAGAATACGAAACAGGCATGCATATATACCATATCACATGCTACAATATATCGCAAGAATTTGCTAAATAACCATTATGCATCTATCACAAGATAATGCATGTACAAATATATACATCACAACAACAGTATAACGGATAGAAAACTTGCCTGAGCGACTGGGGGTTATAAATGGCTTGGGACGAGTCTGGTAACCTATAAACAACATATAAGTTGGAATTAAACCAAAGTCACTTATAAATCTATACTTTAACCAATTTAGACTCTAACGCTCGCTTTGCGCTTACTGATTCTCTTAAGTCGCTCGAGTACCCTAGGCTCCACCATTTTTAATAAATTAACCATTATGAGTTTTAAGACGATTCTTTCGCGAGTATCTTACCAACTTCCTAACATACTTTACATAAATGTTTCATACTCCAATTAGTCATTTTAGGTCTTTAACCTATGTTTCAAAGTAAGGCGAAGGGTAATGATTCGTGCTCGAAACGTCGTTACTTAAAACGGCCGTTTCTCCTAAACCGTACATCGAAATCAAACGAAATACATATCAAAACGAAGCTCGTAACATGAACTATCTAATCATGGAAATGGTCAAAACCTAGCAGTGAGTTCACGGGTCCTAATGTTAAGAACAAAAACAGCCTAAAGTAAATCGGACATTATGACGGCTATGTTTACGCGATTACCCAAATTTAAACCACTCCAAATCATCTCACAATCAACTCACAATCAAAATACCAACCAAAAATCCATCCATAATTCATCATAACAGCCCCAACAACTCCACATTATCAATTTATACTATTCTTAAACATGAATTTAAACTACCACTCCAAAAACTTCACAAAACCAACTAATCTCTACATTCACAACAAGCAAGCCTCTCATGAATTATAACAACAAAACTAAACCTAATTACTCAAATAAAGTTAGGGTTTGGAGGGATTATACCTTCCTTGGAGAGTGGAGAATCAAGTAACTAGCTTGGAATCACCCTTAAAGTCCTTATCCAAGCTTAATCTAAACAAAACTTCAAGAACAAAAATTTTAGTTTTTGAAAAACACTATTCACCATCTTCTTCCATGATTTTTAGGAAGAGATTGTGAATGATTTAGGAGCTCAAACTTATAGGATATCCATAACTATACATAAGGAGTCTTAGATAATTACCTTGCAATTTAACAAAGCTTGGAACTATGATTTTAATTTTTCTTTCTTTGGAAAAGAAGAAAAGCCGAGAGCTTTGATGAAGGAGATGAAAAATTTTGTGTTTTTGGTAAAAATGAAATGTTTTGGCTTGGTTGGTTGATTTTTGATTTGTTTTGTTTTCTTACCTTTTTACCATGGTAACTTTTGTGTGGTTGTAATTCAACCAACAACACACTTTGCTTGGTCATGCTTATGTCACCATGTGATGTCACCCTCCCTCCTTTGTCCTCTTCTTATTGGTTTGATGACATCATCCCCACTAATCTCTTTGATTAGCTTTTAATTATTTGGCTAATAACCGCTGATCTGTTATACGGTTCGCTTAACTTTCATTTTCGTTTATCGTTTGAGGGATCATACCCGAGATCTTATTACTTAGGTTCCCTTAACCTTTCTCAATACATTATATTCCTTTTATGATCCTCTATTAAAATTCTTGAATTTAAATCCTTTTTATCCTGTTACCTTATACTCAATTCTTTCGATATCTGGTGGATTTTCAGGAAAAATCAAAAGGTTCAAATTTGGATTCTGACGATCTTTACATACACTTATATATCATATAGAGTACCAATAAAATCTCAGAATATCCATAAAAGAACCCCTACATAGTGTGGCATGAAAAGTTTTCTTATTCAGCAATATCAGCAAAAACACTATTCATAAGGGTTACAAAAAGTTCAAAATTTTGGGGTTATTACAGTCTCCCCTCCTTAAAAGGATTCCGTCCCGGAATCAAATAGAAAACAAATGGGGGTACTTTTCTAGCATTGCGCTCTCTAGTTCCCAAGTTGATTCTTCCACATTATGATTCTGCCATAGCACTCTGACTAGCTTGATCACTTTGTTCCGAAGCACCTGATCCTTCTTGTCCATAATCTTTACTGGTTTCTCCACGTAAGTCAGATCTGGTTGCATATCCACATGCTCGTACTCCACTATGTGTCTGGAATCCCGATGATACTTCCTTAGCATTGACACATGGAACACATTATGAACTTGTTGTAGGTTCGGGGGTAAGGCTAGCTCGTAAGCCAACTTCCCAATCTGTCTTAGTATCTCAAAAGGTCCAATGTATCTTGGGCTTAGTTTTCCTTTCTTTCCGAATCTCATTAACCCCTTCCAAGGGGATACTTTTAGTAGTACTAAGTCCTCTACTCCATACTCCTTGTCCTTTCGGGCTAGGTCTGCATATTTCTTTTGTCTGTCTTGGGCTGCTACCAGTCGTCCTCTGATGAGATCCACTATGTCTTTGGTCCTTTGGACCACTTCGGGTCCGAGCATCTTCCGCTCTCCTACTTCATCCCAGTATAAGGGAGATCGACACCTTCTTCCGTACAGGGCCTCATAAGGCGGCATTCTGATGCTAGCATGAAAGCTATTGTTATAAGAAAGTTCGATCAACGGCAAGTGATCATCCCAACTTCCTTTAAAGTCTATTGCACAGACTCTCAACATATCCTCTAGTGTCTGGATGGTCCTTTTACTCTGCCCATCCGTCTGGTGATGGTACGCGGTACTCATATTTAACTTGGTCCCCGCACATTCTTGAAAGCTCCTCAAAATCTGGAGTTGAACCTGGGGTCTTGGTCTGAGACAATGGACGCTGGGACTCCATGTCGCGTCACTATTTCCTTAAGGTAAATGTCCACCAGTCTATCGACCGTGTATCTCTCATTGATAGGAATGAAATGAGCTGACTTTGTCAGTCGGTCTATAATCACCCATATGGCATCATGGTTGGCTTTCGTCCTTGGTAAACCGACAACAAAATCCATGGCCATCTGTTCCCATTTCCATTTGGGAATCTCCAGGGGTCGTAAAAGTCCACCGGGTCTCTGGTGCTCTGCCTTTACTCTTTGGCAAGTCAAACATCTGCTTACCCATTCTGCTACGTCCCTCTTCATGTTGGGCCACCAGTAATATTCCTTCAAATCCCTATACATTTTGGTGCTTCCCGGGTGATGGAATATCTTGAACTATGGCTTTCATCCAAAATCTCACCTTTAAGCTCTTGAACGTTCGGAACCCAAATCCGGTAGGAATACCTCATTATCCCTTTATCATCTTTCTCAGTATGGATCTCTTCTCCAGTCATTGACTCTCTGCCCTCATTCATTATTTTCTCTTGGCACAATCTGATCTTTTCCAATAACTCTGGCTGCATTGAGATCTCAAACAGCTTTTCAGTTCCGGTTCCGGTTACCTTTACTTCTATTTCCATTTTCTCAAAATCCTTTATCAATTCTTCCGAAGTCATTATCATTCTGAGTCTTTCCTTCCTACTAAGTGATAGGGATAAATAAGTCCTGATTTTATAATTAATGGGCTGCTAGGCCCAATAATAAGATGTATAATATTCAGACCAGAAAGGTTAAGCCTGATGGACCAGATCAGGCCTGGTGGAATAAAAAAGGCCCAAAAGCCCTGATTATTAATTAATTTCGTAATTAATTAATAAGGGAAAAATCAGCTATTGAGAAGAGTCCCGATAAGGATATAAATCCTTATAGATTAGCCTCAAGGGGACCTAAAAGGATAAGGAATCAGCTTCCTACTTCCTAGGACTCCTAAGTCTATCCTAATTCAGAGGCTTGTCCACCAAGTCTCCTATACCAAGTCCAATTCAAGGACTCCCACATCTATATAAGGGGCCTCACCCCACAAATCAGAACTACATTTTTTGGCTTGATTCTCTAATTCACAGAGATACGTAGGCATCTCGTAAAGGCAGAATTAAGCTACGATACACGAGAGCAGCCATTAAAGGCCTTGAGCTCCCGAATCTTAGTAATAAATACAGCAAATAATAACCTTAGCTTTTTATCCATAACATTTGGCGCCGTCTGTGGGAAGACAACAACAACCATGGCGAGAACACGGAGAACAATTGGAGCTATAGAGGAAGGAACACCATCAGAGACAACCCAGGTGATTTCATCAACCGTGGAGGTTCCTCCCCATTCAACTTATGCATCTACTCAGGAGGAAGCCCAGACAGGGGCAACTCAACCCCAGCTACAAGGGACAACTCCCCCGATTCAAGGTACGAATCCTCAAGTTCAACAAATACATATACCTGTGAATTCTCGACCCGTCGGGTATGAATATTCAACTATTGTTACTACTAACCCCCCTTATGGGATGCCCCTTCACCCTGAGGTTGGAGGAAGCGGATATGCTGGGCGAAGCGAAGCACGAGGGCGGTCGCCCCCTATATACGAGGTTTGGGTCCTATCCCTGAGGATCGGGAATTTTCTGGTCCATACACTGAGAGAGACTCCGAATCTTCGGATGATGAAGTGGCCCCGAGAAGGAGGCGTCCTGGAAAAGAGCCAATGGCCGATGGAAGGCAACGCCCCCAAAGCACCCCAGGGGCGAATCCCCAAGTAGTGCAGGAAAGGATCAGGGCTCATGAGGCTGAAATCCAAAGGCTGAGGCGTGATTTGGAGGCTCACCAGGCCACCAGACCCCACATACCTCCAAGGGGGAAAAATCCTTCTCCTATCATAGACCTGGATGGTCCGGTAAGAAGAAGGGCTGCTGACCCAAGAACTGATCCAAGCAATCTCCTTCCCCTTGGAGATCCTGACGATCCAACTCCACCCTTCACAGAAGAGATAATGAATGCCCATATCTCAAGGAAATTCAAGATGCCCACTATCAAAGCCTATGATGGCACGGGAGACCCCGCTAATCATGTTAGGACATTCTCTAATGCACTGTTGCTGCAACCCGTGAATGATGCTATAAAATGTCGGGCCTTCCCTCAAACCCTGTCGGGTATGGCTCAAAGATGGTACAGTCGCCTACCCCCAAATTCTATTGGATCGTTCAGAGAATTAAGTCAGGCTTTTATTAAGCAATTCATCAGTGGAAGAGTCCATGAGAAAAGTTCAGCATCTCTTATGAGTCTTGTGCAGAGAGCTAAGGAATCCTTGAGGGATTACCTGAATCGTTTTACAAAGGAGGCTTTAAAAGTCCCAGACCTTGATGATAAGGTAGCCATGATAGCACTGCAACAAGGAACTAGGGATGAGTTTTTCAAGATGTCATTGGCCAAACGTCCCCCAGAAAACATGTTGCAACTCCAAGAGAGGGCAGGGAAGTATATCAAGGTTGAAGAAAGCATGAGGAAGACCGTAGTAAGTAATGAGCCCACTGGAGGCAAGAAACGAAAAACTGATTTGGAGTATATCGCTAAGGACAAATATCCTAGAACCGAACAAAACCCTGATTCAACCCCTAAGAAGGGAGGACCTGGGCAAAAGTTCACTGAATACGCTAAGCTGAATGCTCCCAGAAGTCAGATTTTGATGGAGATTGAGAAAGACAGAGATATTCGCTGGTCTAAGCCCTTGAAGGCTGATCCCGCCAAGCTAGATAAGGGCAAGTATTGCAGGTTTCACAAAGATGTTGGCCATGACACCGATGAGTGTAGGCAATTGAAAGATGAAATTGAGTTTTTGATTCGAAAAGGAAGATTGAACAAGTATACTGGAGATGGAGGGGACAGAAATAATAATGGAAGGAAGAACTTTGAAGATCGTAGGAGAGACCAAGACGATCAGGGGCGGAATCCCCAACCTAGAGGGCCGGTTATAAATGCAATTTTTGGAGGACCGCGACGCCCTCGAGGGCCAGTGATAAACACGATCTTTGGAGGTCCAACTGCTGCTGGATTGTCCAAAAATTCCAGAAAGGCATATACTAGGGAGGTTATGTATATTGTTGGAGAAGCCCCGAAGAGGGCCAGGACAGAAGTAATATTGGCTTTTGATGATTCCGACCTAGAGGGTGTGAAGTTTCCCCATGACGACCCGCTGGTCATAACACCGATAATAGGAAATAGCCTGGTTAAGAGGGTCCTTGTGGATAATGGTGCTTCTGTGGATATCTTGCTCCATGACACCTTTCTAAGAATGGGGTATAACGACTCCCAGTTGACACCAACCGACATGCCTATATATGGATTTGCTGGAGTAGAATGTCCTGTGGAAGGGATAATCAAATTGCCAACCACCATAGGTACGGAACCAAGGCAAGCAACGCAGATGCTGGATTTCATGGTGGTAAAGGCTAGTTCAACTTATAATGCTATCATGGGGAGAACATGGATACATGCCTTTAAGGCAGTCCCCTCTTCCTACCATTCAGTCATGAAGTTTCCCACCCGAAACGGGATTGGAGAAGAGAGAGGAGATCAAAAAATGGCTAGAAGCTGTTATGTGGCCTCTTTGAGGGCAGATGGAGTCGGGGGGCAGGTTCTTCCTATTGAAGATATGGATGTTCGAGAAAATGATGAGAATAGAGGAAGGCCAGCAGAAGAATTGGTTTCGGTTCCTTTAGACCCCGAGAATCCTGAGAGGATGACTTTCATTGGAGCCACATTAGAGGAGCCTCTTAGAGGGAAGTTAGTGAAATTTTTACAAGAAAATAGTGATGTGTTTGCATGGTCAGCAGCTGATATGCCAGGCATAGACCCGGAGTTAATTACTCACAAGCTAAACGTGGATCCAAGCCGGAAGACAGTGAAACAAAAGAAAAGAAATTTTGCCCCGGAAAGACAGGAGGCTATAAAACAGGAAGTAGAAAAGCTCTTAGAGGCTGGTTTCATTGAGGAGATTCAATTTCCGGAGTGGTTAGCAAACCCTGTAATGGTGAAGAAGGCTAATGGAAAGTGGAGGATGTGTATAGACTTCACTGATCTGAATGATGCATGCCCCAAAGACTGTTTCCCGCTGCCTAGAATTGATACTTTGATTGATGCCACTGCTGGACATGAGATGCTGAGTTTCATGGATAGATTTAGCGGATACAATCAGATCAAAATGCATAAGAATGACATTCCAAAGGTATCATTTATCACTGACTTTGGTGTTTATTGTTATCTTGTTATGGCGTTTGGTCTCAAGAATGCAGGAGCCACCTATCAGAGGTTGGTGAATAAAATTTTTAAGGATCTTATTGGGAAGACTATGGAAGTCTATGTTGATGACATGCTAGTCAAGAGTCTAGTAAAGACTGATCATATAACCCATTTGAGGGAAGCTTTTGAGGTCCTAAGGTACCACAAGATGATGTTGAATCCAACGAAGTGTGCTTTCGGAGTAGGATCGGGAAAATTCTTGGGATTGATGGTCTCAAAGAGGGGAATTGAGGCCAACCCCGATAAAATAAAGGCAATCCTGGATATGGAACCACCAAAAACTGTCAAGGATGTACAGAAGCTCACAGGAAGGGTTGCGGCGCTAGGATGATTCATCTCCAAGTCAGGAGACAAGTGTTTGTCATTCTTCAAGTCATTAAAGAACATTAAAGACTTTGTATGGAGTGAGGAAAATCAGAAGGCATTTGAAGAGTTAAAGAAGTATATGGGCCAGGCCCCGTTGTTGGCCAAGCCAGTTCTGAGTGAAGTTTTATTCTTGTACTTGGCTGTTTCAGAAAGCGCCTTGAGCGCGGTGTTGGTTAAGGAGGAACTGAAAGTCCAGAAACCCGTATACTATGTCAGCAAAATCTTGCATGGTGCAGAGTTGAATTATTCAACTATTGAGAAATTCGCTTTAGCCTTGGTAATGGCTTCAAGAAAGCTGCGTCCTTATTTTCAAGCTCACCAGATTGAAGTGCTAACAAATCAGCCGCTGAGAAACATCATTCACAGTCCTAAGGCAAGTGGGAGACTGATTAAGTGGGCAATAGAGTTGGGAGAGTTCGATCTCAAGTATAAGCCACGTACGGCCATAAAAGCCCAGGCACTAGCTGACTTCGTGGTGGAATGTACCATACCCAACCAAGAAGTCGGGGGGCAGGAAGATACCATACCTCAAGATAAGGGAGTCGACAATGGGGACAAGGAGAAAGAATATTGGGTTCTCTATTTTGATGGAGCATCAAAAACAAATTCCAGTGGAGCAGGGTTGGTTTTGCAAAGCCCTGATGGATTCCTAATTGAGTATGCTATGAAGCTAGACTTCCCAACCACAAACAATGAAGCAGAGTATGAAGCCCTGATTGCTGGCCTTGGTCTAGCTGGGACACTTAGAGTCAAAAACTTAAAGGTCCGTGGAGACTGGAAGCTGATCATATCCCAGGTAAAGGGAGAATTTGAGGCAAGGGATGATACGATGGCTAAGTATGTTCACCTAGTAAGGGCTGTGATGACCCAATTTAATGAATGCCATGTTGAACACATTCCAAGGGAAGAAAATGCTAAAGCAGATGCGCTATCAAAGTTCGCTTCGTCTGAGATTGAAGAAAGTTCAGGAAGTGTGTACTTCCGTGTTTTGAAGACACGGAGCATAGATGTTAAGCTTGTGGCTCCCATAGGCTTGGGGACGTCATGGATTGATCCCATCAAGGCTCACATTCAGACCGGTTGGTTATCGAGTGATACAACTGAGGCACGGAAGTTAACTATTCGAGCACTAAGGTACTCCTTGATAGATGGAATTCTGTATAAGAGATCTTTCGTGGTTCTTTACTTGAGGTGTCTCAGGCCCGACGAGGCACGCTTGGCTCTTGAGGAAGTACATGAAGGTATTTGTGGGCAGCACTTGGGGGGCAGGGCCTTGGCTCATAAGATAACCCGTTTAGGCTTCTATTGGCCAGAAATGATGGCTGATGCCAAAGAATATGTGAAGAAGTGTGATCGCTGTCAAAAGCATGCACCAGTTGTTAGAAAACCCCCCGAGATGCTGACCTCTATCAACTCGCCTATTCCCTTTGCCATGTGGGGGATGGATATTCTAGGGCCTTTTCCTATGGCCACGGCACAAAGGAAATTTCTGATTGTAGCCATTGATTATTTCACCAAGTGGATTGAAGCCAAACCCTTGGCCAAAATCACTACTAAGCAGGTTGCACAATTCCTGTGGGAAAACATTATGTGCCGATATGGAATTCCCCGTATCCTCGTCACTGACAATGGATCACAATTCAACAATGAGGAATTCAAGAAGTATTGTGAAGAAAATGAAATTGAATTACGATTCACCTCTGTGGCTCACCCGCAAGCCAATGGGCAAGCAGAGGTAGCAAATCGGATAATCCTGGATGGACTAAAGAAGAGGATCGAGAAGTCAAGAAATAATTGGGTGGATGAGATACTTCCCATATTATGGGCCTATAGGACTACCTGTAGAGTCACGACAGGAGCAACTCCTTTCATGTTGCCATATGGGGCAGAAGCAGTAGTTCCCGTGGAGATATCACATTCCTCTCCAAGGATTCAGGCTTTCAACGCAGAAGAAAATGAGGAAGGGCAGAGGTTAGCCCTGGATCTGATCGATGAAGTGCGAGATAAGGCACATGCAAAGATAGTAGAATATCAGAAAAAGGCTTCATTTTACTACAACCTAAGGGTTAAAGAAAGATTTTTTAAACAAGGCGATCTAGTCTTGAGGAAGATAGAAGCATCTGGTGTAGGACAAAAAGGGAAGCTTGCCCCGAATTGGGAAGGGCCGTACAGAGTCAAGAGTGTTCAAGGTAGAGGAACCTACAAGCTAGAGACTATGGATGGATTTGAAGTCCCGAGAACTTGGCATGCACAAAACCTGAAGGTTTACTATGTGTAGGGCAGCCGGATACGATTCTCACTCGTCAGGATGGCGAGTAGGTTGAAAAGCACCTTGAAGCTTTGCTTGCTTAGGATTTATATGTTTTAGTTTTATTACGAAGTTTATTATTACTTGTGTAAGGGACGAATCCCAGACAATTTTACAAAATTCATGAGTTCTTCAAAGTATGTTTGTGGCCTAACAAATAAAACTCAAATGCATGGATGCAAGCATAGAAGGTGATAAATGAAATAGATCTGATAGATATTACAAAAATTCGATAAATAAAGTCTCGAAAATAGGATAAAAAATAGAAAGCCACGCAGGGCTGAAAAAGCTCTAAGGAGCTGAAGTACCCTCGGCATCCATATCATCGTCCTCTCCGCTCTCGCTGGATGTCTCTGTCGTCTCAGAGGAGGAGGAAGAGCTATCGTCCTCAGCTGGTCTGGAAGAAGACTCGGGAGGGGGAAGGAGTGGATCCTGAGAAACATGATCCGAGATAACTACTCGGGTACGAAACCTCTATAGCAAAGCCTCATCATCAGGGCATATATAGTCCGTCGGGTTAATATCAGGACAAGCCTCGTTCACGGTCCCAAGGGCCGTGTCCCAACCAGTCCTAAAAAACCCGGGAAAGACTGAATCATCCCTAATCCTCATGGATTGGGCAAACTCCTCCGAGTCGAGATAGTTGTCTATAGCTTTATCCTTCTCCGCCCGAAGTACCACTAGCTCGGCGTTGGACTCTCCGAGTTCTTCTTCCTTGCGCTTGAGTTTCTTCTCCAAGGTAGCATACTTCTTCTGTTGCCTCCTGAGGGCATTGTCGGCCTTATCAGAAGCCCGCTTTCATGACTCGGCTTGCCTCACGGCGCCTTGAAAATAGGCGTTAGACTGAAACAAAGCAATCAACGAAGTATAAGGCAAGAAAATGCTACAAGAATGAAAGATAAATTTAAAAGAGAGAAGGCATACCGAAGCCAGAGATTGGGCTCCCATGAGCTTAATCCTCTCAAGGTCAGGGGTGGCCACCACATCAGTAAAGTCCTTTGGAGTCACGCTATGGTAGGACCAATCCCAAGCATGTTTCGTGGAACCAACCACGGTGTCCCCTCGGTGGAATCCCCAGAGAGGCTGGAAGGCGCCTGTGGCAGTAGCAGTAGGGGCAGCAGCAGTGATAGGAGCACTATGGCCCCCAACTCCTTCAGTTGAAGCCTCCCCCATAGGCTCTTTCTGCTTTCTCAAGAAGATAGGCTCTGTCGCCTTTCCCCGGGTGTCAAGGCCTGCGAGCCGAGCTTTCTTCATCCTAGCAGTTTCTTCAACCAGAGGAACATTGTCCTCGTTAATCTCTTTGGCAGCTGTAAAATAAAGCAAAAGACAAAATGAGTGATGTTAATAATGCATGAAATAAAATAAATTAAAGAAGGGAAGAAAAATACCCTGTTGAGAAACAGAGGATAGTCCCACGTGAATCAGGGAAAACTCCTCTAAGAGAGTCCAGCTGGTGGTAGTGCCATCATCCTGAGTAAGCCCATTATAGATAATAGTTTCTTCAGGAGTTAGGTGAATGGATTTGAGGTTACCATCACTGACCTTCCCGAAGGAAGATCAAAAAAGTGTGCCCCAGTCACCATTCTCCCAACGTAACCCAACGAAACTATTCCTCCAATTTTGATTATTATCAGGAATAGAGGCGCTGTTAAAGATATGTTTGCTTTTGGGCCTTTGCTTGACATAGACCCAGCCACAGATACTGGAAGAACTATTATAACACTGAAAGACCTTCCTAAAAACAACTACAGAAAGAGGAAAGCCCTCCCTAAGACAGCAGACCATAAAACATAGAATGTTCCTCCAGGCGTTTGGAGGAAGCTGACACGGGTTGATTTGTAAATCAGCCAAAAGATGAGGAATAAAAGGGTGAAAAGGAAACCTAAGCCCAGCATTAAGGGCATCTGTGTAAATGAAGAGAGTGTCGGGTCTCCAGTGGCAAGTACGGTCACCACCAGAGACTGGAACTAATCTAAGAGGAGGAAGGACGTTATAGCGAGCATTTAGTTTATTGAAATCTATGTTGTGCCAAGTATTACAATGATTAAAAGAGTCGAGATGTGCAGTGGAGGGATATTCATCCCCCCTAGTGTTAATCATATCAATTAAACACATATATGAAGAGCGGATCTCGATATCCTTACCTCGTTTTGAAGCCGAGGCTATCTTGGCCGCCCTCTCGGAACTCTTGTCAGCCATTTAGTAAAGACTGGAAAAGAAGGCTGGAAGCTAAGGGAGGAAAGTTGAAAGAGGAGAAAGATTTGAGAGTTTTAGAAATGAATGAAGTAAAGGGTGAAGAGTGTGAGTGAGAGCACACTCCCCCCCACCTTTATATAGGAGGAAAAGGAGGAAATTGGGCCTAGAAAAGCCCATTCAGGCCCAAAAAAGGAAGGTTCTGGAAGCATCATGAAATCCTTGGAAAATTCAAGAAAGAAAACTTGAGTTTTTTTTGAAAATTCTGGAAGAATCCAGAAACAATCCTAGAGTAATTTGGAGTTTGGGTTTAGAAAACAAAAGCCCAGTTAAGGGCCCAAGTGTTGAAAGAGGCCCAAATGATTTTAGGGGTGGAAAAGAAGTCCCACTAAGATAAAAAAAAAAAAAATTGCCTGAACCCAAAACGTTGGCCCAAATTGAAAGCCCAGAATTAGAGGCCCAATTGAAAGGCCTGTGAAGCCCAGCAAGAGAATAAGCCCAGTTAAAATGGGCCCAAGTTTTAGCCCAGCATAAGGGGCCTAAATCCAAGTGTGTACAAAAATTTATATACATGCATATGTTCTTGGCCCTGTCGACCAGAAAGCACAGAGAAATCCTGGTCGAATGTTCTGAGTTCGAATTTCCCTCGACTAGGGCTGATAAAAGAAGCTAATTCGGTCAAGAAAGGAATTCTGACCCAAATTCTTGGTCGAAAATGATATTCCTTCGACCAAAATACCAGAATAGAATTAGTTCCTTGACCCTGTCGACCAGGAGACAATATACATTCCTGGTCGAATCAATCCTGCTCAAAAAATCTTCGATCAAGGTACAAGATAATGGTTAATTCGGTCAAAAATGGAGATCCTGACCGAAAGGGACGAAAATCCTAGTCGAAAACTTCCTAGTCGACAAAAAAAAAAGGGAAAAATCCTGGCCGAAATTCGACCAGGACTTCTGCTCGAAATACTCCTGCTCGAAAGGCTGTCGACCAGGGCAGTATGGAGGTTAATTCGACCAGGATCCTGGTCGAATGGATTCCTGGTCGAAAATTGTATAAAAAAAAAAGAAAAGAAAAAGGGAAGAAAAAATCCTAGAAAATTACAAAAAAATAAGGAAATTCCTTAAATAATTTCTGAAAAATGTTAATATTTTCAGAAATAAGGAATAAATCCAGAAAATTAAAGGATAAATCCCAGAAATTAGGGAAAAATCCAGGAAAATAGGAAAAATTCCTTAAATATTTTCTGAAAAATGTTAATATTTTCAGAAATAAAGGATAAATTCCAGAAATTAAGGGAAAAATCCAGAAATTAAGGATAAATCCCAGAAAATTAAGGGAAAAATCCAGAAATTAAGGATAAATCCCAGAAAATTAGGGAAAAATCCCAGAAAATTAGGGAAAATACCAGAAAATTAGGGAAAAATTCCTGGGAATTAAGATAATTTCTGAATAAAAGGAAGATTCATTGTAAATATGTAGGTCGCTCCACACTTTACGCAAAACGAAACCCTATAAGGGGACAAATAGATTTAACTTCCGCGAAACCTAATCAATGTTTCCCAAAAGTTGGGGGGCAAATGACAGGGATAAATAAGTCCTGATTTTATAATTAATGGGCTGCTAGGCCCAATAATAAGATGTATAATATTCAGACCAGAAAGGTTAAGCCTGATGGACCAGATCAGGCCTGGTGGAATAAAAAAGGCCCAAAAGCCCTGATTATTAATTAATTTCGTAATTAATTAATAAGGGAAAAATCAGCTATTGAGAAGAGTCCCGATAAGGATATAAATCCTTATAGATTAGCCTCAAGGGGACCTAAAAGGATAAGGAATCAGCTTTCTACTTCCTAGGACTCCTAAGTCTATCCTAATTCAGAGGCTTGTCCACCAAGTCTCCTATACCAAGTCCAATTCAAGGACTCCCACATCTATATAAGGGGCCTCACCCCACAAATCAGAACTACGTTTTTTGGCTTGATTCTCTAATTCACAGAGATACGTAGGCATCTCGTAAAGGCAGAATTAAGCTACGATACACGAGAGCAGCCATTAAAAGCCTTGAGCTCCCGAATCTTAGTAATAAATACAGCAAATAATAACCTTAGCTTTTTATCCATAACACTAAGGGCATCAGCCACCACATTGGCTTTCCCGGGATGATAGAGAATCTCACAATTATAGTCCTTGATTAGCTCTAACCATCTCCTCTGGCGCATGTTGAGCTCTTTCTGCGTAAATATATACTTGAGGCTCTTATGGTCTGTGAAAATCTCATACTTCTCTTCATACAAGTAGTGCCTCCAAATTTTTAGGGCAAAAACTATTGCTGCGAGCTCAAGGTCATGAGTAGGATATCTAATCTCGTATTCCTTCAGTTGTCTCGACGCATACGCAATCACTTTACCGTGCTGCATAAGCACACACCCTAATCCTTTGTGCGACGCGTCACTATATATCACAAAATCTCCTTTTCCGTTTGGCAATGCCAACACCGGGGCCGTTACCAACCTTTTCTTTAATTCCTAAAAACTGTTCTCGCATTTCTCCGTCCACTCAAACTTCTCTGTCTTACGAGTAAGTCGTATCAAAGGGGCTGCGATCTTCGCAAAGTCCTGTACAAATCTACGATAGTAACCGGCCAATCCTATGAAACTCCTTACCTTTGTGGGTGTGGTTGGCCTTTCCCAATTTGAGACCAACTCTATCTTGGAGGGGTCGACCAATACTCCTTCTTTATTGATCACATGTCCTACAAATTGTACTTCATTCCGCCAGAATTCACACTTCGAGAATTTGGCATATAACTGTTCCTCTCTAAGTATTCCTAGAGCTATCCTCAAATGCTCTGCATGCTCTGCCTCAGTCCTTGAGTAGATTAAAATATCATCGATAAAAACTATCACACACTTGTCCAAGTACTTCTTGAATACTCTGTTCATTAAGTCCATGAAAGCCGTTGGGGCGTTGGTTAATCCAAAGGACATTACCAAGAACTCACAGTGCCCATACCTGGTACGGAACGCTGTCTTGGGAATATCTTCGGGTTTAATCTTTAGTTGGTGATATCCAGTTCTCAGGCCAATCTTGGAAAAATAAACAACATCCTTTAGCTGGTCGAACAGATCGTCTATTCTAGGTAACGGGTACCTGTTCTTTATGGTTAGCTTGTTCAACTCTCGATAGTCGATGCACAGCCTCATGCTCCCATCCTTCTTCTTAACAAATAACACTGGTGCTCCCCACGGAGACACACTGGGTCTTATCATACCCTTATCCAAAAGTTCCTACAATTGGGTAGCTAATTCCTTCATTTCTAATAGGGCTAACCGGTAAGGTGCTTTTGAAACTGGCGCCGTCCCTGGGGCCAGGTCAATAGCAAATTCAATCACTCTATCGGGTGGTAATCCCGGAAGGTCTTGTGGGAATACGTCTTCAAATTCGTTGACTACCGGAATATCTTGTAAGTTGGGCACCTCCTTCTGCGTGTCCACCACATAGGCTAGGTAAGCCTCATTTCCTTTTCGTAGCATCCTTCTGGCCTGGGCCATAGTCAAAAATTTATGCGTCTGCCTCTTTCCTCTAAATATGACATCTTTCTTTCCCAGGATATTTAACTTAACTTTCTTCCCCTTACAGTCTATCTGAGCATCATTGCTAGATACCCAGTCCATTCCCAAAATTACATCAAACTCCCCTAATTTAAAAGGAATCAGATCAACACTAAAAGATTGCTCCCCTATGCCTAACTCACAGGCGGGGTGAATCTGGTTAACAGGAATAATTTCATGATTGGCTATTTCTACTTGTAAGGGCTCTATCAAGGGTTCAGCCTTAATCTTAATTTACGCGCAAGGTCCTTTGATATAAAAGATTTAGTTGCTCCTGAATCAAATAAAACGTTTGCACTGACTGAATTTAGAGAAAGGGTACCTGCTATCACATCTGAGTCTTTTATAGCATCCTGGACTGTCATGTTGAAAGTCCTCGCAGTAGGTGGCTTATTGGAGGCAGCCCTGCTGGCTCCTGAAGCTGCTGGTTTGTTCATTGGGCATTCCTTCTTCCAATGACCCGGGCGTCCACACTGATGACATGTGGTGGTTGGAATGACGGCAGGGGCTGACGAAGGGCATTTGTGGGAATAGTGGCCCACTTGCCCACACTTAAAGCAGGTTACTGGATTTCCCTTACATTCCCCAGAATGCATTCTTCCACAAGTGTTATAGGCTGGCAATGGGGGTCGAGACTGGTTGGAATAGGATATTCTTGACTTCTGGCCGCTCTGGCTCACATTCACACTCATTGGCCGCTTAAACCCAGTGTTCTTTCCTGGTAGGGACACTGCTCCTCGATTAAATCTAGTTGGGAAGCTCCTTCCTGCGGAACCTCCACCCATGCTCATGCTTTTCCTCTTTATTCCCTTTTTCTCTCTTTCCTTCTACATCTGTTCACTTCCGGCTTCTACAATTGTTGCCTTTTGCACCAGAGTGGCATAATCAGTAAGCTCAAGGATTGCCACCCTATTCTGAATCCACGGTTTCAGTCCCTGCTGAAACCTCCTAGCTTTCTTTTCCTCGGTGCTCACAAATTCCGGCACAAACCTTGATAACTCAGTAAATTTCGCTTCGTACTCTGCTACAGATAAGTTATTCTGCTTTAGCTCCAAGAACTTGAGCTCCATCTGGTTTTCCATAAACCTCGGGAAATATTTTCCCAGAAATAACTGACTGAATCTCTCCCAGGTTATAATAGCATCTGTCTCCATGTTTTTCTTGGCCTCCCACCAGTAGTTAGCCTCTCCTTTCAGAAGGTAGGTGGCAAATACAGTCTTCTGTGCCTCATCGATACTCAGAATCTCAAAGGATTTCTCCATTTCCTTTAACCATGCCCTTGCCTCAACTGGCTCGGCTGATCCGTGGAACTCAGGGGGCTTAAGTGACTTAAAAGCCCTGAAAGAGTTTGCCACAGCATTGTTATTTCCTTGAGGGGGTGGGTTGGGTTGACGTTCCAAGTTCTGCCTTAGTAGTTGCATGAACTGGCCCATGGGATCCATGCCTAGGTTTGGTACTGGTTGCTCAACCTCAGTTTCTCCTTCTTCAGCCTCTATCTCAAATCCCTCAACATCATATGTTTCCTCCTCCTCTTCATACAGGGAGTCATCCTGTTCAACATAATCCTTGTCTTCCTCTTCACCGTGTTCCTGGTTCCTATCGTCCTGGTTATGGCTTCCCTGGTCCTCAGATCCAGGGTTCGCCCTAGTTCCAATCTTTCTTGGCGGCATGATACTGATAATAAAAAAAAATTATTGGGAAATTCAACGTTAGGTCACAATCATACACAACCTTGTGCCTTACACAGTTCTATAATGAGGAGAATGTATCTCGCAATTCTATTATTTTATGACAGTTCTAATAAGAAGTACAGGAATAATAATGATAAAAACAGTGATCTCGTCACTAAGGAACTGAACTGAAAGGAAACAAATATATACATAATGCGAGAAATACATAGTTTGATCTGGTCAAAAGTACAACAGTGCTACAGCCATCTGTCCCAAAAGTGATACACAATAGTCTATCTGTCTAGTCAGAAAAAGGGATGCTATATACAAGTCAACTATCCCAGAAAATTGGCTCTTACTAAGGCCTCGACTAACTAGACAACTAGACTATCCCATCGTCAGTCCTGAATCACACACCGGAGCGGGTCAGCTCCCATACCCTTTCCATCGCACGATGGAAGATATAGTCGGCCTGCCACCTGGAGATCCTACCATGCTTGTCCCCCTGGAGCGATCTGAGCCTCGCTCGGGACGTGAGCTCTATCCCTGTCATCTCCCTCCTCAAGGATCGGGGTATAGCAGCCCTAGTATCATAAGCTCGGGTACGCCTACCCGCCCTCTTGGCATCCAACTCCCTCCTGACCTCATCCAGCCGGGCCTCAGCAATAGCCACTCGGGTCCTCAGTACATCCTGAACATAGCCGTGGGCTAACAAAGACTGCCTATGGGTAGGGTCGAGAGGTGGTGAATCCGGAGCCGCTGGGGGTGCCTCCTCGGTCTGCCTAGGCTCGGGAGTATGGGTCTCTGAGCTGTCATCATATGGGCTCCAGGATAGTGGTGGAGGGGTAGGAGCTCTGACCACCGGGAGTGAGGGTAAAGGGGTACCAGTGTACACTACCATAGCTCCGACATGATCCTCAGCCACTGGGACCTCATCCGGGTCCTCCTCATCTGAAATAGCAAAAACCTCTGTCTCTGACTCCTCTGAGGGGTCCTCCTCATCCTCCTCCATCTCAGGCTCCTCCTGATCCTCGGCATCTAGCAGTGCCTCATCATGCTCACGCTCGAATATCTCAAGATCCTCTATCTCACGTGCCTACACATTAAACGAGCTAAGTTACTATGATGATACTTATAAGGGTTCCCGTAAGGGTTTTATCTGTCAGCGCTACTTTAAGTAGTCCGACCATGAACTTGGCAAGAGTTCTTATTATCTTTGTGAGTTTATTATTATAACGTCGCATCATCTCTGAGGTTTATAACATTTAGCTCTGATACCATTTCTGTAACACCCCCAGATCCGGGGTCAGGGATCCGGGTCGTCACGGTCTTTCTTTCCACAATATCACTTCACTTAATTAATAATAAAAAACCTCATGCTGTGACCCCACACTAACACACACCACAACCCGTTATAGTCTCAGAGATGAAATTGAAATAAGTACAAGTCTTTGAATCCACAATTTAAAAGTTATTACAACCCAAAATGATTACTTGATAAATTTACATTTAATTGCCATTATCTGCCACAAGTTATAATTATACAATATTTGGTTCCCAAAAGTAGAATGCCTGATCTACCAATAGATCTACCTCTTCAGCTATGGCAGCTACAACATCAACGGGAAGACGCGAGACGCTTCCCACGCGCTTGCGCTGGGTCTACTTGAGTCTGGCCATCTTTCCTAACTGTTGTTGTGTGATGAAGAAATGAAGCAAGAGTGAGCATTACAGCTCGCAAGATAATATATAGTGTAAACAATAATGCAAGTATCTAAATGGATAACTTACTAGAATCCTTTATCAAGTGTAAGGTAATTACTTACTGGATATAAGCAAAAACAAGGGATGAAGTTACCAAATACTTCACTATACTTATATCATTTTTAGAAATCTACTTGAACTACTACTGTTCAAAGTATAATAAGTTTCAAAAGGTCATCCCATAGATGAGACCACAAGTTAAAACTTGAATAGATTCAATCTTTGAAATATTTTTAAAGGGAATGAAGTTACGAGATACTTCATTCAATGGGAACACCATTATAACTGTTTGACCCTGTCAATGCTTCGACAACCACCCATTCGTAGCCTTTCGATCGAAATGCTACGGGTAGTGTTGCAGAATTATTCCACTGGAGGATGAACTCATTACGGGAGTTTGTCGCGCCAGGAAGACCACTTACGATGATCAGTCGTAGTAGTACAACCCCACCATTTTCTACATGTAGAGGAGAACCTGTCGGATTTACTTGTCAACCGAACACTGGACTCCTAAGGAATTGACCGTCTTAGGGGAACTTCCAGGCCATTTGGGCCAATATAATTAGGCTGGGCCGGCGCCACTCGACCACTTACGCCACTCCTAGTTCAGATGAAATCCATGACTCTGAAACGTAAGGCTCGTCCCCACTTTCCACAAGTAGAAACTTGTTGATACGGCTCCACCAAGAAGTCGTATCTAGTTGGAAAGGAAAACTCACCGATATTTCCCAGGCGATGCCTGTTAATGGATTAACTTGTTCCAAGAATTTTACTTCCCGAGTATTGGGTAAGTAATCAAAAACTCTTTTATCAAGACAGCAACCTTGTTGCGAATATAAAACCCACCACAGAGTCGGATCCCTCAGGTTTTGAGCGAGTATTTAAATCCCCTTCGAAAGGAGGATCTTAAATATAAAAATGAGTTTTGGGATCCGCTCTAACTTTTAAAATCATTTTGAAGACTCGCAAAACATTTTTAAGAATGTTTGGAGTGATGCTGATTTAATGAAATAAATCAGTCCCAATTTATTTAGAAAATATCCGAATATTATTATTTAATAATATTCTCATAAAGAATAATCTTTATAAAAATAATTGAAGTAGAAGTTTTAAAACTTATACTTGCAATGAATATTAAATGACCAAAGATATACTCATACGAAAGTACTATCTTTATTTGAATATTCAAAAGTAAGTTTGATTATCGACACATTATTCTTTAATAAAATTAAGAATAATAATTAGTAAATAATCGGAGTCATAAGTCCTCGAATGAATATTCAAATAATAATATCCATTAATAATTTAAGCAAAGTCATAAGCCCTCGAATGAATATTTAAAATAATATTCAATAATAAAATAAACGGGATCATAAGCCCTCGAATGAATATTCAAAATAATATTCAATAATATAATAAAGTTATCGAATAAACCTTATTCGATTCAGAGTTTTGAAAACTATTCATATATATATATATAAATATATATGTATATATTATACTCGGGAGCATCGACTCCCGGTTTTAGAAAATGTTCACCTTAGGGTCCCCTATACTAAGGGTATATGCAAATTACCGCTTATCTCTAGCATATGTATTATCAACTGAATCAACAGATATATGTATCAAGAATACGAAACAGGCATGCATATATACCATATCACATGCTACAATATATTGCAAGAATTTGCTAAATAACCATTATGCATCTATCACAAGATAATGCATGTACAAATATATACATCACAACAACAGTATAACGGATAGAAAACTTGCCTGAGCGACTGGGGGTTATAAATGGCTTGGGACGAGTCTGGTAACCTATAAACAACATATAAGTTGGAATTAAACCAAAGTCACTTATAAATCTATACTTTAACAAATTTAGACTCTAACGCTCGCTTTGCGCTTACTGATTCTCTTAAGTCGCTCGAGTACCCTAGGCTCCACCATTTTTAATAAATTAACCATTACGAGTTTTAAGACGATTCTTTCGCGAGTATCTTACGAACTGCCTAACACACTTTACATAAATTTTTAATACTCCAATTAGTCCTTTTAGGTCTTTAACCTATGTTTCAAAGTAAGGCGAAGGGTAATGATTCGTTCGCGAAACGTCGTTACTTAAAACGGCCGTTTCTCCTAAACCGTACATCGGAATCAAACGAACTACATATCAAAACGAAGCTCGTAACATGAACTATCTAATAATGGCAATGGTCAAAACCTAGCAGTGAGTTCACGGGTCCTAATGTTAAGAACAAAAACAGCCTAAAGTAAATCGGACATTATGACGGCTATGTTTACACGATTACCCAAATTTAAACCACTCCAAATCATCTCACAATCAACTCACAATCAAAATCCCAACCAAAAATCCATCCATAATTCATCATAACAGCCCCAACAACTCCACATTATCAATTTATACTATTCTTAAACATGAATTTAAACTACCACTCCAAAAACTTCACAAAACCAACTAATCTCTACATTCACAACAAGCAAGCCTCTCATGAATTATAACAACAAAACTAAACCTAATTACTCAAATAAAGTTAGGGTTTGGAGGGGTTATACCTTCCTTGGAGAGTGGAGAATCAAGTAACTAGCTTGGAATCACCCTTAAAGTCCTTATCCAAGCTTAATCTAAACAAAACTTCAAGAACAAAAATTTTAGTTTTTGAAAAACACTATTCACCATCTTCTTCCATGATTTTTAGGAAGAGATTGTGAATGATTTAGGAGCTCAAACTTATAGGATATCCATAACTATGCATAAGGAGTCTTAGATAATTACCTTGCAATTTAACAAAGCTTCGAACTATGATTTTAATTTTTCTTTCTTTGGAAAAGAAGAAAAGCCGAGAGCTTTGATGAAGGAGATGAAAAATTTTGTGTTTTTGGTGAAAATGAAATGTTTTGGCTTGGTTGGTTGATTTTTGATTTGTTTTGTTTTTTTACCTTTTACCATGGTAACTTTTGTGTGGTTCTAATTCAACCAACAACACACTTTGCTTGGTCATGCTTATGTCACCATGTGATGTCACCCTCCCTCCTTTGTCCTCTTCTTATTGGTTTGATGACATCATCCCTACTAATCTCTTTGATTAGCTTTTAATTATTTGGCTAATGACCGCTGATCTGTTATACGGTTCGCTTAACTTTCATTTTCGTTTATCGTTTGAGGGATCATACCCGAGATCTTATTACTTAGGTTCCCTTAACCTTTCTCAATACATTATATTCCTTTTATGATCCTCTATTAAAATTCTTGAATTTAAATCCTTTTTATCCTGTTACCTTATACTCAATTCTTTCGATATCTAGTGGATTTTCAGGAAAAATCAAAAGGTTCAAATTTGGATTCTGACGATCTTTACATACACTTATATATCATATAGAGTACCAATAAAATCTCAGAATATCCATAAAAGAACCCCTACATAGTGTGGCATGAAAAGTTTTCTTATTCAGCAATATCAGCAAAAACACTATTCATAAGGGTTACAAAAAGTTCAAAATTTTGGGGTTATTACAGTCTCCCCTCCTTAAAAGGATTCCGTCCCGGAATCAAATAGAAAATAAATGGGGGTACTTTTCTAGCATTGCGCTCTCTAGTTCCCAAGTTGATTCTTCCATATTATGATTCTGCCATAGCACTCTGACTAGCTTGATCACTTTGTTCCGAAGCACCTGATCCTTCTTGTCCATAATCTTTACTGGTTTCTCCACGTAAGTCAGATCTGGTTGCATATCCACATGCTCGTACTCCACTATGTGTCTGGCATCCCGATGATACTTCCTTAGCATTGACACATGGAACACATTATGAACTTGTTGTAGGTTCGGGGGTAAGGCTAGCTCGTAAGCCAACTTCCCAATCTGTCTTAGTATCTCAAAAGGTCCAATGTATCTTGGGCTTAGTTTTCCTTTCTTTCCGAATCTCATTAACCCCTTCCAAGGGGATACTTTTAGTAGTACTAAGTCCCCTACTCCATACTCCTTGTCCTTTCGGGCAAGGTCTGCATATTTCTTTTGTCTGTCTTGGGCTGCTACCAGTCGTCCTCTGATGAGATCCACTATGTCTTTGGTCCTTTGGACCACTTCGGGTCCGAGCATCTTCCACTCTCCTACTTCACCCAGTATAAGGGAGATCGACACCTTCTTCCGTACAGGGCCTCATAAGGCGGCATTCTGATGCTAGCATGAAAGCTATTGTTATAAGAAAACTCGATCAACGGCAAGTGATCATCCCAACTTCCTTTAAAGTCTATTGCACAGACTCTCAACATATCCTCTAGTGTCTGGATGGTCCTTTCACTCTGCCCATCCGTCTGGTGATGGTACGCGGTACTCATATTTAACTTGGTCCCCGCACATTCTTGAAAGCTCCTCAAAATCTGGAGTTGAACCTGGGGTCTTGGTCTGAGACAATGGACGCTGGGACTCCATGTCGCGTCACTATTTCCTTAAGGTAAA
This sequence comes from Apium graveolens, assembly GCF_009905375.1. NCBI lineage: Eukaryota > Viridiplantae > Streptophyta > Magnoliopsida > Apiales > Apiaceae > Apium > Apium graveolens. The sequence goes on along the minus strand of NC_133656.1, from coordinate 2,693,761 downwards.
TGTCCACCAGTCTATCGACCGTGTATCTCTCATTGATAGGAATGAAATGAGCTGACTTTGTCAGTCGGTCTATAATCACCCATATGGCATCATGGTTGGCTTTCGTCCTTGGTAAACCGACAACAAAATCCATGGCCATCTGTTCCCATTTCCATTTGGGAATCTCCAGGGGTCGTAAAAGTCCACCGGGTCTCTGGTGCTCTGCCTTTACTCTTTGGCAAGTCAAACATCTGCTTACCCATTCTGCTACGTCCCTCTTCATGTTGGGCCACCAGTAATATTCCTTCAAATCCCTATACATTTTGGTGCTTCCCGGGTGAATGGAATATCTTGAACTATGGCTTTCATCCAAAATCTCACCTTTAAGCTCTTGAACGTTCGGAACCCAAATCCGGTAGGAATACCTCATTATCCCTTTATCATCTTTCTCAGTATGGATCTCTTCTCCAGCCATTGACTCTCTGCCCTCATTCATTATTTTCTCTTGGCACAATCTGATCTTTTCCAATAACTCTGGCTGCATTGAGATCTCAAACAGCTTTTCAGTTCCGGTTCCGGTTACCTTTACTTCTATTTCCATTTTCTCAAAATCCTTTATCAATTCTTCCGAAGTCATTATCATTCTGAGTCTTTCCTTCCTACTAAGGGCATCAGCCACCACATTGGCTTTCCCGGGATGATAGAGAATCTCACAATTATAGTCCTTGATTAGCTCTAACCATCTCCTCTGGTGCATGTTGAGCTCTTTCTGCATAAATATGTACTTGAGGCTCTTATGGTCTATGAAAATCTCACACTTCTCTTCATACAAGTAGTGCCTCCAAATTTTTAGGGCAAAAACTATTGCTGCGAGCTCAAGGTCATGAGTAGGATATCTAATCTCGTATTCCTTCAGTTGTCTCGACGCATACGCAATCACTTTACCGTGCTACATAAGCACACACCCTAATCCGTTGTACGACGCATCACTATATATCACAAAATCTCCTTTTCCGTCTGGCAATGCCAATACCGGGGCCGTTACCAACCTTTTCTTTAATTCCTAAAAACTGTTCTCGCATTTCTCCGTCCACTCAAACTTCTCTGTCTTACGAGTAAGTCGTGTCAAAGGGGCTGCGATCTTCGCAAAGTCCTGTACAAATCTATGATAGTAACCGGCCAATCCTATGAAACTCCTTACCTCTGTGGGTGTGGTTGGCCTTTCCCAATTTGAGACCAACTCTATCTTGGAGGGGTCGACCAATACTCCTTCTTTATTGATCACATGTCCTAAAAATTGTACTTTATTCCGCCAGAATTCACACTTCGAGAATTTGGCATATAATTGTTCCTCTCTAAGTATTCCTAGAGCTATCCTCAAATGCTCTGCATGCTCTGCCTCAGTCCTTGAGTAGATTAAAATATCATCGATAAAAACTATCACACACTTGTCCAAGTACTTCTTGAATACTCTGTTCATTAAGTCCATGAAAGCCGCTGGGGCGTTGGTTAATCCAAAGGACATTACCAAGAACTCACAGTGCCCATACCTGGTACGGAACGCTGTCTTGGGAATATCTTCGGGTTTAATCTTTAGTTGGTGATATCCAGTTCTCAGGTCAATCTTGGAAAAATAAACAACATCCTTTAGCTGGTCGAACAGATCGTCTATTCTAGGTAACGGGTACCTGTTCTTTATGGTTAGGTTGTTCAACTCTCGATAGTCGATGCACAGCCTCATGCTCCCATCCTTTTTCTTAACAAATAACACTGGTGCTCCCCACGGAGACACACTGGGTCTTATCATACCCTTATCCAAAAGTTCCTGCAATTGGGTAGCTAATTCCTTCATTTCTAATAGGGCTAATCGGTAAGGTGCTTTTGAAACTGGCGCCGTCCCTGGGCAAGGTCAATAGCAAATTCAATCACTCTATCGGGTGGTAATCCCGGAAGGTCTTATGGGAATACGTCTTCAAATTCGTTGACTACCGGAATATCTTGTAAGCTAGGTAAGCCTCATTTCCTTTTCGTAGCATCCTTCTGGCCTGGGCCATAGTCAAAAATTTATGCGTCTGCCTCTTTCCTCTAAATATGACATCTTTCTTTCCCAGGATATTTAACTTAACTTTCTTCCCCTTACAGTCTATCTGAGCATCATTGCTAGATACCCAGTCCATTCCCAAAATTACATCAAACTCCCCTAATTTAAAAGGAATCAGATCAACACTAAAAGATTGCTCCCCTATGCCTAACTCACAGGCGGGGTGAATCTGGTTAACAGGAATAATTTCATGATTGGCTATTTCTACTTGTAAGGGCTCTATCAAGGGTTCAGCCTTAAGTCTTAATTTACGCGCAAGGTCCTTTGATATAAAAGATTTAGTTGCTCCTGAATCAAATAAAACGTTTGCACTGACTGAATTTAGAGAAAGGGTACCTGCTATCATATCTGAGTCTTTCATAGCATCCTGGACTGTCATGTTGAAAGTCCTCGCAGTAGGTGGCTTATTGGAGGCAGCCCTGCTGGCTCCTGAAGCTGCTGGTTTGTTCATTGGGCATTCCTTCTTACAATGACCCGGGCGTCCACACTGATGACATGTGGTGGTTGGAATGACGGCAGGGGCTGACGAAGGGCATTTGTGGGAATAGTGGCCCACTTGCCCACACTTAAAGTAGATTACTGGATTTCCCTTACATTCCCTAGAATGCATTCTTCCACAAGTGTTATAGGCTGGCAATGGGGGTCGAGACTGGTTGGAATAGGATATTCTTGACTTCTGGCCGCTCTGGCTCACATTCACACTCATTGGCCGCTTAAACCCAGTGTTCTTTCCTGGTAGGGACACTGCTCCTCGATTAAATCTAGTTGGGAAGCTCCTTCCTGCGGAACCTCCACCCATGCTCATGCTTTTCCTCTTTATTCCCTTTTTCTCTCTTTCCTTCTGCATCTGTTCACTTCCGGCTTCTACAATTGTTGCCTTTTGCACCAGAGTGGCATAATCAGTAAGCTCAAGGATTGCCACCCTATTCTGAATCCACGGTTTCAGTCCCTGCTGAAACCTCCTAGCTTTCTTTTCCTCGGTGCTCACAAATTCCGGCACAAACCTTGATAACTCAGTAAATTTCGCTTCGTACTCTGCTACAGATAAGTTATTCTGCTTTAGCTCCAAGAACTTGAGCTCCATCTGGTTTTCCATAAACCTCGGGAAATATTTTCCCAGAAATAACTGACTGAATCTCTCCCAGGTTATAATAGCATCTGTCTCCATGTTTTTCTTGGCCTCCCACAAGTAGTTAGCCTCTCCTTTCAGAAGGTAGGTGGCAAATACAGTCTTCTGTGCCTCATCGATACTCAGAATCTCAAAGGATTTCTCCATTTCCTTTAACCATGCCCTTGCCTCAACTGGCTCGGCTGATCCGTGGAACTCAGGGGGCTTAAGGGACTTAAAAGCCCTGAAAGAGTTTGCCACAATATTGTTATTTCCTTAAGGGGGTGGGTTGGGTTGACGTTCCAAGTTCTGCCTTAGTAGTTGCATGAACTGGCCCATGAGATCCATACCTGGGTTTGGTACTGGTTTCTCAACCTCAGTTTCTCCTTCTTCAGCCTCTATCTCAAATCCCTCAACATCATATGTTTCCTCCTCCTCTTCATATAGGGAGTCATCCTGTTCAACATAATCCTTGTCTTCCTCTTCACCGTGTTCCTGGTTCCTATCGTCCTGGTTATGGCTTCCCTGGTCCTCAGATCCAGGGTTCGCCCTAGTTCCAATCTTTCTTGGCAGCATGATACTGATAATAAAAAAAATTATTGGGAAATTCAACGTTAGGTCACAATCATACACAACCTTGTGCCTTGCACAGTTCTATAATGGGGAGAATGTATCTCGCAATTCTATTATTTTATGACAGTTCTAATAAGAAGTGCAGTAATAATAATGATAAAAATAGTGATCTCGTCACTAAGGAACTGAACTGAAAGGAAACAAATATATACATAATGCGAGAAATACATAGTTTGATCTGGTCAAAAGTACAACAGTGCTACAGCCATCTGTCCCAAAAGTGATACACAATAGTCTATCTGTCTAGTCAGAAAAAGGGATGCTATATACAAGTCAACTATCCCGGAAAATTGGCTCTTACTAAGGCCTCGACTAACTAGACAACTAGACTATCCCATCGTCAGTCCTGAATCACACACCGGAGCGGGTCAGCTCCCATACCCTTTTCATCGCACGACGGAAGATATAGTCGGCATGCCGCCTGGAGATCCTACCATGCCTGTCCCCCTGGAGCGATCTGAGCCTCGCTCGGGATGTGAGCTCTATCCCTGTCAGCTCCCTCCTCAAGGATCGGGGTATAGCAGCCCTAGTATCATAAGCTCGGGTACGCCTACCCGCCCTCTCCGCATCCAACTCCCTCCTGACCTCATCCAGCCGGGCCTCAACAATAGCCACTCGGGTCCTCAGTACATCCTGAACATAGCCGTGGGCTAACAAAGACTGCCTATGGGCAGGGTCGAGAGGTGGTGAATCCGGAGCCGCTGGGGGTGCCTCCTCGGTCTTCCTAGGCTCGGGAGTATGGGTCTCTGAGCTGTCATCATATGGGCTCCAGGATAGTGGTGGAGGGGTAGGAGGTCTGACCACCGGGAGTGAGGGTAAAGGGGTACCAGTGTACACTACCATAGCTCCGACACGATCCTCAGCCACTGGGACCTCATCCGGGTCCTCCTCATCTGAAATAGCAAAAACCTCTGTCTCTGACTCCTCTGAGGGGTCCTCCTCATCCTCCTCCATCTCAGGCTCCTCCTGATCCTCGGCATCTAGCAGTGCCTCATCATGCTCACGCTCGAATATCTCAAGATCCTCTATCTCACGTGCCTACACATTAAACGAGCTAAGTTACTATCATGATACTTATAAGGGTTCCCGTAAGGGTTTTATCTGTCAGCGCTACTTTAAGTAGTCCGACCATGAACTTGGCAAAAGTTCTTATTATCTTTGTGCGTTTATTATTATAACGTCGCATCATCTCTGAGGTTTATAACGCTTAGCTCTGATACCATTTCTGTAACACCCCCAGATCCGGGGTCAGGGATCCGGGTCGTCACGGTCTTTCTTTCCACAATATCACTTCACTTAATTAATAATAAATAACCTCATGCTATGACCCCACACTAACACACACCACAACCCGTTATAGTCTCAGAGATGAAATTGAAATAAGTACAAGTCTTTGAATCCACAATTTAAAAGTTATTACAACCAAAAATGATTACTTGATAAATTTACATTTAATTGCCATTATCTGCCACAAGTTATAATTATACAATATTTGGTTCCCAAAAGTAGAATGCCTGATCTACCAATAGATCTACCTCTTCAGCTATAGCAGCTACAACATCAACGGGAAGACGCGAGACGCTTCCCACGCGCTTGCGCTGGGTCTGCTTGAGTCTGGCCATCTTTCCTAACTGTTGTTGTGTGATGAAGAAATGAAGCAAGAGTGAGCATTATAGCTCGCAAGATAATATATAGTGTAAACAATAATGCAAGTTTCTAAATGGATAACTTACTAGAATCCTTTATCAAGTGTAAGGTAATTACTTACTGGATATAAGCAAAAACAAGGGATGAAGTTACCAAATACTTCACTATACTTATATCATTTTTAGAAATCTACTTGAACTACTACTGTTCAAAGTATAATAAGTTTCAAAAGGTCATCCCATAGATGAGACCACAAGTTAAAACTTGAATAGATTCAATCTTTGAAATATTTTTAAAGGGAATGAAGTTACGAGATACTTCATTCAATGGGAACACCATTATAACTGTTTGACCCTGTCAATGCTTCGACAACCACCCATTCGTAGCCTTTCGATCGAAATGCTACGGGTAGTGTTGCAGAATTATTCCACTGGAGGATGAACTCATTACGGGAGTTTGTCGCGCCAGGAAGACCACTTACGATGATCAGTCGCAGTAGTACAACCCCACCATTTTCTACATGTAGAGGAGAACCTGTCGGATTTACTTGTCAACCGAACACTGGACTCCTAAGGAATTGACCGTCTTAGGGGAACTTCCAGGCCATTTGGGCCAATATAATTAGGCTGGGCCGGCGCCACTCGACCACTTACGCCACTCCTAGTTCAGATGAAATCCATGACTCTGAAACGTAAGGCTCGTCCCCACTTTCCACAAGTAGAAACTTGTTGATACGGCTCCACCAAGAAGTCGTATCTAGTTGGAAAGGAAAACTCACCGATATTTTCCAGGCGATGCCTGTTAATGGATTAACTTGTTCCAAGAATTTTACTTCCCGAGTATTGGGTAAGTAATCAAAAACTCTTTTATCAAGACATCAACCTTGTTGCGAATATAAAACCCACCACAGAGCCGGATCCCTCAGGTTTTGAGCGAGTATTTAAATCCCCTTCGAAAGGAGGATCTTAAATATAAAAATGAGTTTTGGGATCCGCTCTAACTTTTAAAATCATTTTGAAGACTCGCAAAACATTTTTAAGAATGTTTGGAGTGATGCTGATTTAATGAAATAAATCAGTCCCAATTTATTTAGAAAATATCCGAATATTATTATTTAATAATATTCTCATAAAGAATAATCTTTATAAAAATAATTGAAGTAGAAGTTTTAAAACTTATACTTGCAATGAATATTAAATGACCAAAGATATACTTATACGAAAGTACTATCTTTATTTGAATAATCAAAAGTAAGTTTGATTATCGACACATTATTCTTTAATAAAATTAAGAATAATAATTAGTAAATAATCGGAGTCATAAGTCCTCGAATGAATATTCAAATAATAATATTCATTAATAATTTAAGCGGAGTCATAAGCCCTCGAATGAATATTTAAAATAATATTCAATAATAAAATAAACGGGGTCATAAGCTCTCGAATGAATATTCAAAATAATATTCAATAATATAATAAAGTTATCGAATAAACCTTATTCGATTCATAGTTTTGAAAACTATTCATATATATATATGAATATATATATATATTATACTCGGGAGCATCGACTCCGAGTTTTAGAAAATGTTCACCTTAGGGTCCCCTATACTAAGGGTATATGCAAATTACCGCTTATCTCTAGCATAGGTATTATCAACTGAATCAACAGATATATGTATCAAGAATACGAAATAGGCATGCATATATACCATATCACATGCTACAATATATCGCAAGAATTTGCTAAATAACCATTATGCATCTATCACAAGATAATGCATGTACAAATGTATACATCACAACAACAGTATAACGGATAGAAAACTTGCCTGAGCGACTGGTGGTTATAAATGGATTGGGACGAGTCTGGTAACCTATAAACAACATATAAGTTGGAATTAAACCAAAGTCACTTATAAATCTATACTTTAACCAATTTAGACTTAAACGCTCGCTTTGCGCTTACTGATTCTCTTAAGTCGCTCGAGTACCCTCGTCTCCACCATTTTTAATAAATTAACCATTACGAGTTTTAAGGCGATTCTTTCGCGAGTGTCTTACAAACTGCCTAACACACTTTACATAAATGTTTCATACTCCAATTAGTCCTTTTAGGTCTTTAACCTATGTTTCAAAGTAAGGCGAGGGGTAATGATTCATTCGCGAAACGTCGTTACTTAAAACGGCCGTTTCTCCTAAACCGTACATCGGAATCAAACGAACTACATATCAAAACGAAGCTCGTAACATGAACTATCTAATAATGGCAATGGTCAAAACCTAGAAGTGAGTTCACGGGTCCTAATGTTAAGAACAAAAACAGCCTAAAGTAAATCAGACATTACGACGGCTATGTTTACGCGATTACCCAAATTTAAACCACTCCAAATCATCTCACAATCAACTCACAATCAACATCCCAACCAAAACTCCATCCATACTTCATCATAACAGCCCCAACAACTCCACATTATCAATTTATACTATTCTTAAACATGAATTTAAACTACACTTAAGTTCATTAATCAACAATCCAAGAACTACCACTCCAAAAACTTCACAAAACCAATTAATCTCTACATTCACAACAAACAAGCCTCTCATGAATTATAACAACAAAACTAAACCTAATTACTCAAATAAAGTTAGGGTTTGGAGGGGTTATACCTTCCTTGGAGAGTGGAGAATCAAGTAACTAGCTTGGAATCACCTTTAAAGTCCTTATCCAAGCTTAATCTAAACAAAACTTCAAGAACAAAAATTTTAGTTCTTGAAAAACACTATTCACCATCTTCTTCCATGATTTTTAGGAAGAGATTGTGAATGATTTAGGAGCTCAAACTTATAGGATATCCACAACTATGCATAAGGAGTCTTAGATAATTACCTTGCAATTTAACAAAGCTTGGAACTATGATTTTGATTTTTCTTTCTTTGGAAAAGAAGAAAAGCCGAGAGCTTTGATGAAGGAGATGAAAAGTTTTGTGTTTTTGGTGAAAATGAAATGTTTTGGCTTGGTTGGTTGATTTTTGATTTGTTTTGTTTTCTTACCTTTTTACCATGGTAACTTTTGTGTGGTTCTAATTCAACCAACAACACACTTTGCTTGGTCATGCTTATCTCACCATGGATGTCACCCTCCCTTCTTTGTCCTCTTCTTATTGGTTTGATGACATCATCCCCACTAATCTCTTTGATTAGATTTTAATTATTTGGCTAATGACCGCTGATCTGTTATACGGTTCGCTTAACTTTCGTTTTCGTTTATCGTTTGAGGGATCATACCCGGGATCTTATCCTTTTTATCCTATTACCTTATACTCAATTCATTCGATATCTTGTGGATTTTCGGGAAAAATCAAAAGGTTCAAATTTGGATTCTGACGATCTTTACATACTGATAGGGATAAATAAGTCCTGATTTTATAATTAATGGGCTGCTAGGCCCAATAATAAGATGTATAATATTCAGACCAGAAAGGTTAAGCCTGATGGACCAGATCAGGCCTAGTGGAATAAAAAAAGGCCCAAAAGCCCTGATTATTAATTAATTTCGTAATTAATTAATAAGGGAAAAATCAGCTATTGAGAAGAGTCCCGATAAGGATATAAATCCTTATAGATTAGCCTCAAGGGGACCTAAAAGGATAAGGAATCAGCTTCCTACTTCCTAGGACTCCTAAGTCTATCCTAATTCAGAGGCTTGTCCACCAAGTCTCCTATACCAAGTCCAATTCAAGGACTCCCATATCTATATAAGGGGCCTCACCCCACAAACAAGAACTACGTTTTTTGACTTGATCCTTGGCAATCAGCAAGGTACGTAGGCATCTTGTTAAGGCAGATTGAGTCACGAAACACAAGAGCAGTCAAATCGAGCCTCGAAGCTCACGTTCCTTAGTATTAAATACAGCAATTATATATAGTAGTTTTAATCCATAACATTTGGCGCCGTCTGTGGGAAAGCAACAACAACCATGGCGAGAACACGGAAAACAATTGGAGCTCTAGAGGAAGGAACACCATCAGAGACAACCCAGGTGATTTCATCAACCGTGGAGGTTCCTCCCCATTCAACTTATGCATCTACTCAGGGGGAAGCCCAGACAGGGGCAACTCATCCTCAGCCACAAGGGACAACTCCCCCGACTATTCAAGGTACGAATCCTCAAGTTCAACAAATACATATACCTGTGAATTCTCGACCCGTCGGGTATGAATATTCAACTATTGTTACTACTAACCCCCCTTATGGGATGCCCCTTCGCCCTGAGGTTGGAGGAAGCGGATATGCTAGGCGAGGCGAAGCACGAGGGCAGTCACCCCCCCTATATACGAGGTTTGGGTCCTATTCCTGAGGATCGGGAATTTTCTGGTCCTTATACTGAGAGAGACTCCGAATCTTCGGATGATGAAGTGGCCCCGAGAAGGAGGCGTCCTGGAAAAGAGCCAATGACCGATGGAAGGCAACGCCCCCAAAGCACCCCAGGGGCGAATCCCCAAGAAGTGCAGGAAAGGATCAGGGCTCATGAGGCTGAAATCCAAAGGCTGAGGCGTGATTTGGAGGCTCACCAGGCCACCAGACCCGAGATATCTCCTAGGGGGAGAAATCCTCCTCCTGTCATAGACCTGGATGGTCCGGTAAGAAGAAGGGCTGCTGTCCCAAGAACTGATCCAAGCAATCTCCTTCCCCTTGGGGATCCTGATGATCCAACTCCACCCTTCACAGAAGAGATAATGAATGCCCATATCTCAAGAAAATTTAAGATGCCCACTATCAAAGCCTATGATGGCACGGGAGACCCCGCTAATCATGTTAGGACATTCTCTAATGCACTGCTGCTGCAACCCGTGAATGATGCTATAAAATGTCGGGCCTTCCCTCAAACCCTGTCGGGTATGGCTCAAAGATGGTACAGTCGCCTACCCCCAAATTCTATTGGATCATTCAGAGAATTAAGTCAGGCTTTTATTAAGCAATTCATCAGTGGAAGAGTCCATGAGAAAAGTTCAGCATCTCTTATGAGTCTTGTGCAGGGAGCTAAAGAATCCTTAAGAGATTACCTAAATCGTTTTACAAAGGAGGCTTTAAAAGTCCCAGACCTTGATGATAAGGTAGCCATGATAGCGCTGCAACAAGGAACTAGGGATGAGTTTTTCAAGATGTCTTTGGCCAAACGGCCCCCTGAGAGCATGTTGCAGCTCCAAGAGAGGGCAGGGAAGTATATCAAGGTTGAAGAGAGTATGAGGAAGACCGTAGTAAGTAATGAGCCCACTGGAGGCAAGAAACGAAAAACTGATTTGGAGTACATCGCTAAGGATAAGTATCCTAGAACTGAACAAAACCCTGATTCAACCCCCAAGAAGGGAGGACCTGGGCAAAAGTTCACTGAATACGCTAAGCTGAATGCCCCCAGAAGTCAGATTTTGATGGAGATTGAGAAAGATAGAGATATTCGCTGGCCTAAGCCCTTGAAGGCTGATCCCGCCAAGCTAGATAAGGGCAAGTATTGCAGGTTTCACAAAGATGTTGGTCATGACACCGATGAGTGTAGGCAGTTGAAAGATGAAATTGAGTTTTTGATTCGAAAAGGAAGGCTGAACAAGTATACTGGAGATGGAGGAGACAGAAACAATAATGGAAGGAAGAACTTTGAAGATCGTAGGAGGGACCAAGATGATCAGGGGCGGAATCCCCAACCTAGAGGACCAGTTATAAACACCATTTATGGAGGGCCGAGACCTCGAGGGCCTGTGATAAACACGATCTTTGGAGGTCCAACTGCTGCTGGATTGTCCAAAAATTCCAGAAAGGCATATACTAGAGAGGTTATGCATATTATTGGAGAAGCCCCGAAGAGGGCCAGGACAGAAGTGACATTGGCTTTTGATGATTCCGACCTAGAGGGTGTGAAGTTTCCCCATGACGACCCGCTGGTCATAACGCCGATAATAGGAAATAGCCCGGTTAAGAGGGTCCTTGTGGATAATGGTGCTTCTGTGGATATCTTGCTCCACGACACCTTTCTAAGGATGGGGTATAACGACTCCCAGTTGACACCAACCGACATGCCGATATATGGATTTGCTGGAGTAGAATGTCCTGTGGAAGGGATAATTAAATTGCCAACCACCATAGGTATGGAGCCAAGGCAAGCAACGCAGATGCTGGATTTTGTGGTGGTAAAGGCTAGTTTAACTTATAATGCTATCATGGGGAGAACAGGGATACATGCCTTCAAGGCAGTCCCCTCTTCCTACCATTCAGTCATGAAGTTTCCCACCCGAAACGGTATTGGAGAAGAGAGAGGAGATCAAAAAATGGCTAGAAGCTGTTATGTGGCCTCTTTGAGGGCAGATGGAGTCGGGGGGCAGGTTCTTCCTATTGAAGATATGGATGTTCGAGAAAATGATGAGAATAGAGGAAGGCCAGCAGAAGAATTGGTTTCGGTTCCTTTAGATCCCAAGAGTCCTGAGAGGATGACTTTCATTGGAGCTACATTAGAGGAGCCCCTTAGAGGGAAGTTAGTGAAATTTTTGCAAGAAAATAGTGATGTGTTTGCATGGTCAGCAGCTGATATGCCAGGCATAGACCCGGAGTTAATTACCCACAAGTTAAACGTGGATCCAAGCCGGAAGACAGTGAAACAAAAGAAAAGAAATTTTGCCCCGGAAAGACAAGAGGCTATAAAGCAGGAAGTGGAAAAGCTCTTAGAGGCTGGTTTCATTGAGGAGATTCAATTTCCGGAGTGGTTAGCAAACCCTGTAATGGTGAAGAAGGCTAATGGAAAGTGGAGGATGTGTATAGACTTCACCGATCTGAATGATGCATGCCCCAAAGACTGTTTTCCGCTGCCTAGAATTGATACTTTGATTGATGCCACCGCTGGACATGAGATGCTGAGTTTCATGGATGGGTTTAGCGGATACAACCAGATCAAAATGCATAAGGATGACGTTCCAAAGGTATCATTTATCACTGACTTTGGCGTTTATTGTTATCTTGTTATGGCGTTTGGTCTCAAGAATGCAGGAGCCACCTATCAAAGGTTGGTGAATAAAATTTTTAAGGATCTTATTGGGAAGACTATGGAAGTCTATGTTGATGACATGCTAGTCAAGAGTCTAGTAAAGACTGATCATATAACCCATTTGAGGGAAGCTTTTGAGGTCCTGAGGTACCACAAGATGATGTTGAATCCCACGAAGTGTGCTTTCGGAGTAGGATCTGGAAAATTCTTGGGATTGATGGTCTCAAAGAGGGGAATCGAGGCTAACCCCGATAAAATAAAGGCAATCCTGGACATGGAACCCCCAAAAACTGTCAAGGATGTTCAGAAACTCACAGGAAGGGTTGCTGCGCTAGGACGATTCATCTCCAAGTCAGGAGACAAGTGCTTGTCATTCTTCAAGTCATTAAAGAACATTAAAGACTTTGTATGGAGTGAGGAAAATCAGAAGGCATTTGAAGAGTTAAAGAAGTATATGGGCCAGGCCCCGTTGTTGGCCAAGCCAGTTCTGGGTGAAGTTTTATTCTTGTACTTGGCTGTTTCAGAAAGCGCCTTGAGCGCGGTGTTGGTTAAGGAGGAACTAAAAGTCCAGAAACCCGTATACTATGTCAGCAAAATTTTGCATGGTGCTGAGTTGAATTATTCAGCCATTGAGAAATTCGCTTTAGCCTTGGTAATGGCTTCAAGAAAGCTGCGTCCTTATTTTCAAGCTCACCAAATTGAAGTGCTAACAAATCAGCCACTGAGAAATATCATTCACAGTCCCAAGGCAAGTGGGAGACTGATTAAGTGGGCAATAGAATTGGGAGAGTTCGATCTCAAGTATAAGCCACGTATGGCCATAAAAGCCCAGGCACTAGCTGACTTCGTGGTGGAATGTACCATACCCAACCAAGAAGTCGGGGGGCAGGAAGATACCACACCTCAAGACAAGGGAGTCGACAATGGGGACAAGGAGAAAGAATATTGGGTTCTCTATTTTGATGGAGCATCAAAAACAAATTCCAGTGGAGCAGGGTTGGTTTTGCAAAGCCCTGATGGATTCTTAATTGAGTATGCCATGAAGCTAGACTTCCCAACCACAAACAATGAGGCAGAGTATGAAGCCCTGATTGCTGGCCTTGGTCTAGCTGGGACACTTAGAGTCAAAAACTTAAAGGTCCGTGGAGACTCGAAGTTGATCATATCCCAGGTAAAGGGAGAATTTGAAGCAAGGGATGATACGATGGCAAAGTATGTTCGCCTAGTAAGGGCTGTGATGACCCAATTTAATGAATGCCATGTTGAACACATTCCAAGGGAAGAAAATGCTAAAGCAGATGCGCTATCAAAGTTTGCTTCATCTGAGATTGAAGAAAGTTCAGGAAGTGTGTACTTCCGTGTTTTGAAGGCACGAAGCATAGATATTAAGCTTGTGGCTCCCGTAGGCTTGGGGACGTCATGCATTGATCCCATCAAGGCTCACATTCAGACCGGTTGGTTGCCAAGCGATACAATTGAGGCACGGAAGTTAACTGTTCGAGCACTAAGGTACTCTTTGATAGATGGGATTCTATATAAAAGATCTTTCGTGGTTCCTTACTTGAGGTGTCTCAGGCCCGATGAGGCACGCTTGGCTCTTGAAGAAGTGCATGAAGGTATTTGTGGACAACACTTGGGGGGCAGGGCCTTGGCTCATAAGATAACTCGTTTAGGCTTCTATTGGCCAGAAATGATGGCTGATGCCAAAGAATATGTAAAGAAGTGTGATCGCTGTCAGAAGCATGCACCGGTTGTTAGACAACCCCCCGAGATGCTGACCTCTATCAACTCGCCTATTCCCTTTGCAATGTGGGGAATGGATATTCTAGGTCCTTTTCCTATGGCCACGGCACAAAGGAAGTTTCTGATTGTAGCCATTGATTATTTCACCAAGTGGATCGAAGCCAAACCTTTGGCCAAAATCACAACTAAGCAAGTTGCACAATTCCTGTGGGAAAATATTATGTGCCGATATGGAATTCCCCGTATCCTCGTCACTGACAATGGAACGCAATTCAATAATGAGGAATTCAAGAAGTACTGTGAAGAAAATGAAATTGAGTTACGGTTCACCTCTGTCGCTCACCCACAAGCTAATGGGCAAGCAGAAGTTGCAAATCGAATAATTCTGGACGGATTAAAGAAGAGGATCGAGAAGTCAAGAAATAATTGGGTGGATGAGATACTTCCCATATTATGGGCCTATAGGACTACCTGTAGAGTCACGACAGGTGCGACCCCTTTCATGTTGGCATATGGGGCAGAAGCAGTAGTTCCCGTGGAGATATCACATTCTTCTCCAAGGATTCAGGCTTTTGATGAGAAAGAAAATGAGGAAGGGCAGAAGCTAGCCCTGGATTTAATCGATGAAGTGCGAGATAAAGCACATGCAAAGATAGTAGAATATCAGAAAAAAGCTTCATTCTACTACAACCTAAGGGTTAAAGAAAGGTTTTTTAAACAAGGCGATCTAGTCTTGAGGAAGATAGAAGCATCTGGTGTAGGACAAAAAGGGAAGCTTGCCCCAAATTGGGAAGGGCCATACAGAGTCAAGAGTGTTCAAGGTAGAGGAACCTACAAGCTCGAGACTGTGGATGGTTTTGAAGTCCCGAGGACCTGGCACGCACAAAACCTGAAGGTTTACTACGTGTAAGATAGGCGAAGTACGATTCTCACTTGTCATTATGGCAAGTAGGTTTAAAAGCACCTGGAAGCTTTGCTTGCGTAGGATTTTATATTCCAGTAGAATTTACATTGTCAAGTTATTATTGATTAGGGTCGAACCCATGCTATGTAAGGTTTTGAAAAACCAGACTTCATGTTAAAGAGTTTTAAGTTATTTCTATCTAAAGGATGTTTAAACGCACATTAAGACTATAATGATAAGAGGCCGAAGGAGCAACATACAAAATTTAACCCCGAAGGGTAACAACTTCTGATAAAAATAAAGTTCATTAAGAAGATATACAAAAAAAATTAGGCCTTGGAAGGTTGAGATTCTTCAGAACCACTATCCGACGACTCCTCGGAAGTTTCAGTCGTCTCTTCAGAAGTCTCAGTCGAACCCTCCGAAGTCCCTGTGGAAGTTCCCTCTGCAGGAGATGATGGCTGTTGAGGCACTACTTTTGAAGGTTCTTCCACCCTTGCCTTCTTAGTAGCAGGCTCGAGTTCCTCCTCAGAAGAATCTTCTTCTTCTCCATCCCTGATCATGCCAGCAAGCTTCTCAGTAACGCCTCCAAGCTCTGGAACCCGCACAGGGCAGGGAAAGGGCGACTGCTCAAGGATCTCGGGAAACTCATCCTGGATAGCCTCCACAGCAGCGTCCCAACCCTCCTTGTAGCTGACTGGGTGAAGAAGGGCGTCATGCTCCACCATCAGGTCTTTGAATTCTTGGGTATCCATCCAGCCGTCAAAGGCTTTGTCCTTCTGCGCCTTCAAGATTACGTTTTCAGCCCGGGCCGTCTCCAGGTCAGAAGTGGAAGAAGCCAATTGAGCTTCAAGGGCCTCAATTTTTTGGTTGGCCTCCTCCAACTTCTTGTTGGCATCTTCCAGGCCAACCTTCCAAGCCTTAGCTTGGTGAATTGCCCCTTGAAAATGGGCGTTAGCCTGCAAGAGAAATAGCAAAACTTTAGAAAAGAAGCATGAAAAGAAAAGTGTAAAAGGCATAAGTAAAGTGCGTACTGTCGCCAGGGCTTGGGCTCCAAAAAGCTCGTTCCCCTCTAAGTCCTGTTGGAGGACAAAGTCTTGATAGTCCACCGGAGAGATGGAATGTTTGGACCATTCCTTGGACAGGGCTGTGCTGCCCAATATTGAGTCCTTGCCCCGGATCCCCCAGGCAGGTTGAAAATAGGCCCCTGGCCTCTGCTTGGTGCGCAAAACCTGGCTGGGACCTTCCTCATTTGGCTCCATAGCCTGAAGGAGGAACTCAGGGAAGCGATCACCAAGCCTAGGATCTTTGAAAATCTTCCCAGCCCTCTTCATCCTGGTCGTTTCCAGGTCCTTTGGCTTCGTAGCCTCCTCAATCTTCTCAGCCACTGCGACAAGCAAAGTCAGTTGAAAACTAATGGAATAAAAATGCAGGAAATAAAGTAGATGAAGGTAGGAACTTACTTTTCTTATGAACGGGCGAGAGGCCGCGTTCTACCAGGACAGTCTCCCGGATAAGATCCCAAGAATGGGAGGTGCCGTTGTCTTGCGTCAGGAGGTTGAAACCTCTAGCCTCCTCCTCAGACAAAGCTATGTCATTTGGGCTCCCATCCACGGCAATCCCAAAAGAAGATCGAAATAGGGAACCCCAGTCTCCACCCTCCCAAACTATAAACAAAAAATCCTTCTTCCACCCCAAATTGTTGTCAGGGATGGATTTCCCATTCATAATATGGGGGATAGTGGGGCGTTGGTTGATAGAAACCCAACCCGGACTTTTATCGGGGCTGTTCTTGAACTGGAAAATCTTCCTGAAAACAGCAACAGATGTGGGGATGCTGTGCTTGGCGCATTGCGACAGATAGCATAGGATCAACCTCCAGGAATTGGGGGGAAGCTGGCAAGGGCTGATGCCTACATCAGCCAAAAGTAAAGGAATGAATGGATGAAAAGGGAGTCTAATACCTGCCCTTAGAGTATCCCTATAGACGCATAGCGCGTCCTTCTTCCACTGACAGGCCCTGTCGGCCGGACCTGCAAGAACCAGCTTAAAAGGTTCTTTGATTCTGAAGCAGCCGCTCAACTTTTCCAGCTCCTTGGGATCCCGTAAGGCGCTGATATGATCGTGTGCGTCCAGATGCGCATCAGACGGATACTCGTCCCCTCGAGTGTTGATCATGTCGATTAAGGAAGTATACCTCGATCGAATAGGAAAATCATTGGACTTTCTAGCCACGTTCATCTTGGCCAAACGAGTCATTCTTTTGTCAGCCATCTGAAAAAAGGTATGAGGCACGTAAATAGGCTGTCTTAAAATGGCACACAATGGAAAAATGAACACAAAAAACAAAGGGAGAAATCTTACCTGAAAAAGCACTCCTGAGAAAGGCTTTGAGCTCCGACTTGCTGTTATTGCTCTGAGAATCTTAGCAGGAGAATGAAGAAGAAAACAAAGAAATGAGGAAGTGAGGAGTAGTGACCTTTCCTCATTCCTTTATATAGGAGGAAAAAGAAGTTGAAGGGACAAAAAGCCCATTAAGAACAAAGGCCCATGAGAAAAAGCCCAGGAAAAAGCATCTTCCAGTAATATTTGATAAAGCCCAATAAAGAGGCCCAGTAATATTTGATAAAGCCCAGTAAAGAGGCCCAGTAATATTTGATAAAGCCCAATAAAGAGGCCCAGTAATATTTGATAAAGCCCAGTAAAGAGGCCCAGTAATATTTGATAAAGCCCAATAGAGAAATCCAGGCCCAAATCCAATTAGGATTTGGAAAATTCAGTTTTAGCCTTAAAAAATGTAAGGCCCAAATAAAAAGAAAAAGACCAGGATTCAGGTCGAAATCCAGGTCGTGAATCCTGCTCAAAAACTTTCGAGCAGACACCCGAAAATAACGGAGAAAAAAGACCAGGATTCAGGTCGAAATCCAGGTCGTGATCCCTGCTCGAAATTTTTCGACTAGACTCACGAAAAAAGCGGAAAAAATAGAACTGAATTGAGGTCGTAACTTCGACTAGGAATGAGGTCGAATTAGACAAGCATTTTACAGAAATAAGGATTAAAAATCCAGGTCGAATTTCGACTAGGATCCTGGTCGAAATCCAGGTCGTGGATCCTAGTCGAAATTCTTCGACCAGGAATCAAGAAAACCAAAGAATTTTCGACCAGGATCCAGGTCGAAATTTCGACTAGGATCCAGGTCGAAATCCTAGTCGAAGGGCTCAAAATCAGAAGCTAAAAGTGGGGAATTGACGACCTAGATCCAGGTCGAAATTTCGACTAGGATCCTGGTCGAAATCCAGGTCGTGGATCCTAGTCGAAATCCTTCGACCAGGATGACAAGGCTGACCCCTATTTTCGACTAGGATCCAGGTCGAAATTTCGACTAGGATCCTGGTCGAAAAAAGGGCTGGAAATTTGAAAATTCCAGAAAATAAGGAAAAATCCCAGAAAAATTAGGGAAAATTCCAGAAAATAAGGAAAAATCCCAGAAAAATTAGGGAAAATTCCAGAAAATAAGGAAAAATCCCAGAAAAATTAGGGAAAATTCCAGAAAATAAGGAAAAATCCCAGAAAAATTAGGGAAAATTCCAGAAAATAAGGAAAAATCCCAGAAAAATTAGGGAAAATTCCAGAAAATGAGGAAAAATCCCAGAAAAATTAGGGAAAAATCCAAAAATTAGGGAAAATTCCAGAAAATAAGGAAAAATCCCAGAAAAATTAGGGAAAATTCCAGAAAATAAGGAAAAATCCCAGAAAAATTAGGGAAAATTCCAGAAAATGAGGAAAAATCCCAGAAAAATTAGGGAAAAATCCAGAAATTAGGGAAAAAATCCCGGAAATAAGGGAAAAAATTCCAGGAAATCAAAATAATTCCTGAATAAAAGGAAAAACTCGTTGTAAACGTGTAGGTCGCTCCACACTTTACGCAAGAACGAAACCCTGTAAGGGAATGAATAGACTTAACTTCTGCGAAACCTAATCAATGTTTCCCAAAAGTTGGGGGGCAAATGATAGGGATAAATAAGTCCTGATTTTATAATTAATGGGCTGCTAGGCCCAATAATAAGATGTATAATATTCAGACCAGAAAGGTTAAGCCTGATGGACCAGATCAGGCCTAGTGGAATAAAAAAAGGCCCAAAAGCCCTGATTATTAATTAATTTCGTAATTAATTAATAAGGGAAAAATCAGCTATTGAGAAGAGTCCCGATAAGGATATAAATCCTTATAGATTAGCCTCAAGGGGACCTAAAAGGATAAGGAATCAGCTTCCTACTTCCTAGGACTCCTAAGTCTATCCTAATTCAGAGGCTTGTCCACCAAGTCTCCTATACCAAGTCCAATTCAAGGACTCCCATATCTATATAAGGGGCCTCACCCCACAAACAAGAACTACGTTTTTTGACTTGATCCTTGGCAATCAGCAAGGTACGTAGGCATCTTGTTAAGGCAGATTGAGTCACGAAACACAAGAGCAGTCAAATCGAGCCTCGAAGCTCACGTTCCTTAGTATTAAATACAGCAATTATATATAGTAGTTTTAATCCATAACACATACACTTATATATCATATAGAGTACCAATAAAATCTCAGAATATCCATAAAAGAACCCCTACATAGTGTGGCATGAAAAGTTTTCTTATTCAGCAATATCAGCAAAAACACTATTCATAAGGGTTACAAAAAGTTCAAAATTTTGGGGTTATTACAATGATGCTATTAAGTGTCGGGCTTTTCTTCAAACCCTGTCGGGTATGGCTCAAAGGTGGTATAGTCGTTTGCCTCCAAACTCTATTGGGACATTCAGAGAAATTAAGTCAGGCTTTTATTAAACAGTTTATTAGTGGGAGAGTGCATGAGAAAAGTTCAGCATCCCCCATGAGCATTATACAGGGAGCAAAGGAATCCTTGAGAGAATACCTGAATCGTTTCACAAAGGAGGCTTTGAAAGTCCCGGACCTTGATGACAAGGTAGCCATGATAGCACTGCAGCAGGGAATTAGGGATGAATTCTTTAAGATGTCTTTGGCAAAACACCCCCCTGAAAGCATGTTGCAGCTCCAAGATAGAGCCGGGAAGTACATCAAGGTGGAAAAGAGCATGAGGGAGACCGTAGTGAGTAATGAGCCCAGTGGAGGCAAGAAGCGGAAAACTGACCTGGAATATATCGCTAAGGACAAGTATCCTAGAACCGAGCCAAACCCTGATTCAACCCCCAAGAAGGGAGGACCTAGGCAAAAGTTCACTGAATACGCTAAGCTGAATGCTCCTAGAAGCCAGATCTTGATGGAAATCGAGAAAGATCAAGATATTAGTTGGCCTAAGCCCTTGAAGGCTGATCTTGCCAAGCTAGATAAGAGCAAGTATTGCAGATTTCACAAAGATGTCGGTCATGACACCGATGAGTGTAGACAACTGAAAGATGAAATTGAGTTCCTCATTCGAAAAGGAAGATTGAACAAATACACTGGAGATAGAGGGGATAGGAATAACAATGGAAGAAAGAACTTTGAAGATCGTAGGAGGGACCAAGATGATCAGGGGCGAAATCCCCAGCCTAGGGGACCGGTGATAAATACAATCTTCGAAGGACCACGACCCCGAGGGCCTGTGATAAACACAATCTTTGGAGGACCAACCGCTGCTGGGTTATCCAAGAACTCCAGGAAAGCGTATGCCCGAGAAGTTATGCATATTGTTGGGGAGGCCCCGAAGAGGCCAGGACAGGAGTAACAATGTCTTTTGATGATTCTGATCTGGAGGGTATGAAATTTCCCCATGACGACCCGTTGGTTATAACCCCGATAATAGGGAACAACCCAGTGAGAAGGTTCCTTGTGGATAATGGTGCTTCAGTGGATATCTTGCTCCATGACACCTTTTTGAGGATGGGATATAATGACTCCCAATTGACCCCAACCGACATGCCAATATATGGATTTTTGGGAGTGGAGTGCCCCGTAGAGGGGATAATCAAGTTGCCAACAACCATAGGACAGGAACCAAGGCAAGCAACTCAGATGTTGGACTTTGTGGTGGTGAAGGCTAGTTCGACTTACAACGCTATCATGGGAAGAACAGGGATACACGCCTTCAAGGCAGTCCTTTCTTCCTACCATTCAGTTATGAAGTTTTCTACCCGGGATGGGATCGGAGAAGAGAGAGGAGACTAAAAATGGCTAGAAGCTGTTATATGGCCTCTTTGAGGGCAGATGGAGTTGGGGGGGAGGTTCTTCCTATTGAAGATCTGGATGAGGAATATCCGTTGAAGAAGGAAAAGAAGTGGAAATTGAAAGTGACATAATTATTGAATCTATGTGGATTGATTTTAATTTAGGTGACACGGATTCTTCAACTAAGTCTGAAAGAATTGGCTGATGATCCAAGAAATCATCTAAATGATGATGATCACTAGTATTTTAGTGGGGCTCCTCCCTGAGTTGTAAAGAGGGAGAATCACGAATTGATGTGAATATCATGTCCACATCCAGAGATGGTGATGGAGAATTTGGTGATTGATGTGTGTCAATTTTGAGAGAATGGGGTTGTGACTCCACATTTGTTGGAGTCACATCAAGATGAATTTGAGAAGGCATAGATACAGGTGGTCGTATCTGTGCAGTGTGTGCACCCTGTGTGGAAACTAGGGTTTTGACCCTCTTTCTTCTTGTGAAGGCTTTTACAGGTGAGTGTGTGGCTTCAATGTCCCTCCCTCTTTTGTTCTGTGTCCTGGTTAGGGACTATTTTCAATAGTTGCACCCTTTTGGGAGGATGCAACTAGGGATGAGTTTGAATCCTTTTCAACCACCACAGTCATTTGAGAAACTGTGGCTTGGCTAGCTTGGGTACCACTCACCTCTCCTACCTTATTCTGGGGGTTTTCTTGATGTTCACCCCTCCCCTCACCACTAACACCCTGTACACTCCCCTCAAAGTTTATGGTAGGTGTTACAACTATTGTCTCTTGGGTACCACTCACCTCTCCTACCTTATTCTGGGGGTTTTCTTGATGTTCACCCCTCCCCTCACCACTAACACCCTGTACACTCCCCTCAAAGTTTATGGTAGGTGTTACAACTGTTGTCTTTGGAGAGACAACAGAGGTGGCTTTCTTTGACTTGGATTTTGAAACTTTAGGTTTGGTGGCCTTGGTAGGAACCTGTTGGGACATTAACACAGATTACATGGCCACACTTGAAGGCAAAGAAATGATGGGGTTGGAAGTAGTAGGAGTTGAAGAAGTATTTACCTCACTTACCTGAGGTGCATCCATGATTGGTAAGTATACCAATGGCACCTTACTGTTGAGGTTAATCCTTAAAAGGTCTGCAAGGACCCTCTTTTCTTATGCCCAGCATTTGAGTTTATTACTGTAACACCCCCAAATCCGGGGTCGGGGATCCGGGTTGTCACGAGTTCCATTTCCCTTAACAACACCCAATCTTAATAAATAATCAACTACTCTGTACTGTGACCCCACAATAAACACACACACCACAAGTTATAGTCTCAGAGATGAATATCCAAAAATAATCACAAGTCGTTTTATTCCACAATTATATGCCAATACACCTTAAACAGGTTTCTGAATAAATTTACATTTCTTTGCCATTATTACAATTCATAAATATATATAATCTGATACATCAAAAGTTGAAAGCCTAGCCTATTGGTAGTTCCTACCTCAGCTATGGCGGCATCAGTGCTTCTAGAAAACTGCGGAACGTCTCCTAACCTCTTGCGAATCGGGAGCTTGGTCCGGTTCATCTTGTCTATCTGATGTTGTGTGATGAAAGAAGAAAGCAAGGGTGAGCAGCAAGCCCACCAAAATAATATGTATAATGATTAACAATATATGAGCCTTCTCATAGTACTCATGAAAGTCTTGGTCAAAAGAAATGAACCAAGTTGATATCTTAATGCGATGAAGTCGCAAAATATTCAGTATATATATATACATATATACTTTTCAAAATATTGGAAGTCCTCTTCCATGCATAATATACACAAGTCCCAGTGTATAACTGTATATAAAAAAAATCGTTGCAAGGTGATCTCATATATCTAACCTTGTCTCAACGTTTTTCTGAAAATCTTTGTCATTCATAAGACAATTATTAATTAGATATAAGTTTAAAAGATGAAGTTACAAGATACCCCAATATACTTATATCTTTCCCAAATACTACTTGAACTACCACCGTTCAAGTTATAATTAGCTTCAAAAGTTCATCACATAGATGAGACTATAAGACAAGATTTGAATAGATTAAATCTTTAAAATATTATCAAAATAAAATGAAGTTACGAGATACTTCATTTGATGTAAACATCATTTTGAAAACTTGACCCTGCCAACACTCAACAATCGCCCAACCGTAGCCTTTCTATCGAAGTGCTCTGGGTAGTGTTGCAGAAATTATCCAATTGGATGATGAACTCATTACGGGAGTTTGCCGCGCCAGGAAGACCACTTACGATGATCAGTCGTAGTAGTACAACCCCACCATTTTCTACATGTAGAGGAGAACCTGTCGGATTTACTTGTCAACCGAACACTGAACTCCTAAGGAATGGACCGCCTTAGCGGAACTTCCAGGCCATTTGGGCCAATATAATAAGGCTGGGCCGGCGCTACTTGGCCACTTACGCCACTCCTAGTTCAGATGAAATCCATGACTCTGAAACGTAAAGCTCGTCCCCACTTTCCCCAAGTAGAAACTTGTTGATACGGCTCCACCAAGAAGTCGTATCTATTTGGAAAAGAGAACTCACCGATATTTCCCAGGCGATGCCTGTTAATGGATTAACTTGTTCCAAGAATTTTACTTCCCGAGTGTTGGGTAAGTAATCAATTCATTTATCAAAACAGCAACCTTGTTGCGAATATAAAACACACCACAGAGCCGGATCCCTCATGTTTTGAGCGAGTATTTAAATCCCCTTCGAAAGGAGGATCTTAAAAAAATGAGTTTTGGGATCCGCTCTAACTTTTAAAAAAATCATTTTGAAGACTCGCAAAACATTTTTAAGAATGTTTGGAGTGAAGCTGATTTAATGAAGTAAATCAGTCCCCAGAATATTTAGAAAATGTCTGAATATTATTATTTAAATAATATTCCCATAAAGAATAATCTTTATAAAATAATTGAAGTAGAAGTATTAAAACTTATACTTGAAATGAATAGCAAATAATCAAAGATATACTTATACGAAAGTAATATCTTTATTTGAATAATCAAAAGTAAGTTTGATTATCGACACCTTATTCTTTAATACAATAAAGAATATTATTAAGTAATAAGCGGAGTCATAATACCTCGAATGAATACTATAAATAATATTCATAAAATAAAGGAGTCATACATCCTCAAATGAATATCCAAGTAATATTCAATAATAATATAAACTGAGTCATAAGCCCTCGAATGAATATTCAAATAATATTCAAATAATAAATAAACTGAGTCATAAGCCCTCGAATGAATACTCAAATTAATATTCAATTAAGTAAAATAAAGGTATCGAATAAACCTTATTCGATCCATAGTTTTAAAAACTATATCCATATATATATATATATATATATATATATATATAATATACTCGGGAACATCGACTCCCGGTTTAGAAATATGTTCACCTTTTATCCCCTATACTAAGGGTATACGCAACTACTTGCTTATTTCTAGCATAGGTATTATGCAACTATAAGCATTGAAATCAACAGATAGATAACCAGATTACGAAACAGACATGCATATATACCATATCAGCATACTCCAATATATCGCAAAATTTGCTAATAACAATCATGCACTATCACAAGATAATGCATATACATATATTTACATCACAACAACAGTATATCGGGTAGAAAACTTGCCTGGGCGACTGGGGTTACGAATGGCTCGGGACGAGTCTGGTAACCTATAAACAACAAGTAAGTTGGAATTAAACCAAAGTCACTTGTAAATCTATACTTTAACTAACTTAGACTTTAACGCTTGTTTTGCGCTCACTGATTCGCTTAAGTCACTCGGGTACCCTCGGCTCCACCATTTTTAATAATTTAACCTTTACGAGTTTTAAAGCGATTCCTTCGCGGATGTCTTACCAACTGCTTATTACACCTTACATAAATGTTTCATACTTCAATTAGTCCTTTAAGGTCTTTAACCTATGTTTCAAAGTAAGGCGAGGGGAAAAGTATCGTTCGCGAAACGCCGTTACTTGAAACGGTCGTTTCTCCTAAACCGTGCATCGGAATCGAACGAACTACATATCAAAACGAAGCTCGTAACATGAGCTATCTAAACATGGCAGTGGTCATAATCTAGCAGGGGGTCCTCGGGTCCTAATGTTATGCACAAAACAGTCTAAAGAAAATCGGACGTTACGACGGCTATGTTTACGCGATTACCAATATTTATACCACTCCAAATTCTTTACCAATTCACTACAAACCACCCAACCATCATCAATACATCAAACACAACTTATATCAAGGCAAAGTCAGTCCATAATCTCAAGGTTTTCCAACTTATTCAACCACAAACATGATCTACTAACCATAACTTAAGATTCATTAACCATTAACCAAGATTCATATCCAAAATCACCACAAATCCAACCAAACTATCTAACATACATGGATCTTGTTATACATACATGGATATTTCTATATATACATTAATCCATCCATAAACTCATCAAAACTCAAAGTTCAAACTATAAGTTAAAGGTGAAAGTTGTTTATACCTCCTTGAAGCTTCCTAACACAACCCAAGAGCTTTGAATGCCTAAAAGAATCTTGATCCTTGCTTGTATAACCTTAATCTTTCATAAAAATTCAAGAAAACTAAAGTTATTTCTTGAAGGTTACTATTCACCATCTTCTTCCTTGATTTATTGGAAGAGATTGTGAAGGAATTAGGAGCTTAAACTTATAGCATATCCATATCTATGTACAAGGAAGCTTAGATAATTACCTTGTGATTTAACAATGCTTGGAACTTGATTTTTGAAATTCTTGCCCTTGAAAAAGATGAAAAGCCGAGAGCAAGATGATGAGAATGAAATGATTTTGTGTTTTTTGATTTGTTTGGCTTAGCTTGGTTGTTTTTTGTTTTGTTTTTGGTTAATTACCTTAATAACCTTATATTTGTGTGGTTATAAACCAACCACACCTCCTCCTTCCCTATGTCATGCTTACATCACATTGCTATGTCATCCTCCCTTCCTTGTCCTCTTCTCATTGGTTGGGTGACATCACTTCCTCTAATCCTTTTGCTTAACTTCCTAATTGTTTGCCTAATGACCGCTGATCTGTTATACGGTTCGCTTAACTTTCGTTTTCGTTTATCGTTTGAAGGATCATACCCGGGATCTTATTACTTAAGTTCCCTTAACCTTTCTCATTACATTATATTCCTTTTTATGATCCTCTCTTATAATCCTTTAATTTAAATCCTTTTTATCCTGTTACCTTTTTCTCAATTCTTTCCGTATCTAGTGGATTTCCGGGAAAAATCAAAGTGTTCGGATTTGGATTCTGACGATCTTTACATACAATTATATCCCATATAAAGTACTAATATTATTCCATAAGATCAATAACAGAACCCCTACATAGCGTGGCATGAAAATTTTTCTCATTCAGCAAAAACACTATTCATAAGGGTTTCAAAAATTTCCAAAAATTGGGGTTATTACAGTCTCCCCTCCTTAAAAGGATTCCGTCCCGGAATCAGATAGAAATGAATAGGGGTACCTTCTTAATATTGCACTTTCTAACTCTCAAGTCAATTTTCCCACATTGTGGTTCTACCATCAAACTCTTACTAGTTTGATAACCCTTCTCCTAAACACTCGTTCCTTCTTAATCTATACCCTTCCTGGTTGCTCCATATAGGTTATGTCTGGTTACATGTCTATGCGCTCATATGCCCCTATTTATCTGGCATCCGAATTACACTTCCTTAACATTAATACGTGAAACACGTTACGACCTGCTACATGTTCGGGGTTAGGGCTAGCTCATATGCTAACTTCCCAAACGTCTTACTATATCCAAGGGTCCAACAAATTGTAGGCTTAGCTTTCCTTTCTTTCCGAACCTCATCAATCCTTTCCAAGGGATACCTATAACATTACTAGGTCCCCTATTTCATACTCTTTATCCTTTCGTGTCAAATCAACATACTTATCATGTCCATCTTGGGCTACTACCAGCCGTCCTCTGATTAGATCTATCATATCCTTGGTCCTTTGGACTACTGCGGGTCTGAGCATCTTGCGCTCTACAACTTCATTCTAACATAAGGGAGATCGACATTGTCTTCCCTCAAGGATCTCATAAGGCGACATCTCGATAATGACATATGATCTATTGTCGTAAGATAACTTAATCCGCGTTAAGTGATCATTCCAAATTCTTTCAAGTATATTACACAGACTCTCATCATAGCTTCTAATCATTATAGCTTTTGCTTCTCAATACCCATTCTTTTCCAGTTCGTAATTGCTATCACCTTCCGTTCCTAATATTATACTGGTTATACTTTTGCTCGTTAGCATTCTATAACCTTTTAATAACCACGTCAACCTTAGTATCACGAATGTGTTCCCATTCCGCATACTAC
Source organism: Apium graveolens (assembly GCF_009905375.1). Classification (NCBI taxonomy): domain Eukaryota; kingdom Viridiplantae; phylum Streptophyta; class Magnoliopsida; order Apiales; family Apiaceae; genus Apium; species Apium graveolens. The sequence continues at coordinate 2,665,966 of NC_133656.1, read as the reverse complement.
CACCACTTTATTACTCCTTTTTCAGTTGTTTCTATTTTCCAAAATTTGATCAATCAAAATAGAAGTAAAGGAATTTGTTGAGAGATCACTATGATCATGAACACTTGTTATATCGCATAGTTAGTACAGAAGGTGGCCAGCCTTTAGTACTTGACAAGCAATTAAACAATAGCTAGTATCCTACTAGGCTTCTATCACAGAGATAGATAGTCATTCGGCAATACCTCCCCTTTCTGGAAGGGTTGTTCTTCTCAGCTTACATGAAATGAAAAGAAGAGAAAAGAACGGATTGAAGAGAATTGTATATATGAAAAAAAATATACTGCCACAAAATATCTGGCTTGGAACCTACCTCTGAACTATAGAGGTTTGTCATAGGAGAACAAATCATATACGTATATAAATCAACATTAAGCATTATAGCCTCGTATTTCCCATGCCTAAATATTTTCGCTATCCCATCCATCATTCTATGGACCCACACTCTTCCTCGAGCTTATACACAATCACCTTTGAAACACCCTCGACATCAAAAATCGAATCTGGGATCTCATTCTATACATCATCGTTACTAGAATTCTATGCTTGCACCACAACCTTCCTCGTATAATAATACGACTCTCTATTGATAAGAAAGAATAAATATACAATAGGTAGATACTCTACTTAATTAGTCTATCAATGATAACTTATACACTACCACAACCCGATTAGTGGTACTCAATCTCAACACCCATTCCAATACAACTCTCACGGTTGTAATCAGCTCAATACTCGCAGAATCATTGCTGCTTTACCATGGTCCACCACTGACCTACTGTCGTCATTCATTTTTCCATAAAATCTTAATATCTAACCATACGGAGTCTATACATGTCGTATTAAATTCTCCTAAGGAGTTAACATAACCACCAATCACAATTCATGAAGAACACTCCAAACTCTGACGTACTTTCATGACATGAAGCAGATAAAATTGCAGAAGAGTTTCAATCAAAGCAACGATAGCAGGTTAATACCATTCTTAATCATATGCCTTAAATAGAAGACTTAGCTCAAAGCTTCGTCTAGTCCTTTTTGAAACATGGTCCTGGCTTATCTCAAGATAGGACCTTCTAAGATAGATAGCCCGTTCATTGGCGATTACACGAATTAAACTTTTACCAACTACTATTACGGTTGGATATTGCACAGTCATCAGAAGGAATGTCAATATTCCAAACCATAATACAACCTTCACAGTTTTAACCATCATCACTGTATTCCTCTGGCACAAGCGCCTATAATTATCCTCTTACCTTTAAAGTGTCGGCCACCTCTTTGGCCTTTCCTGATATTAAAATTTCCTTACAGTCAATGTCATTTTAACCACCTCCAAATAAATTTTCTACCTTATTTCAATCACTGCTTTTGTGAAGATATATTCCTTAAAATCTGATGAGTAAAAAAAAAAAAATATCACCATTTTTCCATAAGTTATTGCCTCAGTCTTTAGAGGTTAATCACTGTCACGACTGACTCTCAATCATACTTAGAACATCTTTTATCTTAAGTCTTAATTGCCCTGAATAATTTCGACCTTTACTGGTTCGATCCATACTTTCTCGTGGTTTAACACGTGCCCTACTTGGCATCATTATAATTACGTCATATTTCCTTTATCAACATTTCTATTCTTGAGAATTTTGAATATTACCTTTCTCCTTGTAAAACCTCTAAGGTTATCCTTCAATCGTTCCTCCTGTATTCCCTAGATACAGGGCATATCAAAATACCATTTACTAATACTAGAACCATTGTCTATATACTTCTGAAAAATTTCTCCACTGATTCTTAAAGGTTGTTGCTACCTTAACCCTTTCCCAATCATACTGTCAAAACTTATACTGTCCCTATTAAGGGTGAAATGCCAACCTTTATGCATTCCCCAAGGATTCATTTTAAGTTACCGATGTTCTATCCTTAATTCCACCTTTAAAAGGTACCTGCATCCTTCCATGGATAAATAAAGTCATATATCCCTGATAAGGGTGTCTTATTCAATCATTCCCACCTCAATAGTATATGCCTAATTTCACAATAACATTTGTATTCAAAATGAGGTCAATCAATATGGCCTCCAAAAGATAACAACGGTTATCCGCTTTTCTTGCCTAATTTGGTAATGATAACAAGGATGTTCTGGAAGATATTGGTCGTGTTCAACGTGAACTTCTTCTTAATAATTCCTTATTTACTTTTGTTGTTTATCCCAACAGTCATCTCAATGTTGGGATATCTCTCATACCTGGAATCTCCCTTTCTGGGTATCGAGCCACCGGTCTTACATTTCACATTCCTGAAGGTCACTTCCTTCATCTAATTTTCCTAATTTCTTACTTCCTTGTCTCCTCAGTCTATCCGCGTCTCATTATTTATCCTTCGAATTACCTCAAGGTTTCCTCGAATCCTCCCAACTTACAGGGGATAAAATATATGTATCTCTTATGCCTTCAACCAGCAATTTTAACTCATGGAGAATCACCCTCATCCTGACGATTACATACTTTTCTATTTCTATTGCTACGAGTCTTTAGGGTTTCCTCATACCCAATTCCTTTATCATTCCTCAAACTCTATTGCCTTTATATTCCTTTCCACTTCAGTTTTTTTTTCCTTTCTCTTATCATTATTTCATGAACCAACACAACTTAAGCATTGATTTCAAACATCCCGTCATTCTGTATTCGTGTCTTTAGAACGAATCTTGACAACTTTTACAACTTAGACTCATAATTTATCATACTCGTCTGCCTTTGTTCTGGCTCTAAAGCTTTTACACTATCTCCTTATCTTTGGGAATTACTTTCCCGAAAACAATTGACTGAACTTAAATCAGTTTATTATAATCTCTTGCTCCGTGCCTTCCTTGGCCTTTCACCGGCGGGTGGCCTCTCTCTTAGGAGGGTAAGTGATAAAAACAGTCTTTTGTGATTCGTCAATCATTTAGAATCTCAAATGATTCATCTATTTCCTTTAGCCAGGCTCTTGCCTCGACTGGGTCAGCTTGTTCCTTGGAACTCTGAGAGCTTAGCGACTTAAAGGTCATGAAAGAATTTCCCACCGCACTGTCTCCTCAGGGTGGTGGTTGGGGATAATAGTCTAAGTCCTCTTTAGACAGGTCCATGAATTGCCGTATAGGGGTACCATCTCGGGTCTCCTTTCCTTACTCGACTTTTGTTTCCTCAGTCTAAATATTTCTTCCTACTCCCCATAATTGGGGTCATCTTACATAATTTAAATCCTCATTTTCCACTTCATCATGTTATGGGTTCCTTTTGTCTTGGTGGCAACCTCCCTGACTATCACGTTCAGGGTTTGCTCTAACTCTTATTCCTCAAACTAGCTTTCATCTAAGATTTCATCTTTAAGCTCTTAAACATTTGGAACCCAAATTCTATAGGAATACCTCATTATTCCCTTATCATCTTTCTCGGTATTAATCTCATATTTATTTGTTGGCTCTCTGCCTTCATTCATCACCTTTCTCTGGCACCGTATGCTCTTTTCCAATAATTCGGTCTCTATTGCAATCTCAAACAGCCTTTCGGTACCGGCTCCGGTTACCTTCACTACTATTTCCAAAATCTCTTATAAAATCTCCCAAAGACATTATCATCTTGAGTCTCTCCTTTTTACTAAGGGCATCAGCCACCACATTGGCTTTCCCCGAATGATAAAGAATCTCCCAATCATTATTCTTGATTAGCTCTAACTGCCTCCTCTGGCATATGTTGAGCTCTTTCTACGTGAAAATGTACTAGAGCACTTATGGCTTAGGTAATTCTCGCACTTCTCTCCATACAAGTAGTGCCTCCAATCTTTAGGGTAAAACTATTGCCACGAGCCTAAGCTCATGGGCGGGGATATCGAATTTCATATTACCTTAATTGTCTTGACGCGTACGCGATTACCTTGCTGTGCTGTATGAGAAGCACCCTAATTCCTTATGCGAAGCGTCACTACACTTCACAAAATCTCATTTTCCATCCGGCAACGCCAACATAGGGAACGTCACCAACCTTTGCTTCGGTTCTTAAAATTTGTTCTCGTATTTCTCTGTCCATTCGAACTTCTCAGTTTTACGAGTAAGTCGCGTTAAAGGGGCTACTATCTTTACAAACTTGAACGAACCTCCGGTAGTGACCGGCCAATCCTACCTCTGGGAGTTGCCCTAACCATGGTCATCAATTCATCAGTGGTCCTTTATTCATTCTTGTCAGGATCCTCCACGAGATCCTCCTCAGCAACAATCCCATCTAGGACAACATCCTCAACCGCTACATCCTCAATATCAACATCATCTGGTCCTGCATTAGGACACTCTATCGGATCCACAATCCGATCTCCAATTAGTAATAAAACATCATCACGTTGTTGCTCCTCAACCTCAGGGTTCGGAGTCCCGCTACTCTATACGATAACGAACTACGCTTCTACCGCTACATTTATAAGGGTTCCCATAAGGGTTTTAACTGTCAGTACTACGTTAGGTAGTCCGACTATGAACTTGGCAAGAGTTCTTATTATCTTAGTGAACTTATTATCTTAACGTCCCATCATCTCTGAGGTTTATAACGCTTAGCTCTGATACCATTTCTGTAACACCCCCAAATCCGGGGTCGGGGATCCGGGTTGTCACGAGTTCCATTTCCCTTAACAACACCCAATCTTAATAAATAATCAACTACTCTGTACTGTGACCCCACAATAAACACACACACCACAAGTTATAGTCTCAGAGATGAATATCCAAAAATAATCACAAGTCATTTTATTCCACAATTATATGCCAATACACCTTAAACAGGTTTCTGAATAAATTTACATTTCTTTGCCATTATTACAATTCATAAATATATATAATCTGATACATCAAAAGTTGAAAGCCTAGCCTATTGGTAGTTCCTACCTCAGCTATGGCGGCATCAGTGCTTCTAGAAAACTGCGGAACGTCTCCTAACCTCTTGCGAATCGGGAGCTTGGTCCGGTTCATCTTGTCTATCTGATGTTGTGTGATGAAAGAAGAAAGCAAGGGTGAGCAGCAAGCCCACCAAAATAATATGTATAATGATTAACAATATATGAGCCTTCTCATAGTACTCATGAAAGTCTTGGTCAAAAGAAATGAACCAAGTTGATATCTTAATGCGATGAAGTCGCAAAATATTCAGTATATATATATACATATATACTTTTCAAAATATTGGAAGTCCTCTTCCATGCATAATATACACAAGTCCCAGTGTATAACTGTATATAAAAAAAATCGTTGCAAGGTGATCTCATATATCTAACCTTGTCTCAACGTTTTTCTGAAAATCTTTGTCATTCATAAGACAATTATTAATTAGATATAAGTTTAAAAGATGAAGTTACAAGATACCCCAATATACTTATATCTTTCCCAAATACTACTTGAACTACCACCGTTCAAGTTATAATTAGCTTCAAAAGTTCATCACATAGATGAGACTATAAGACAAGATTTGAATAGATTAAATCTTTAAAATATTATCAAAATAAAATGAAGTTACGAGATACTTCATTTGATGTAAACATCATTTTGAAAACTTGACCCTGCCAACACTCAACAATCGCCCAACCGTAGCCTTTCTATCGAAGTGCTCTGGGTAGTGTTGCAGAAATTATCCAATTGGATGATGAACTCATTACGGGAGTTTGCCGCGCCAGGAAGACCACTTACGATGATCAGTCGTAGTAGTACAACCCCACCATTTTCTACATGTAGAGGAGAACCTGTCGGATTTACTTGTCAACCGAACACTGAACTCCTAAGGAATGGACCGCCTTAGCGGAACTTCCAGGCCATTTGGGCCAATATAATAAGGCTGGGCCGGCGCTACTTGGCCACTTACGCCACTCCTAGTTCAGATGAAATCCATGACTCTGAAACGTAAAGCTCGTCCCCACTTTCCCCAAGTAGAAACTTGTTGATACGGCTCCACCAAGAAGTCGTATCTATTTGGAAAAGAGAACTCACCGATATTTCCCAGGCGATGCCTGTTAATGGATTAACTTGTTCCAAGAATTTTACTTCCCGAGTGTTGGGTAAGTAATCAATTCATTTATCAAAACAGCAACCTTGTTGCGAATATAAAACACACCACAGAGCCGGATCCCTCATGTTTTGAGCGAGTATTTAAATCCCCTTCGAAAGGAGGATCTTAAAAAAATGAGTTTTGGGATCCGCTCTAACTTTTAAAAAAATCATTTTGAAGACTCGCAAAACATTTTTAAGAATGTTTGGAGTGAAGCTGATTTAATGAAGTAAATCAGTCCCCAGAATATTTAGAAAATGTCTGAATATTATTATTTAAATAATATTCCCATAAAGAATAATCTTTATAAAATAATTGAAGTAGAAGTATTAAAACTTATACTTGAAATGAATAGCAAATAATCAAAGATATACTTATACGAAAGTAATATCTTTATTTGAATAATCAAAAGTAAGTTTGATTATCGACACCTTATTCTTTAATACAATAAAGAATATTATTAAGTAATAAGCGGAGTCATAATACCTCGAATGAATACTATAAATAATATTCATAAAATAAAGGAGTCATACATCCTCAAATGAATATCCAAGTAATATTCAATAATAATATAAACTGAGTCATAAGCCCTCGAATGAATATTCAAATAATATTCAAATAATAAATAAACTGAGTCATAAGCCCTCGAATGAATACTCAAATTAATATTCAATTAAGTAAAATAAAGGTATCGAATAAACCTTATTCGATCCATAGTTTTAAAAACTATATCCATATATATATATATATATATATATATATATATATAATATACTCGGGAACATCGACTCCCGGTTTAGAAATATGTTCACCTTTTATCCCCTATACTAAGGGTATACGCAACTACTTGCTTATTTCTAGCATAGGTATTATGCAACTATAAGCATTGAAATCAACAGATAGATAACCAGATTACGAAACAGACATGCATATATACCATATCAGCATACTCCAATATATCGCAAAATTTGCTAATAACAATCATGCACTATCACAAGATAATGCATATACATATATTTACATCACAACAACAGTATATCGGGTAGAAAACTTGCCTGGGCGACTGGGGTTACGAATGGCTCGGGACGAGTCTGGTAACCTATAAACAACAAGTAAGTTGGAATTAAACCAAAGTCACTTGTAAATCTATACTTTAACTAACTTAGACTTTAACACTTGTTTTGCGCTCACTGATTCGCTTAAGTCACTCGGGTACCCTCGGCTCCACCATTTTTAATAATTTAACCTTTACGAGTTTTAAAGCGATTCCTTCGCGGATGTCTTACCAACTGCTTATTACACCTTACATAAATGTTTCATACTTCAATTAGTCCTTTAAGGTCTTTAACCTATGTTTCAAAGTAAGGCGAGGGGAAAAGTATCGTTCGCGAAACGCCGTTACTTGAAACGGTCGTTTCTCCTAAACCGTGCATCGGAATCGAACGAACTACATATCAAAACGAAGCTCGTAACATGAGCTATCTAAACATGGCAGTGGTCATAATCTAGCAGGGGGTCCTCGGGTCCTAATGTTATGCACAAAACAGTCTAAAGAAAATCGGACGTTACGACGGCTATGTTTACGCGATTACCAATATTTATACCACTCCAAATTCTTTACCAATTCACTACAAACCACCCAACCATCATCAATACATCAAACACAACTTATATCAAGGCAAAGTCAGTCCATAATCTCAAGGTTTTCCAACTTATTCAACCACAAACATGATCTACTAACCATAACTTAAGATTCATTAACCATTAACCAAGATTCATATCCAAAATCACCACAAATCCAACCAAACTATCTAACATACATGGATCTTGTTATACATACATGGATATTTCTATATATACATTAATCCATCCATAAACTCATCAAAACTCAAAGTTCAAACTATAAGTTAAAGGTGAAAGTTGTTTATACCTCCTTGAAGCTTCCTAACACAACCCAAGAGCTTTGAATGCCTAAAAGAATCTTGATCCTTGCTTGTATAACCTTAATCTTTCATAAAAATTCAAGAAAACTAAAGTTATTTCTTGAAGGTTACTATTCACCATCTTCTTCCTTGATTTATTGGAAGAGATTGTGAAGGAATTAGGAGCTTAAACTTATAGCATATCCATATCTATGTACAAGGAAGCTTAGATAATTACCTTGTGATTTAACAATGCTTGGAACTTGATTTTTGAAATTCTTGCCCTTGAAAAAGATGAAAAGCCGAGAGCAAGATGATGAGAATGAAATGATTTTGTGTTTTTTGATTTGTTTGGCTTAGCTTGGTTGTTTTTTGTTTTGTTTTTGGTTAATTACCTTAATAACCTTATATTTGTGTGGTTATAAACCAACCACACCTCCTCCTTCCCTATGTCATGCTTACATCACATTGCTATGTCATCCTCCCTTCCTTGTCCTCTTCTCATTGGTTGGGTGACATCACTTCCTCTAATCCTTTTGCTTAACTTCCTAATTGTTTGCCTAATGACCGCTGATCTGTTATACGGTTCGCTTAACTTTCGTTTTCGTTTATCGTTTGAAGGATCATACCCGGGATCTTATTACTTAAGTTCCCTTAACCTTTCTCATTACATTATATTCCTTTTTATGATCCTCTCTTATAATCCTTTAATTTAAATCCTTTTTATCCTGTTACCTTTTTCTCAATTCTTTCCGTATCTAGTGGATTTCCGGGAAAAATCAAAGTGTTCGGATTTGGATTCTGACGATCTTTACATACAATTATATCCCATATAAAGTACTAATATTATTCCATAAGATCAATAACAGAACCCCTACATAGCGTGGCATGAAAATTTTTCTCATTCAGCAAAAACACTATTCATAAGGGTTTCAAAAATTTCCAAAAATTGGGGTTATTACAATTACTCTCATTATTTATGACCAAACCTTCAGCAACATTGTTAGCCAATAACATAAAAAATCTAGCATAGTAGATGTTATGAGGTCTATTAGCCTTGTTACCTAACCTAGTACCCAATTCTAGCATAACATAATTGCTAAAATTAAAGTACCTATCAGAAACCAGCATATAGAGCATATTAACAAGAGATGAAGTTATTGCATCAAAATTACTAATTTTCCCAGAGAAAACCTTGATAAAGGCATCACTAAGAAAACTCCATTCTTTCATAAGGCATTTTCTCTTAATACTGCCTAAACTAGTAGAATCAAGGGAATAGCCTATGAAATCTAACATGCTAGATACATCATTATCAGTGTGTGGTGTCATGGCATTCTTTTCAGGTAATTTAAAACAGGACTGTATATCATCACAGTTAATACAGTAATCCTTACCTTTGAGAGAGAAAGAGATGGTCATATCAGTGGGGTTGAACTCAGCAGTTGTCCACATTTCCTCAACTACCTCACAGTAAATCATTGGGGCTTCCAGCTTTGCATAGCTCAGTTTGCAGTTTTTGATGAAGTCCATCATCTTGTGATAATCTGAGTGGGCTTCATTCTTTTCCACCAAAGCTACGAAATTGTTTTTCTCATAGACAAACCCAGATTGGAACATTATCTTTACTATTGGTGCCATTGTTGTGGGTAAAAGTTGCAGAGAATAGTTGAGAGTTTTGGGAGAGAAAGAGAGTAAAAGCTTTTGAAAATTGCAAGAAAGGGTAAAGTGAAAATAAGAATTCAAAGGGGCTTTTATACTTTCTCAAATTAAAACATAAAGAGAATGATTAAACAATATTTTTAAGTGAATTATAGTCATTTGAGAATAAAAGAAAAACTGTATGTATTCTAAAAACTGCCTTTAATACAAATACATACAAATGTGTATATATATATGTATCAACGGTTAAGTAAATAGAATCAACAGCTGTGACTTACTCAAAATGACTGATGTGACACTTCAACGGATGAGGTAAACAGTTATCCATTGAAGATTAACACAGTTTTATCCGTTGAAGGATAAAATACCAGAAATGTATTTGTCTTTCAACGGATAATGGACATCCGTTGATAGAACAATTTTGGCTTTCAACGGATAATGAATATCCATTGATAGAATAAACTTTACTTAAAGCCAACTTTGTTCTTGCAATAAATTCATTTCAGGCTACAAAACAAATTACAATTAGGACATGAATTTAGGAATAATTAAGCATACCTAGCTCACTTACCAATCTTGTGAATGTTCATTCATCAAGTGGCTTGGTAAATATGTCTGCAATCTGTTTTTCACTTGGAACAAAATGAAGTTCCACCGTACCATTCATCACATGTTCCCTTATGAAGTGGTACTTGATGTCAATGTGCTTGGTTCTTGAATGCTGCACTGGATTTTCAGTAATGGCAATGGCACTTGTGTTGTCACAGAATATTGGAATTTTGTCAACATTTAGCCCATAGTCAAATAGTTGATTCCTCATCCATAATATCTGTGCATAGCAACTACCAGCAGCAATGTACTCAGCCTCAGCTGTTGATGTAGAAATAAAATTTTGCTTCTTACTGAACCATGACACAAGTTTGTTCCCTAGAAATTGACAGGTGCCAGTTGTACTTTTCCTGTCTATTTTGCAACCTGCATAATCTGCATCTGAGTAGCCAATTAGATCAAAACCAGACTTTCTAGGGTACCAAATTCCTAGATTTGGAGTCCCTTTAAGATATCTGAAAATTCTTTTAATAACAACTAAGTGAGATTCTCTAGGATCAACTTGAAATCTAGCACAAAGACATGTAAAAAACATTCTATCAGGTCTACTGGCAGTTAAATATAGAAGTGAACCAACCATGCCTCTATAGCTTGTAATGTCCACAGACTTTTCATCCTTGTTTAATTCAAGCTTAGTGGCAGTGGCCATGGGAGTTTTTGCAGATGAACATTCCATTAAGTCAAACTTCTTTAAAAGATCATAAATATATTTAGTTTGACTAATGAAATTTCCACCACTAACTTGTTTAACTTGTAAACCAAGAAAATAAGTTAGCTCTCCCATCATGCTTATTTCATATTTACTTTGCATTAACTTAGAAAACAAAACTTTTTACAAAGTTTATCATCTGTAGAACCAAATATAATATCATCTACATAAATCTGAATAAGTATTGTAGAGCCATTAACATTTCTAAAGAAAAGAGTTTTGTCAACAGTACCTCTTGTGAAGTAATTATCTAGGAGAAATTTTGACAAAGTCTCAAACCAGACTCTAGGTGCTTGCTTTAGTCCATAGAGTGCTTTCAACAGATAATACACATGGTCTGGAAAATTTGGATCTTCAAACCCTGGAGGTTGACTCACATAATCTTCTTCCTCCAATTCTCCATTCAAAAATGCACTCTTGACATCCATTTGATAGACTTTGAAATTGGCATGGGCTGCATAGGCTAGAAAAATTCTGATGGCTTCAAGTCTTGCAACATGAGCAAATGTCTCATCAAAGTCTATTCCCTCTTGTTGAGAGTAGCCCTTGGCAACCAATCTAGCTTTATTCCTTATGACAATGCCATTTTCATCCATCTTGTTTCTGAATACCCATTTTGTGTCAATAGAACTCTTGTTCTTTGGCTTGGGTATCAACTTCCATACTTTGTTCCTCTCAAATTGGTTTAGCTCCTCTTGCATTGCTAAAATCCAATCTGGATCCAATAGAGCTTCTTCCACTCTCTTAGGTTCCTCTTGTGATAGAAAACTACTGTATAGACATTCATCTTGAGTAGCCCTTCTAGTTTGCACCTTAGATGTTGCATCACCAATGATTAGTTCAAAAGGATGTTTCTTCGTCCATTTCCTTTGAGGTGGTAGATTACCTCTAGATGAGGTTGCCTCAGTATTGTCATGATGTGAGATAGAGTGTTGATCGGTTGAAACTCCCCCTGAGTTATTGGTCCTTTGCAAAGAACTGGGAGTCTATCAACTGATGATGTAAATTGATTATCCGTTGATGGACTATGAACAACGGATGCTCCATTATGTACTTCAACGGATGATGCACTTTGTCTTTTAACGGATGCTGCATTACTTCTGTCAACGGATGCTGAATTATTACTTTCAACTGATGCAGCATTTTGTGCATTATCCAAAGGCAGATTTTGAATCCTTTTTGAAGTATCTTCTCCATCATTCTCATCTTCACTATCATCACAATATATCTCAATATTGTCAAATTTGAGTCCTTCATGATGTCCCTCATCTGTTAGTCCATCAATCTTTTTATCATCAAACACAACATGCACAGATTCCATAACAATATTGGTTCTTAGATTGTAGACCCTATATGATTTTCCAGCAGAATAACCAACAAATATTCCTTCATCAGCCTTTACATCAAACTTGCCTTTGTGATCAGGTTGGTTCCTTAGAATATAGAATTTGCAACCAAAGACATGAAGGTAGTTTAAGGTTGGTTTTCTTCTCTTGAACAATTGATAGGGAGTCATGCCTTTTTCCTGATTGATTAGAGAAATATTATGAGTGTAACATGCACAGTTAACAGCCTCAGCCCAAAAATATGTTGGGAGTTTTGACTCCTCAAGCATTGTTCTTGCAGCTTCAATTAGTTATCTGTTCTTCCTTTCCATCACACCATTCTGTTGTGAAGTCCTTGGAGCTGAGAACTCATGCATGATCCCATTTTCTTCATAGAACAACCTCATGGTAGAATTCCTGAACTCAGTTCCATTGTCACTCCTGATATTCCTTACTTTGAAATCTGGATGGTTGTTGACTTGCTTGATATGATTGATAATGATTTCACTAGCTTCATCCTTTGATCCAAGAAAATAGGTCCATGAAAACTTTGAGAAATCATCTACAATCACTAGGCAATATCTTTTCCTTAAAATTGACAATACATTGACTGGTCCAAAAAGATCCATATGTAGCAGTTGCAATGGTTCATCAATTGTTGATTCAAGCTTCTTACTGAATGATGCTCTCTTTTGCTTTCCTTTCTGACAAGCATCACACAGTCCATCCCTTGAGAATTCCACTAGAGGCATTCCTCTAACTAAGTCTTTTTTGAATAGATCATTCATTGTTTTGAAATTCAAATGGGACAACTTCTTGTGCCATCGCCAACTTTCATCTTGACTTGCTTTGCTGAAAAGACAAGTGATTGATTCTGCATCTGTAGAGTTAAAGTCATCCAAGTACACATTCCCTTTTCTAACTCCAGTTAGAACCACTTTGTTGTCCTTTTTACTGGTGATAACACAGGCTTCAGAATTGAAGGAAACAGTATTCCCTCTGTCACATAGTTGACTGATGCTCAATAGATTGTGTTTGAGACCATCAACTAATGCAACTTCATCAATGATGACATTTTCCTTTGAAATCAAGACATATCCCATAGTGAACCCTTTGTTGTCATCTCCAAAGGTAATGCTAGGGCCAGCTCTCTTCTTGAACTCTGTGAGCAGGGTGAAATCTCCTGTCATGTGCCTTGAACAACCACTGTCCAAGTACCATAGATTCCCTATTTTTCCCTGCACACAACAAAATCAAATCAAGTTGATTTTGGTACCCAAGTTTCCTTGGGTCCAGCCTTGTTAGTCTTTTTCCTAGACTTCACACTTCCTGCAACTTTTGACTTAGGTAACTTTGAGTCAACCTTGATCTCAGATTAGTTGGTTGAAGTGTAGGGTTAGTCACAGAATCATTTAGCACATTTGATTGAATTTGATAAGGCATAGATTGTGCAAACATATTATTCCACATAGGCATGTTTTATGGCATTTGAGGCATACTAAATGCAGCAAAATAATGATTATTAACATATGGCATGTTTGCAAAATGTGCATGTGGATTCTGTTGAGACATAACAGGCATAACATGCAGTGGTGACATAGACATATTAGGCATGGAAGGAGTTAAAGGCATGGGAGCATTCTTAACAGATTTGCAGTTAGCAGATAGATGATTAACACTACTACAATGCACACAACTTTTTCTAGGAGCATACTTATCAGGTGTGTAGTTGTTGTGTTTGTTAATCCCTACCTTCCCATTTCTATTGGATTTTCTTTTAGTTTCCTTTTTATCCTCAACCAACTTAAGCCTATTTTTCAACTGATCTAAAGTCATGTGTCCTATATTCACCTTACTGGCATCTTTGGATGTGCTAGCTTCTTCTTTGACAAAGTTCTTGGAAGTTGAACCAAACTTCTTACTGAGATTTTTCAAATTATCCCTTTTAGAATCATTTGTTTGTTTCAATTGATAAGCCTTCAATGGATGCTCCTTTTCTTCCTTCCACGGATGACTTTCATCATCCGTTGATTCCACATACGTTGACAGTCCATCAATTAATTCCATTTCCTTTTTGTTTTTCTTCCAGGCATTCTCACAGAGTGATTCAATTCCTTGAACCTTGACAATTTGAGCACTAACATCCCTAGATGTTTTCCAGGCCTTGATTACCTCTTACTCACGTTCTAGTTGTTTAGAAAGAACTTCTACTTTCTTAACAGACACTTCTAGTTCACTCTCAACAGATAAACATTTGATTTTAATCTTTTCAAGCTCAATTACCTTACCCTCTAACACAACATTCCTATCACTTAAAAACATATTATTCTCTTTAATTCTCGTGTTCTCTTTAGCCAGTGATTTAAGGGAAACACGTAAATGATATAATTCATTGGACATATCATTTATAGCTTCATTGCATTCATTTTTAGAAAGCTGAGAGAGGTTAGTAGTGATTACTTGGTTGCTTAATGAACTAGTTTCATTTTCATCAGAATTAGCCATCAGGGCTAAGTTGACATACTCCATATCATCATCTTCATTGGCTCCATCAGCTGCCCAGTCATTTTCCTGGGTCAGAAAATCCCTTTCCTTTTATTTGAGCAATTCGAAATATTTCTTTTTGTAATCCACTTGCTCAAATTTCTTCTTTTCAGAAGATGGCTTTCTGCACTCACTTGCAAAGTGTCCACTTGTGCCACAGTTATAACACTTGAACTTAGATTTGTCCACCATGTTCTTGTTTGGCTTAGTGGCTCTAGTGTTTTTATTGAATTTCATCTTTGCAAACCTTCTGGACAGAAAGGCCAGATGTTCATCAACATCATCAGAGTCATCTTGACTGGAATTATCTTCAACCTCAGCTGCTTGTTCCTTTCCCTTGCTTGATTCTGATTTGCTTGTGCCAATTTTGATACTTGGCATTGTCTTTTCTTCATTCATGGCTTCAATTTTCTCATTTTCAGCTACAAGTGCAACTGATCAACCTTTTCTCTTTCCCTTCTCCAACAGCTCATCTTGCTCCATCTCAAGTTCATAGGTCTTTAAAATTCCATATAATCTTTCAAGTGTGAAGTCCTTATAATCTTGAGAATTCCTTAGTGAAACAGTCATAGGCTTCCATTCCTTTGGTAGAGACCTCAGAAATTTTAAGTTGGAATCCTTGACTTGGTATACTCTGCCATACAATTTCAATCCATTCAACAGTTTCTGAAATCTATTGAAGGTATCATTCAATGATTCTCCTTCTTCAGAATGAAAATATTCATATTGTTGAATGAGAAGCTGCATTTTGTTTTCTCTAACTTGTTCAGTACCTTCATAGATAAGTTGTACAGTATCCTAAATTTTTTTAGCAGTTTGGCTGTTAATGACATTATCAAACATATCTTTGTCTAGGCCATTAAACAGAATGTTCATGGCCTTCTTGTCCTTGTGAACCTCTTCAATATCTTCATCAGTCCATTCTAATTTTGGCTTGGGAATAGACTATCCAACATCAACTGTGGCAGTGACAGCTGTGGCCACTTTGTGAGGGATGCGAGGACCATTCTCAATGCAGTTGATGTAGCTTTCATCTTGAGAGAGAAGATGTAGATGCATCTTCACTTTCCAGTGATGGTAATTATCTCTTTCCAGGATTGGAATCTTCACTCCAATATCCTTCTTACTCATGATATTAGTAGAATAGATCTTTAAACTCTTTGTATGTCAAGAGCTTGCTCTGATACCAAATCTTTATTCTCAAGGAACTAACAATGAGATTTATAGAAGGGGGTTGAATGTAAATCTCAAAACTTTTTCAAGTTTTGAGCAGTTTTAAAAGCTAAGTGTATGATAAACAGATGCGTGTGAATTGCTTTGAGCAACTGCAGACGGATGTATATTCAAGACACAAATGCAAAGAACACAAAGGCTTTTAAAAACTTTTATGGTGGATTTGTTGTTCCACCAGAGATGTGTATTTCAGAAAATCTGTGATACAAAGAATTGATCACAGCTGCTTCCTAGTACAAACTAGATGATTTTCTCTCTATGTTTTTCTAAACAGCTCTGGAAAATTCACATCTAATTACTAGCTGCAACTTGGTTTATATATCACCAAGTTTTCAAGTGAAGATAAAGATAAAATACAATTATAAAATAGTTCTTCACATGTTTCTTCTTCATTTCTCTATCCAATGCAATCTAAGATAATCTGTGAATCTTTGAATACTTCCTTGTTTGCACCCAAATGGAAATGCTGCTTTTTCTTGATTCCTCCAAGAGGCTACCACATTCCAATTTTCTCTGTCAACCCATGTGCCTCTGTCAGCTTATGAATTATCATTATCAACTGCTATGGAACTAAGCATCCGTTGAAGCTTTCATCCGTTGATGGCTTTATCCGTTGATGCTTTAGTGACATCCGTTGATGCTTTAACAGTTGAAGCTTTATCCGTTGATGCACTCATCCGTTGATGGATGTTATCCGTTGAAGCTTTAGAGACATCCGTTGAAACTTTGTTTCTCACCCGTTGAAGGCCTTTAATCTATCAGTTGATACTACTTCATTTACATAAAATTATAAGGCATGAAATATTTACAATTAGCCCTCCTATTTGCATATCCACTAGTAGTCAACATGACTTATAATTTCCCACAACTTCTAAGAATTATAACTTAAATACAGAGACTGAAATGTGCTACAATACTAAACTTATTTTTAAGTAAAGCTACTCCATCAATGGATAGCCAAGATAGTCTTATCCGTTGAGGCTACAAACACTAGATTTCTACTTAAGTGTTTTATTTAACTTATCATCAAAATAATCCATATATTCCTAACCAGGATTATTTGTTAGATGCTGACTTAGTAGTCTTTAACAGACTGTATATCCCATGTTTGAATTAGTTATTTATGTGGAAATCCATAACACAAGCAAACTCTGATTTTGATCTTAGTCAAATTTACTCCTTGTATCTTATTACTAAGTCACAAACTAGATTATTGCTTCTTATTTGTCAAATTCTGATGTCAGTAAATCTTAAGGATGAACTACATGCTTGATAAGCGTCACTTATCTGAAGAAAACAAAAGAAAAGAAAAATTGAAATTAGGTACTCCTTTGAGATCTAGAGTAAATATGTGACAGGGAAGACCCAAGTGCATTGCTGTTATTAAGTAATATGCATTAGAAAAGCAAATTTTTCTTGGTGACTTTTCACATTTTCTGATTATTGGAGAAATAGTCTGATAACAGCATAAATTCTGATAGCAGTTGTAACTCATTTACACTGAGAAGCCACTGTCAAAAGAATTTCAAAAGATGTATAAAATGAGCATAAACAATTGAGGTGGATACTTGCATAAATTTATTCTATATTAGACTTCAAAATTAAATACAGATTTTAAGCACTTTTCTTAGTTATGCCTTATTTATAAGATATACTAAAGTTTATCAGACTTTAATCTTTATCTGATCATTTGCACATACACACACTATCACTCCATATGAATGATGAAAATTACTGTGGTGATTAAGTTGTTTCAGATAAACAGTTAAGTATTAATTGCATAAATTTTGAGGACAAGTTCTGATGATTAAACTCTGAAGAAACCAGTTAGTATTTGTGTGAAGAATCACGAAAATAGTCATTCACGTTTTGAGTACAGAAGCCATGTTCTGATGACCATTAAATTCTGATAATAGTCAAGTTCTGATGCAAATCCTGATGGAAACTCTGATGCTTATGTGGCATTATTTAATTACTTGACTTATTTTTGGTATTTACTGTAACAGTCATATTTTATCAGAAAATAATTAAGTGCGATAAAAATAGTGATAATCATTTGGTTAATGGGTTGCGTGTTTGTTTTGGTAACCGAATGTGAGCAATAATTACTGCACATTTCACGTGCCCACTAACCACTGTTTTGACTATTTACTGCGTGACAGGTGTCAAATGTCTGTTTTACTTCCAAAAAGAGTCGTTGAGTGGAAAGAGTATATATATTAGAGTTAAAAGATTTCACAATCTTTTACCTACTCTTACTTTATCTATTATTTCTTTTACTCTCTCTCTCTCTCTCAAAGCAAAAGGGAAAGAAAAGGTTGATGAACCAACAAAGATTCAGAAGAAGAAAATTCCTTCAGTTCTAATAGATCCTGCCTATCAAGCTACAATGCATGATGATGATACTCTGATAGAAGAGGAAGTTGAATCTTTGAAGAGAAAGAAGAAACTGAAAGAAACAGAGTTAACTACTGATAATTCTCAAGCTACTCAAACTCTGGAAGCTCAGAGTTTATCAAATTCTGAGAAGCTATCTGCTCAAGAAGATAATGAAACAGCAAATCCTGATCAAGTCATTAAAACATCAACCTCTGACAGAGCTCAAGTTGATTTGAACAAGATGACAATTGTTGATAAAAAGAAGCTGCTATGGAAAGAGTCTACTCCAGTGGAACCTAAGTCCAATCTAATGATTAATCAACTTGCAACGTTTGGGTTAAGAGCCAAGCAACCTAGAGATAGAGCTGGATTAGGTTCTGATGAAGAAAAGATACAAACAGGAGTAGAAGTTACTCTCAGAGATCCTTTCATGTTGACAGACAAACCATATGAACAAATCAAACAAAAGCACCTTGGCAAAGTGTTGTCTGCTCAAATTGTGATGGATGCTCATGATAAAGATGATCTAAAAGAGAAATTGATCTTATTTCTAAATGATAACAGAACTTACAGACTAGCTGATACTGATGTGCTAAAGAAGTCTATCAAAGAACTTCAATATATTCACTACCTTCTGGAAGTAAAATCTGATGTTACAAGAAGATGGTCAAAATATATTTTGAAGGTTATAAGAGATCTTCTCAGAATCTCTGGTACAAAGGCTTCCTAGTACATTCCAAAAATAACTGAAGATGATGGAAGAGAAATTCCTACGAGGAAGAACTCTGCTAAGGTGGAAGTTATTCTGAAAGGAAAGTGTCTATGCTACAATGAAAACTCTTCGCATCCTAGAGTTATCAGACTTGGAGATGGTCTTGAAAGAATATCTATTCCAACACTCAGAACAACCATTTATCAAATTGGTGATAATAAAGATGAAGAACTGATGCAAGTCAAAGCACATTTAGTTGAAGTTCTGAGAAAAGCTGAAGACAAGCTGGTAAAAAAACTTTGTCAGGAATCACTTTGGATTCAGATTGATTCAGTAAGATTGGTAAAAGCTGCAAGGACTGTAAGTTATAGTTAGTTATCTAAATAAACTCTCATTGTATTTGTACTTAAATGTTTTTGACATCATCAAATCTATTAACTTGTATATTTTTCATAATTTATAAGTTGGGGGAGATTGTTAGATATATTTGTGAATCTGTTGTGTTTAGTTTCAGAACTTATTATCAGGACTTACTAGAAATCAGAACTTACTGAAGTCAAAATTTATATTAGAACTTAAGGATGTCAGGATTTATATCGGGACTTAAGTGCGGGTACTTCAAATAAGGAATACAACTGATTTACAGGAGAGGATCTGGACTAAAACAATAGAAGATATGCATGGAGAGTTGGACAACTAGAAGACTTGTAAAAAGATAATATCCGATTGATATATTTTAGGAGATAAAATTATATTCCATATCAATTAGAAGATATCTTGTAACTGTGTACTATATAAACACAGCTTAGGGTTTACACTATATGTGTTATCATTCATGAGAACATTATTCATTGTAACCTAGCAGCTCTTAGTAATATTGTTCATCATTAAGAGAGTAGTTTAACCTACTTTGTAACAGAGCTTATTATATTGAATAAACTTGATTACTGTAACATACTTGTGTTCTAAATTGATTTGATTGTATAAACACTATATTCAACCCCCTTCTATAGTGTTGTGTGACCTAACAAGCACCTTGATAATGATTGTGAGCAAATCTTTGTACACTTTGTCTTGTTCAATTTTCAGTAAATTATGCAGCACTTATTAGTTTTATCTACTACTTTTTAATATGTATTTTTAGGATATTTTGTTATCATCAAGTTTCTCTTAATTTATGGCTACAATTATAGTAGGCATAAATTGGGGGAGATTGTTGGGAATATGTTGCGTACTTGATGATTAGATTAATAAAACACTTTAGTAGATTCAACTTAGTGAATATTGTAGCACTCGACAGATGTTCAAATATAGTCCTGAAGAATGATCATTATTGTCCCGACGGATGACTAATTGACATCCATCGAGTGAGTAGCTTATGTAATAAATAAGTATTGTAGCACATTTCTGCAAACAACTTTGTACAAATTCTGTAGAATAGATGAGTCATGTTGACTACTAGTGGATATAAAGAATAGGTTGATTAATTGTAAATAAGTAATGTCTTGTAATTCTGTATAAGTGAAATAGAGTCAAGTGATAATAGCTATCCGACGGATGATCAACATAGCTATCTGACGGATGATCAACAAAGCTACCCGATGGATGATCAACAAAGTTAACCGACGGATGATCTACAAGACTTCTGATGGTTGATCAAATTCAAATATCTGTTGACTAGTGACAACACAGTCACATGCATCGGGTGTTTGCAAAAGGAATGTGGCAGCCTGTTAAGCAGGAATTTGAGAACAAAGAAGTATTACCATTTCCATGCAATTGTGAGATATTCAAAGATGCTGGAACAGAGTAGTCAAGAATCATGGAATTAGACTAGATATGTTTTGCTTTATTATCTTGTCTTATTATCATGTGAACTTGGTGATATATAAACCAAGTGTAGCTAGTAGAACAATTAACTAAGCAAACATATTTTCAAAGAAAGATAAATAAAGCTGTACTTGTTAAGAATCTCTCTGTAGTTTGATTGTTCAACTTGTAAAGTCGTTGTGCATTTTAGCCTCATAGAGTTCTAATTGATATATATATATATATATGGTGGATACTTTCAAATCCAACAGAATGTTTTAAAAGCATTTGTTTTTATTACTTTCATATTCTATCAAGCAAGAACATTTTTAGTTTAGAAAAAGTTGCCAGAATTACATTCCGCCCCCCTTCTGTAATTCTTGTTGTATTGTTAGGGACTAACAGCAACAACTACATGCAATACAATTTCATCACAAAAATCACATCATCTCAAGTTGATAAAGCAAAAACTCATCCCTCGGCTCAAAATCGAATCCAAATACACACACACACACATTCAAGCATTTACACACACATGCACATGATTTAGAGCTTATATTTGAATTAGAAATGAATTTTCATGGAGGAATTCATAAAAATCAATGGAGGAAGAGGGTTGTACCGAAAGGAAAAGAGAGAGAGACTTCGAGAGTGAGAGAGAAAAGAGATGAGAGAAAGTGAGAGAAGAGAGAGAGAGTGCACGGGTGAAGAAGAAGGAAAATAAAGGGTGAGGGTGGAATTATATAATGAAAAAGCAGGGGTATTTTAGTAATTAACGAATCCTTCTTTTTTTTTATTCTTTTTTTTCTTTTTATTCTAAACTCAAAAGTAAATTTAAATATTAGGTAGCTCTCTCAGAAAGATGATAATGGAAGGAAATTTCAATTTTAAAATGTAGAGTTTGAAATTAGCTTTCTAGACATATTTTTAAAATTATTTTTGAGCGTACGGTTTATTTTATATATATTTTACAAAATTACATTCGAAATAGAATTATGACTCAAGAAAATCATTTTAAAATACACCGAGCACCAAACAAATCCATCGATTATTTTTGTAAAGTCTCTAGGACTATTTTGAAGATAACAAAACATATTTCATGCCTTGATCATGCTTGGATAATTTTATAAAAATATTTAAAGGTTCATTAAAACTTATTTTAATCAAATAAATCCCTTAAAATTCATTTAAAAAATAAACATAGCACATAATCAAGCATATTTTCAAGCAATAGCATGTATTCACATATCACGACTCATATCATAACACATTCAATCATAAGAATTCCCCTTTTTAATTAATATACACTTTTCGCGTAACGGGTCGCGCCATGTCTGACTGCCCGACGCTGAGCATTTTCAACTACGCTTCTCAATCATTCTCTTTATACCAACTAACACGTCACTGGAATATAATATTCTTTAAAACATTCCACTTCACATAACAACACATAATCACGCTTTATTCACATAATTTATAATTACAACACAAAAGTATACTTTATGCGCTTAATTACGTCGCGAATTTCCCAGTTGCTACAATATACCTAAATCAGCGTTTCGAACAAGATATGGACACTATAAATTCTTGGTAATGGCGTTCGGTTTGACGAATGCGCCAGCTGCATTTATGGATCTCATGAATGGAGTGTTTAAACAATATTTGGACAAGTTCGCAATAGTGTTTATCGACGATATCTTGATACACTCTAAGACGGAAGCAGGACATTTGGAACATTTGAGGATCTCTTTGGGAATTTTAAGTAAAGAGAACTTATACGCGAAGTTTTCTAAGTGTGAATTTTGGCTAAAGGAAGTTTAGTTTCTTGGACATGTAGTTAACAGTGAATGTATTAAAGTCGATCCCGCGAAGATATAAGCTGTGATGAATTGGGATAGGCCAAAGACTCCTACGGAAGTAAGAAGTTTTCCCAGACTAGCAGGATATTATAGAAGATTTGTGCAAGATTTTTCTAAGATTGCTGTCCCATTGACTAAGTTGACAAGGAAGCACGAGACGTTTGTTTGGACATATAAGTGCGAGGAAAGTTTTTAAGAGCTAAAGAAAAGGTTAGTAACTGCACCAATGTAATAACCCCCAAAATTTTCAACTTTTTGTAACCCTTGTGAATAGTGTTTTAGCTGAATGAGAAAACTTTTCATGCCACACTATGTAGGGGTTCTGTTATGGATATTCTGAGATTTTATTAGTACTCTATACGGTATATGAGTGTATGTAAAGATCGTCAGAATCCAATTCCGAACACTTTGGTTTTTCCCGGAAATCCACTAGATACGGAGAGAATTGAGTATAAGGTAACAGGATAAAAGGATTTAAATTAAAGGATTATAATAGAGGATCATAAAAAGGAATATAATGTATTGAGAAAGGTTAAGGGAACCTAAGTAATAAGACCCCGGGTATGATCCCTCAAACGATAAACGAAAACGAAAGTTAAGCGAACTGTATAACAGATCAGCGGTCATTAGGCAAATAATTAGGAAGTTAATCAAAGGGATTAGAGAGGATGATGTCACCCAACCAATGAGAAGAGGACAAGGAGGGAAATATGACATCATAGCATGCCACAAGCATGACATAGGAGGGAAGGAAGTGTGGTTAAATTATAACCACACAAAATCAAGGTTAATTAGGTAATTAACCTAAAACAAATCAAAAAGCAACCAACCAAGCCAAAACATTTCATTTCACCAAACAAAACACAAAATCCTCTTTTTACATTGAAGCTCTCGGCTTCTTTCTTAGGAAAATGAAAGTCCAAGCTCCTCCACTTGCTATTTTACAAGGTAATTATCCTAGCTTCTCCTAGTTAAGTTACATACTTCCTAGAAATCTTAGCTTCAAAATCCTTTCCTAGCATTTCCTATAAATCATTCAAGAAGATGGTGAATAGTACTTTTTTGAAATTAATTTTTGTGTTCTTGATTTCTTTGAAAGAACAAGCTTGTAGGAGGTTAGATTAAGGCTTTCATGGGCATTCCAAGGACCTTTCATGGATTAAAAGCTTCAAGGAAGGTATAACTCTTCATGGTCTTAGTTTTAAGTTTTGTTGTTTAGATTTCCTAATGTTTAGATGATGGGTTAGTGTAATGGGTGTGTAATCATGTTTAGAGCTTGTTATGAGTAGTTTAGTTGGTGAGAGGCATGATTATTGTGTGTTTAGAGATTGGTTGATTTTGTGATATTTTTGGAGTTGGAAATCTTGGTTATTAGTTAATAAACTTAAGTAAACTCTTAGTTCATAATTGAGAAATAAGTATGAATTGGAAATATTGAATTGTTGGGGCTGTTGTAGTATGGTATGGATGGATGTTGGTTGTATGAATGATTTGTGGTTGAATTGTGGTTGGTTTTGAATGGTTTTAAATTGGGAAATCACGTAAACATAGCCGTCGTAACGTCCGATTTTCTTTAGACTATTTTTGTGCATAACATTAGGACCCGAGAACCCCCTGCTAGATTTTGACCATTGCCATGTTTAGATAGTTCGTGTTACGAGCTTCGTTTTGATATGTAGTTCGTTCAATTCCGATGCACGGTTTAGGAGAAACGACCGTTTCAAGTAACGGCGTTTCGCGAACGAAACTTTTCCCCTCGCCTTACTTTGAAACATAGGTTAAAGACCAAAAAGGGTTAATTAATGTATGAAACATTTATGGTAAGTGTGTTAGGCAGTTGGTAAGATACTCGCGAAGGAATCGCCTTAAAAATCGTAAAGGTTAAATTATTAAAAATGGTGGAGCCGAGGGTACTCGAGTGACTTAAGCGAATCAGTAAGCGCAAAACAAGCGTTAGAGTCTAAGTTAGTTAAAGTATAGATTTACAAGTGACTTTGGTTTAATTCCAACTTACTTGTTGTTTATAGGTTACCAAACTCGTCCCGAGCCTTTTATCACCCCAAGTCGCTCAGGCAAGTTTTCTACCCGTTATAACTGTTGTTGTGATGTATATATGTATATGCATTACCTTGCGATAGATGCATGTTGGTTAATTAGCAAATGTTGCAATATATTGAAGCATGCTGCTATGGTATATATATATATATGCATGCCTGTTTCGTATTCTTTCCATATATATCTGTTGATTCAGTTGATAATACCTATGCTAGAGAATAGCGGTAATTTGCATATACCCTTAGTATAGGGACCCAAAGGTGAAAACATTTTCTAAAACCGGGAGTCGAGGATCCCGAGTAGATTTTGGTATATATGTATATATATATATATATATTTATATATATATATGGTCATAGTTTTCAAAACTATTAATCAAATAAGGTTGATAACTTTATTTTTATTATTGAATATTATTTCGAATATTCATTCGAGGACTTATGACTCCTTTTATTTTATTATTTGAATATTCATTCGAGGGCTTATGACTCAGTTTATAATATTTAATGAATATTATTTGAATATTTATTTGAGGATCTATGACTCCGATTATTTGCTGAGATATGTTCTTTATTTTATTAAAGAATAAGGTGTAAATAATCAGACTTATTTTCGATTATTCAAATAAAGATAGTACTTTTATATAAGTATATCTTTGGTTATTTAATATCCATTTCAAGTATAAGTTTTAATACTTCTACTTCGATTATTTTTATAAGGATTATCTTTATGAGAATATTATTTACATAATAATATTCAGGCATTTTCTAAATATACTGGGGACTGATTTACTTCATTAAATCAGCTTTACTCCAAACACTCTTTAAAGTATTTTCGAGTCTTCAAAATGATTTTTAAAAGTTAGAGCGGATCCCAAAACTCATTTTTTTATATTTAGGATCTTCCTTTTTAAGGGGATTTAAATACTCGCTCAAAACCCGAGGGATCCGGCTCTGTGGTGTATTTTATATTCGCAACAAGGTTGCAGTTTTGGTAAATGAATTGATTACTTACCCAACGTTCGGGAAGTAAGTCCATCTATTGAGTCGGCATAAGCAACATGGGCTCAGTGGGCGTCCATGATAGTGTAAGTGGCTCAGTGGGAGTCCATCAAATGCATAAGTGGCTGAGTGGCAGTCCAGCATAAGGTCCTATTACGACCAGGGTGATGACCAGTGGGGAATTCGTCCATCTACTAGTAGAAAAGGTTACTTATGGGTATCTTTGTCTGATCAGCAAGATATCTGGTTTATGCCAAAATTCTTTTCCTTTCCAAATTTATTGGATATTGCAATTCTGTTCATACTTTACATGACAGAGGTTTTCAGGAAATGTATAAAGAAGATGTATATGTGGATATATATATATATATATCAGAACTTAATGAAGTATATCATAACTTCATTTCCTTTAATAATATTTCAAAGGTTTAATCCATTCCAATATTGTCTGGTAGTCTCATCTGTGTGATGAACTGTTGAAAGCTCATTATACTTTGAACAGTGGTAGTTCAAGTAGCTTTATAAATGATATAAGTATAGTGAAGTATTTGGTAACTTCATCGCTTATTTTTACTTATATCTAGTAAGTAATTATCTTACACTTGATAAAAGATTCTAGTAAGTATCCATTTAGATACTTATATTACTGTTATCACTACATATTATCTTGCGAGCTGTAAGGCTCACTCTTGCTTTATTTCTTCATCACACAACAACAGTTAGGAAAGATGGCCAGACTCCAGCAGACCCAGCGCAAGCGCGTGGGAAGCGTCCTGCGTCTTCCCGATGATGTTGTAGCTGCTATAGCAGCAGAGGTAGATCTATTGTAGATCAGACCATCTACTTTTGAGAATCAATTATGTATAATTATAACTTGTGGCAGATAATGGCAATTAACTGTAAATTTATCAAGTAATCATTTTGGGTTGTAATAACTTTTAAATTGTGGATTCAAAGACTTGTACTTATTTCAATTTCATCTCTGAGACTATAACGGGTTGTGATGTGTGTTAGTGTGGGGTCACAGCATAAGGTTATTATTATTAATTAAGTGAAGTGATATTGTGGAAAGAAAGACCGTGACGACCCGGATCCCCGACCCCGAATCTGGGGGTGTTACAGAAATGGTATCAGAGCCAAGCGTTATAAACCTCAGAGATGATGCGTCGATATAATAACAAACTCACAAAGATAATAAGAACTCTTGCCAGGTTCATGGTCGGACTACTTAAAGTAGTGCTGACAGATAAAACCCTTACGGGAACCCTTATAAGTATCATGATAGTAACTTAGCTCGTTTAATGTGTAGGCGCCTGAGATAGAGGACCCTGAGATGTTCGAGCGTGAGCATGATGAGGCACTGCTAGATGTTGAGGATCAGGAGGAGCCTGAGATGGAGGAGGATGAAGAGGACCCCTCAGAAGAGTCAGAGATGGAGGTCATTGCAATTTCAGATGAGGAGGACCCCTCAGAGGAGTCAGAGACAGAGGTTATTGCTATTCCAGATGAGGAGGACCCGGATGAGGTCCCAGTAGCTGAGGAGCGTGTTGGACCTATGGTAGTGTATGTTGGTACCCCATTACCCACACTTCCGGTGGTCAGAGCCCCTACCCCTCCACCACTATCTTGGATTCCCGATGATGACAGCTCAGAGACCCATACTTCCGAGCCTAGGCAGACCGAGGAGGCACCCTCAGCGGCTCCGGATTCACCACCTCTTGACCCTGCCCACAGGCAGTCTTCGTTAGCTCATGGATATGTTCAGGATGTTCTGAGGACCCGAGTGGCGGTTGCCGAGGCCCGAAGGGACGAGGCCAGGAGGGAGTTGGATGCAGAGAGGGCGGGTAGGCGTACCCAAGCTTATGAGACTAGGGCTTCTATACCCCGATCCTTGAGGAGGGAGCTTACGGGGATAGAGCTCACGTCCCGAGCGAGACTCAGATCTCTCCAGGGGGACAGGCATGGTAGGATCTCCAGGCGGCAGGCCGACTATATCTTCCGTCGTGCGATGGAAAGGGTATGGGAGCTGACCCGCTCCGGTGTGTGATTCAGGATTGATGATGGAATAGTCTAGTTGTCTAGTTAGCCGAGGCCTTAGTAAGAGCCAATTCTCCGGGATAGTTGACATGTATATAGCATCCCTTTTTCTGACTAGACAGATAGACTCTTCTGTATCACTTTTGGGACAGATGACTGTAGCACTATTGTACTTTTGACCAGATCAAACTATGTATTTCTCGCATTATGTATATATTTGTTTCCTTTCGGTTCAGTTCCATAGTGACGGGATCACTGTTTTTATCATTATTATTACTGCACTTCGTATTAGAACTTTCTTAAAATAATAGAATTGCGATATACGTTCTCCCCATTATGAAGCTGTGCAAGGCACAATGTTGTATATGATTGTGACCTAACGTTGAATTTCCCAATAAATTTTTTTATTATCAGAATCATGCCGCCAAGAAAGATTGGAACTAGGGCGAACCCTGGATCTGAGGACCAGGGAAGCCATAACCAGGATGAACAGGACCAAGCTCCTGATTCGCGAGCGGATAGGAAACATTCCGCAGTTTCCTATAGGCATTGATGTCGCTGTAAGCTGAGGTAGGAACTACCAATAGGCTAGGCTTCAACTTTTGTTGTACCAGATTTATGTATATTTATGAATTGTAATAATGGCAAGGAAATGTAAATTTATTCAGAAACCTTTTTAAGGTGTATTGACATATAATTGTGGAATAAAATGACTTGTGATTATTTTTGGATATTCATCTCTGAGACTATAACTTGTGGTGTGTGTGTTTATTGTGGGGTCACGGTACAGAGTAGTTGATTTATTATTAAGATTGGGTGTTATTAAGGGAAATGGAACTCGTGACAACCCGGATCCCCGACCCCGGATTTGGGGGTGTTACAGACTTTCAGAAGGTAGGTAGCAAATACAGTCTTCTGTGCCTCATCGGTACTCAAAATCTCAAAAGATTTCTCCATTTCCTTTAACCATGCCCTTGCCTCAACTGGGTCGGCTGATCCATGGAACTCAGGGGGCTTAAGGGACTTAAAACCCCTGAATGAGTTTGCCACAGTATCGTTATTTCCTTGAGGGGGTGGGTTGGGTTGACGTTCCAAATTCTGCCTTAGGAGTTGCATGAACTGGCCCATAGGATCCATGCCTGGGTTTGGTACTGGTTGCTCAACCTCGGTTTCTCCTTCTTCAGCCTCTATCTCAAATCTCTCAACGTCATATGTTTCCTCTTCCTCTTCATACAGGGAGTCATCCTGTTCCACATAATCCTCATCTTCCTCTTCACTGTGTTCCTGGTTCCTATCATCCAGGGAAAGCCAATGTGGTGGCTGATGCCCTTAGTAGAAAGGAAAGACTCAGAATGATAACGACTTCGGAAGAATTGATAAGGGATTTTGAGAAAATGGAAATAGAAGTAAAGGTAACTGGAACCGGAACTGAAAAGCTTTTTGAGATCTCAATGCAGCCCGAGTTATTGGAAAAGATCAGATTGTTCCAGGAGAAAATAATGAATGAAGGCAGAGAGTCAATGACTGGAGAGGAGATCCATACTGAGAAAGATGATAAAGGGATAATGAGGTACTCCTACCGGATTTGGGTTCCGAATGTTCAAGAGCTTAAAGATGAGATATTGGATGAAAGCCATAGTTCGAGGTATTCCATTCACCCGGGAAGTACCAAGATGTATAGGGATTTGAAGGAATATTACTGGTGGCCTAACATGAAGAGGGACGTAGCAGAATGGGTAAACAAATGTTTGAAATGCCAAAGGGTAAAAGCAGAGCACCAGAGACCCAGTGGACTCTTACGACCCCTGGAGATTCCCGAATAGAAATGGGAACAGATAGCGATGGATCTTGTTGTAGGCTTGCCAAGGACGAAAGCCAATCACGACGCCATTTGGGTAATTATAGACCGACTGACAAAGTCCGCTCATTTCATTCCTATCAATGAGAGATACACAGTCGATAGACTGGTGGACATTTACCTTAAGGAAATAGTGACGCGACATGGAGTCCCAGCGTCCATTGTCTCAGACCGAGACCCCAGGTTCAACTCCAGATTTTGGAGGAGCTTTCAGGAATGTGCGGGGACCAAGTTAAATATGAGTACCGCGTACCATCCCCAGACGGATGGGCAGAGTGAAAGGACCATCCAGACATTAGAGGATATGTTGAGAGTCTGTGCAATAGACTTTAAAGGGAGTTGGGATGATCACTTGCCTTTGATCGAGTTTTCTTATAACAATAGCTTTCATGCTAGCATCGGAATGCCGCCTTATGAGGCCCTGTACGGAAGAAGGTGTCGATCTCCCTTATACTGGGATGAAGTAGGAGAGCGGAAGATGCTCAGACCCGAAGTGGTCCAAAGGACCAAAGATATAGTGGATCTTATCAGAGGGCGACTTGTAGCAGCCCAAGACAGACAGAAGAAATATGCAGACCTAGCCCGAAAGGACAAGGAATATGAAGTAGGGGACTTAGTACTGCTAAAGGTATCCCCTTGGAAGGGATTAATGAGGTTCGGAAGGAAAGGAAAACTAAGCCCAAGATACATTGGACCTTTTGAGATACTAAGACGGATTGGAAAGTTAGCTTACGAGCTAGCCTTACCCCCTAACTTGCAACAAGTTCATAATGTGTTCCATGTGTCAATGCTAAGGAAGTATCATCGGGATGCCAGACACATAGTGGAGTATGAGCAGGTGGATATACAGCCAGATCTAACTTATGTGGAGAAGCCACTAAGGATTATAGATAAGAAGGAGCAGGTGCTTCGGAACAAAGTGATCAAGCTAGTCAGAGTACTATGGCAGAATCATAATGTGGAAGAATCAACTTGGGAACTAGAGAGCACAATGCTAGAAAAGTACCCCCATTTGTTTTCTGTTTGATTCTGGGACGGAATCCTTTTAAGGAGGGGAGACTGTAATAACCCCCAAAATTTTCAACTTTTTGTAACCCTTGTGAATAGTGTTTTAGCTGAATGAGAAAACTTTTCATGCCACACTATGTAGGGGTTCTGTTATGGATATTCTGAGATTTTATTAGTACTCTATACGGTATATGAGTGTATGTAAAGATCGTCAGAATCCAATTCCGAACACTTTGGTTTTTCCCGGAAATCCACTAGATACGGAGAGAATTGAGTATAAGGTAACAGGATAAAAATGATTTAAATTAAAGGATTATAATAGAGGATCATAAAAAGGAATATAATGTATTGAGAAAGGTTAAGGGAACCTAAGTAATAAGACCCCGGGTATGATCCCTCAAACGATAAATGAAAACGAAAGTTAAGCGAACCGTATAACAGATCAGCGGTCATTAGGCAAACAATTAGGAAGTTAATCAAAGGGATTAGAGAGGATGATGTCACCCAACCAATGAGAAGAGGACAAGGAGGGAAAGATGACATCATAGCATGACACAAGCATGGCATAGGAGGGAAGGAAGTGTGGTTGAATTATAACCACACAAAATCAAGGTTAATTAGGTAATTAACCTAAAACAAATCAAAAAGCAACCAACCAAGCCAAAACATTTCATTTCACCAAACAAAACACAAAACCCACTTTTTCCATTGAAGCTCTCGGCTTCTTTCTTAGGAAAATGAAAGTCCAAACTCCTCCACTTGCTATTTTACAAGGTAATTATCCTAGCTTCTCCTAGTTAAGTTACATACTTCCTAGAAATCTTAGCTTCAAAATCCTTTCCTAGCATTTCCTATAAATCATTCAAGAAGATGGTGAATAGTACTTTTTTAAAATTAATTTTTGTGTTCTTGATTTCTTTGAAAGAACAAGCTTGTAGGAGGTTAGATTAAGGCTTCCATGGGCATTCCAAGGACCTTTCATGGATTAAAAGCTTCAAGGAAGGTATAACTCTTCATGGTCTTAGTTTTAAGTTTTGTTGTTTAGATTTCCTAATGTTTAGATGATGGGTTAGTGTAATGGGTGTGTAATCATGTTTAGAGCTTGTTATTAGTAGTTTAGTTGGTGAGAGGCATGATTACTGTGTGTTTAGAGATTGGTTGATTTTGTGATATTTTTGGAGTTGGAAATCTTGGTTATTAGTTAATAAACTTAAGTAAACTCTTAGTTCATAATTGAGAAATAAGTATGAATTGGAAATATTGAATTGTTGGGGCTGTTGTAGTATGGTATGGATGGATGTTGGTTGTATGAATGATTTGTGGTTGAATTGTGGTTGGTTTTGAATGGTTTTAAATTGGGAAATCACGTAAATATAGCCGTCATAACGTCCGATTTTCTTTAGACTGTTTTTGTGCATAACATTAGGACCCGAGAAACCCCTGCTCGATTTTGACCATTGCCATGTTTAGATAGTTCGTGTTACGAGCTTCGTTTTGATATGTAGTTCGTTCGATTCCGATGCACGGTTTAGGAGAAACGACCGTTTCAAGTAACGGCGTTTCGCGAACGAAACTTTTCCCCTCACCTTACTTTGAAACATAGGTTAAAGACCAAAAAGGGTTAATTAATGTATGAAATATTTATGGTAAGTGTGTTAGGCAGTTGGTAAGACCCTCGCGAAGGAATCGCCTTAAAACTCGTAAAGGTTAAATTATTAAAAATGGTGGAGCCGAGGGTACTCGAGTGACTTAAGCGAATCAGT
The DNA here is from genome assembly GCF_009905375.1 of Apium graveolens. Classification (NCBI taxonomy): domain Eukaryota; kingdom Viridiplantae; phylum Streptophyta; class Magnoliopsida; order Apiales; family Apiaceae; genus Apium; species Apium graveolens. The sequence goes on along the minus strand of NC_133656.1, from coordinate 2,633,380 downwards.
AAGCGCAAAATAAGCGTTAGAGTCTAAATTAGTTAAAGTATAGATTTACAAGTGACTTTGGTTTAATTCCAGCTTACTTGTTGTTTATAGGTTACCAAACTCGTCCCGAGCCTTTTATCACCCCAAGTCGCTCAGGCAAGTTTTCTACCCGTTATAACTGTTGTTGTGATGTATATATGTATATGCATTACCTTGCGATAGATGCATGTTGGTTAATTAGCAAATGTTGCAATATATTGAAGCATGCTGCTATGGTATATATATATGCATGCCTGTTTTGTATTCTTTCCATATATATCTATTGATTCAGTTGATAATACCTATGCTAGAGAATAGCGGTAATTTGCATATACCCTTAGTATAGGGACCCAAAGGTGAAAACATTTTCTAAAACCCGGAGTCGAGGATCCCGAGTAGATTTTGGTATATATGTATATATATATATTTATATATATATATGGTCATAGTTTTCAAAACTATTAATCGAATAAGGTTTATTCGATAACTTTATTTTTATTATTGAATATTATTTCGAATATTCATTCGAGGACTTATGACTCCTTTTATTTTATTATTTGAATATTATTTGAATATTCATTCGAGGGCTTATGACTCAGTTTATATTATTTAATTAATATTATTTGAATATTCATTTGAGGATCTATAACTCCGATTATTTGCTGAGATATGTTCTTTATTTTATTAAAGAATAAGGTGTAAATAATCAGACTTATTTTCGATTATTCAAATAAAGATAGTACTTTTATATAAGTATATCTTTGGTTATTTAATATCCCTTTCAAGTATAAGTTTTAATACTTCTACTTCGATTATTTTTATAAGGATTATCTTTATGAGAATATTATTTAAATAATAATATTCAGGCATTTTCTAAATATACTGGGGACTGATTTACTTCATTAAATCAGCTTTACTCCAAACACTCTTTAAAGTGTTTTCAAGTCTTCAAAATGATTTTTAAAAGTTAGAGCGGATCCCAAAACTCATTTTTTTATATTTAAGATCTTCCTTTTTAAGGGGATTTAAATACTCACTCAAAACCCGAGGGATCCGGCTCTGTGGTGTATTTTATATTCGCAACAAGGTTGCAGTTTTGGTAAATGAATTGATTACTTACCCAACGTTCGGGAAGTAAGTCCATCTATTGAGTCGGCATAAGCAACATGGGCTCAGTGGGCGTCCATGATAGTGTAAGTGGCTCAGTAGGAGTCCATCAAATGCATAAGTGGCTGAGTGGCAGTCCAGAATAAGGTCCTATTACGACCAGGGTGATGACCAGTGGGGAATTCGTCCATATACTAGTAGAAAAGGTTACTTATGGGTATCTTTGCCTGATCAGCAAGATATCTGGTTTATACCAAAATTCTTTTCCTTTCCAAATTTATTGGATATTGCAATTCTGTTCATACTTTACATGACAGAGGTTTTCGAGAAATGTATAAAGAAGATGTATATGTGGATATATATATATATATATATATATATATATATATATATATATATATATATATATCAGGACTTAATGAAGTATATCATAACTTCATTTCCTTTAATAATATTTCAAAGGTTTAATCTATTCAAATCTTGTCTGGTAGTCTCATCTGTGTGATGAACTGTTGAAAGCTCATTATACTTTGAACAGTGGTAGTTCAAGTAGCTTTATAAATGATATAAGTATAGTGAAGTATTTGGTAACTTCATCCCTTGTTTTTACTTATATCTAGTAAGTAATTATCTTACACTTGATAAAAGATTCTAGTAAGTATCCATTTAGATACTTATATTATTGTTATCACTACATATTATCTTGCGAGCTGTAAGGCTCACTCTTGTTTTATTTCTTCATCACACAACAACAGTTAGGAAAGATGGCCAGACTCCAGCAGACCCAGCGCAAGCGCGTGGGAAGCGTCTCGCGTCTTTCCGATGATATTGTAGCTGCTATAGCTGCTGAGGTAGATCTATTGTAGATCAGACCATCTACTTTTGAGAATCAATTATGTATAATTATAACTTGTGGCAGATAATGGCAATTAACTGTAAATTTATCAAGTAATTATTTTGGGTTGTAATAACTTTTAAATTATGGATTCAAAGACTTGTACTTATTTCAATTTCATCTCTGAGACTATAACGGGTTGTGGTGTGTGTTAGTGTGGGGTCACAGCATAAGGTTATTATTATTAATTAAGTGAAGTGATATTGTGGAAAGAAAAACCGTGACGACCCGGATCCCCGACCCCGGATCTGGGGGTGTTACAGAAATGGTATCAGAGCCAAGCGTTATAAACCTCAGAGATGATGTGTCGATATAATAACAAACTCACAAATATAATAAGAACTCTTGCCAAGTTCATGGTCGGACTACTTAAAGTAGTGCTGACAGTTAAAACCCTTACGGGAACCCTTATAAGTATCATGATAGTAACTTAGCTCGTTTAATGTGTAGGCGCCTGAGATAGAGGACCCTGAGATGTTCGAGCGTGAGCATGATGAGGCACTGCTAGATGTTGAGGATCAGGAGGAGCCTGAGATGGAGGAGGATGAGGAGGACCCCTCAGAGGAGTCAGAGACGGAGGTCATTGCTATTTCAGATGAGGAGGACCCCTTAGACGAGTCAGAGACAGAGGTTATTGCTATTCCAGATGAGGAGGACCCGGATGAGGTCCCAGTAGCTGAGGAGCGTGTTGGACCTATGGTAGTGTATGCTGGTACCCCATTACCCATACTTCCGGTGGTCAGAGCCCCTACCCCTCCACCACTATCTTGGATTCCCGATAATGACAGCTCAGAGACCCATACTTCCGAGCCTAGGCAGACCGAGGAGGCACCCTCAGCGGCTCTGGATTCACCACCTCTTGACCCTGCCCACAGGCAGTCTTCGTTAGCTCATGGATATTTTCAGGATGTTCTGAGGACCCGAGTGGCGGTTGCCGAGGCCCGAAGGGATGAGGCCAGGAGGGAGTTGGATGCAGAGAGGGCGGGTAGGCGTACCCGAGCTTATGAGACTAGGGCTTCTATACCCCGATCCTTGAGGAGGGAGCTTACGGGGATAGAGCTCACGTCCTGAGCGAGACTCAGATCTCTCCAGGGGGACAGGCATGGTAGGATCTTTAGGCGGCAGGCCGACTATATCTTCCGTCGTGCGATGGAAAGGGTATGGGAGCTGACCCACTCCGGTGTGTGATTCAGGATTGATGATGGAATAGTCTAGTTGTCTAGTTAGCCGAGGTCTTAGTAAGAGCCAATTTTCCGGGATAGTTGACTTGTATATAGCATCCCTTTTTCTGACTAGACAGATAGACTCTTGTGTATCACTTTTGGGACAGATGACTGTAGCACTGTTGTACTTTTGACCAGATCAAACTATGTATTTCTCGCATTATGTATATAATTGTTTCCTTTCGGTTCAGTTCCATAGTGACGGGATCACTGTTTTTATCATTATTATTACTGCACTTCGTATTAGAACTTTCTAAAAATAATAGAATTGCGATATACGTTCTCCCCATTATGAAGCTGTGCAAGGCACAATGTTGTATATGATTGTGACCTAACGTTGAATTTCCCAATAAATTTTTTTATTATCAGAATCATGCCGCCAAGAAAGATTGGAACTAGGGCGAACCCTGGATCTGAGGACCAGGGAAGCCATAACCAGGATGAACAGGACCAAGCTCCCGATTCGCGAGCAGATAGGAAACGTTCCGCAGTTTCCTATAGGTATTGATGTCGCTGTAAGCTGAGGTAGGAACTACCAATAGGCTAGGCTTTAACTTTTATTGTACCAGATTTATGTATATTTATGAATTGTAATAATGGAAAGGAAATGTAAATTTATTCAGAAACCTTTTTAAGGTGTATTGACATATAATTGTGGAATAAAATGACTTGTGATTATTTTTGGATATTCATCTCTGAGACTATAACTTGTGGTGTGTGTGTTTATTGTGGGGTCACGGTACAGAGTAGTTGATTTATTATTAAGATTGGGTGTTATTAAGGGAAATGGAACTCGTGACAACCCGGATCCCCGACCCCGGATTTGGGGGTGTTACAGACTTTCAGAAGGTAGGTAGCAAATACAGTCTTCTGTGCCTCATCGGTACTCAAAATCTCAAAAGATTTCTCCATTTCCTTTAACCATGCCCTTGCCTCAACTGGGTCGGCTGATCCGTGGAACTCAGGGGGCTTAAGGGACTTAAAAGCCCTGAAAGAGTTTGCCACAGTATCGTTATTTCCTTGTGGGGGTGGGTTGGGTTGACGTTCCAAATTCTGCCTTAGGAGTTGCATGAACTGGCCCATGGGATCCATGCCTGGGTTTTGTACTGGTTGCTCAACCTCGGTTTCTCCTTCTCCAGCCTCTATCTCAAATCCCTCAACATCATATGTTTCCTCTTCCTCTTCATACAGGGAGTCATCCTGTTCCACATAATCCTCATCTTCCTCTTCACTGTGTTCCTGGTTCCTATCATCCAGGGAAAGCCAATGTGGTGGCTGATGCCCTTAGTAGAAAGGAAAGACTCAGAATGATAACGACTTTGGAAGAATTGATAAGGGATTTTGAGAAAATGGAAATAGAAGTAAAGGTAACCGGAACCGGAACTGAAAAGCTTTTTGAGATCTCAATGCAGCCCGAGTTATTGGAAAAGATCAGATTGTGCCAGGAGAAAATATTGAATGAAGGCAGAGAGTCAATGACTGGAGAGGAGATCCATACTGAGAAAGATGATAAAGGGATAATGAGGTACTCCTACCGGATTTGGGTTCCGAATGTTCAAGAGCTTAAAGATGAGATATTGGATGAAAGCCGTATTCCATTCACCCGGGAAGTACCAAGATGTATAGGGATTTGAAGGAATATTACTGGTGGCCCAACATGAAGAGGGACATAGCAGAATGGGTAAACAAATGTTTGACTTGCCAAAGGGTAAAAGCAGAGCACCAGAGACCCAGTGGACTCTTACGACCCCTGGAGATTCCCGAATGGAAATGGGAACAGATTGCGATGGATTTTGTTGTAGGCTTGCCAAGGACGAAAGCCAATCACGACGCCATTTGGGTAATTATAGACCGACTGACAAAGTCCGCTCATTTCATTCCTATCAATGAGAGATACACAGTCGATAGACTGGTGGACATTTACCTTAAGGAAATAGTGACGCGACATGGAGTCCCAGCATCCATTGTCTCAGACCGAGACCCCAGGTTCAACTCCAGATTTTGGAGGAGCTTTCAGGAATGTGCGGGGACCAAGTTAAATATGAGTACCGCGTACCATCCCCAGAAGGATGGGCAGAGTGAAAGGACCATCCAGACACTAGAGGATATGTTGAGAGTCTGTGCAATAGATTTTAAAGGGAGTTGGGATGATCACTTGCCGTTGATCGAGTTTTCTTATAACAATAGCTTTCATGCTAGCATCGGAATGCCGCCTTATGAGGCCCTGTACGGAAGAAGGTGTCGATCTCCCTTATACTGGGATGAAGTAGGAGAGCGGAAGATGCTCGGACCCGGAGTGGTCCAAAGGACCAAAGATATAGTGGATCTTACCAGAGGGCGACTTGTAGCAGCCCAAGACAGACAGAAGAAATATGCAGACCTAGCCTGAAAGGACAAGGAATATGAAGTAGGGGACTTAGTACTGCTAAAGGTATCCCCTTGGAAGGGATTAATGAGGTTCGGAAGGAAAGGAAAACTAAGCCCAAGATACATTGGACCTTTTGAGATACTAAGACGGATTGGAAAGTTAGCTTACGAGCTAGCCTTACCCCCTAACTTGCAACAAGTTCATAATGTGTTCCATGTGTCAATGCTAAGGAAGTATCATCGGGATGCCAGACACATAGTGGAGTACGAGCAGGTGGATATGCAGCCAGATCTAACTTACGTGGAGAAGCCAGTAAGGATTATAGATAAGAAGGAGCAGGTGCTTCAGAACAAAGTGATCAAGCTAGTCAGAGTACTATGGCAGAATCATAATGTGGAAGAATCAACTTGGGAACTAGAGAGCACAATGCTAGAAAAGTACCCCCATTTGTTTTCTGTTTGATTCCGGGACGGAATCCTTTTAAGGAGGGGAGACTGTAATAACCCCCAAAATTTTCAACTTTTTGTAACCCTTGTGAATAGTGTTTTAGCTGAATGAGAAAACTTTTCATGCCACACTATGTAGGGGTTCTGTTATGGATATTCTGAGATTTTATTAGTACTCTATACGGTATATGAGTGTATGTAAAGATCGTCAGAATCCAATTCCGAACACTTTGGTTTTTCCCGGAAATCCACTAGATACGGAGAGAATTGAGTATAAGGTAACAGGATAAAAAGGATTTAAATTAAAGGATTATAATAGAGGATCATAAAAAGGAATATAATGTATTGAGAAAGGTTAAGGGAACCTAAGTAATAAGACCCCGGGTATGATCCCTCAAACGATAAACGAAAACGAAAGTTAAGCGAACCGTATAACAGATCAGCGGTCATTAGGCAAACAATTAGGAGGTTAATCAAAGGGATTAGAGAGGATGATGTCACCCAACCAATGAGAAGAGGACAAGGAGGGAAAGATGACATCATAGCATGACACAAGCATGACATAGGAGGGAAGGAAGTGTGGTTGAATTATAACCACACAAAATCAAGGTTAATTAGGTAATTAACCTAAAACAAATCAAAAAGCAACCAACCAAGCCAAAACATTTCATTTCACCAAACAAAACACAAAACCCTCTTTTTCCATTGAAGCTCTCGGCTTCTTTCTTAGGAAAATGAAAGTCCAAGCTCCTCCACTTGCTACTTTACAAGGTAATTATCCTAGCTTCTCCTAGTTAAGTTACATACTTCCTAGAAATCTTAGCTTCAAAATCCTTTCCTAGCATTTCCTATAAATCATTCAAGAAGATGGTGAATAGTACTTTTTTGAAATTAATTTTTGTGTTCTTGATTTCTTTGAAAGAACAAGCTTGTAGGAGGTTAGATTAAGGCTTCCATGGTCATTCTAAGGACCTTTCATGGATTAAAAGCTTCAAGGAAGGTATAACTCTTCATGGTCTTAGTTTTAAGTTTTGTTGTTTAGATTTCCTAATGTTTAGATGATGGGTTAGTGTAATGGGTGTGTAATCATGTTTAGAGCTTGTTATGAGTAGTTTAGTTGGTGAGAGGCATGATTATTGTGTGTTTAGAGATTGGTTGATTTTGTGATATTTTTGGAGTTGGAAATCTTGGTTATTAGTTAATAAACTTAAGTAAACTCTTAGTTCATAATTGAGAAATAAGTATGAATTGGAAATATTGAATTGTTGGGGCTGTTGTAGTATGGTATGGATGGATGTTGGTTGTATGAATAATTTGTGGTTGAATTGTGGTTGGTTTTGAATGGTTTTAAATTGGGAAATCACGTAAACATAGCCGTCGTAACGTCCGATTTTCTTTAGACTGTTTTTGTGCATAACATTAGGACCCGAGAACCCCCTGCTAGATTTTGACCATTTCCATTCCTAGATAGTTCGTGTTACGAGCTTCGTTTTGATATGTAGTTCGTTCGATTCCGATGCACGGTTTAGGAGAAACGACCGTTTCAAGTAACGGCGTTTCGCGAACGAAACTTTTCCCCTCGCCTTACTTTGAAACATAGGTTAAAGACCAAAAAGGGTTAATTAATGTATGAAACATTTATGGTAAGTGTGTTAGGCAGTTGGTAAGATACTCGCGAAGGAATCGCCTTAAAACTCGTAAAGGTTAAATTATTAAAAATGGTGGAGCCGAGGGTACTCGAGTGACTTAAGCGAATCAGTAAGCGCAAAACAAGCGTTAGAGTCTAAGTTAGTTAAAGTATAGATTTACAAGTGACTTTGGTTTAATTCCAACTTACTTGTTGTTTATAGGTTACCAAACTCGTCCCGAGCCTTTTATCACCCCAAGTCGCTCAGGCAAGTTTTCTACCCGTTATAACTGTTGTTGTGATGTATATATGTATATGCATTACCTTGCGATAGATGCATGTTGGTTAATTAGCAAATGTTGCAATATATTGAAGCATGCTGCTATGGTATATATATATATATGCATGCCTGTTTCGTATTCTTTCCATATATATCTGTTGATTCAGTTGATAATACCTATGCTAGAGAATAGCGGTAATTTGCATATACCCTTAGTATAGGGACCCAAAGGTGAAAACATTTTCTAAAACCGGGAGTCGAGGATCCCTAGTAGATTTTGGTATATTTGTATATATATATATATATATGGTCATAGTTTTCAAAACTATTAATCGAATAAGGTTTATTCGATAACTTTATTTTTATTATTGAATATTATTTCGAATATTCATTCGAGGACTTATGACTCCTTTTATTTTATTATTTGAATATTATTTGAATATTCATTCGAGGTCTTATGACTCAGTTTATATTATTTAATGAATATTATTTGAATATTCATTTGAGGATCTATGACTCCGATTATTTGCTGAGATATGTTCTTTATTTTATTAAAAAATAAGATGTAAATAATCAGACTTATTTTCGATTATTCAAATAAAGATAATACTTTTATATAAGTATATTTTTGGTTATTTAATATCCATTTCAAGTATAAGTTTTAATACTTCTACTTCGATTATTTTTATAAGGATTATCTTTATGAGAATATTATTTAAATAATAATATTCAGGCATTTTCTAAATATACTGGGGACTGATTTACTTCATTAAATCAGCTTTACTCCAAACACTCTTTAAAGTGTTTTCGAGTCTTCAAAATGATTTTTAAAAGTTAGAGCGGATCCCAAAACTCATTTTTTTTATATTTAAGATCTTCCTTTCTAAGGGGATTTAAATACTCGCTCAAAACCCGAGGGATCAGCTCTGTGGTGTATTTTATATTCGCAACAAGGTTGCAGTTTTGGTAAATGAATTGATTACTTACCCAACGTTCGGGAAGTAAGTCCATCTATTGAGTCAGCATAAGCAACATGGGCTCAGTGGGCGTCCATGATAGTGTAAGCGGCTCAGTGGGAGTCCATCAAATGCATAAGTGGCTGAGTGGCAGTCCAGCATAAGGTCCTATTACGACCAGGGTGATGACCAGTGGGGAATTCGTCCATCTACTAGTAGAAAAGGTTACTTATGGGTATCTTTGCCTGATCAGCAAGATATCAGGCTTATGCCAAAATTCTTTTCCTTTCCAAATTTATTGGATATTGCAATTCTGTTCATACTTTACATGACAGAGGTTTTCAGGAAATGTATAAAGAAGATGTATATGTGGATATATATATATATCAGAACTTAATGAAGTATATCATAACTTCATTTCCTTTAATAATATTTCAAAGGTTTAATCTATTCAAATCTTGTCTGGTAGTCTCATCTGTGTGATGAACTGTTGAAAGCTCATTATACTTTGAACAGTGGTAGTTCAAGTAGCTTTATAAATGATATAAGTATAGTGAAGTATTTGGTAACTTCATCCCTTATTTTTACTTATATCTAGTAAGTAATTATCTTACACTTGATAAAAGATTCTAGTAAGTATCCATTTAGATACTTATATTATTGTTATCATTACATATTATCTTGCGAGCTGTAAGGCTCACTCTTGCTTTATTTCTTCATCACACAACAACAGTTAGGAAAGATGGCCAGACTCCAGCACACCCAGCGCAAGCGCGTGGAAAGCGTCCCGCGTCTTCCCGATGATGTTGTAGCTGCTATTGCTGCAGAGGTAGATCTATTGTAGATCAGACCATCTACTTTTGAGAATCAATTATGTATAATTATAACTTGTGGCAGATAATGGCAATTAACTGTAAATTTATCAAGTAATCATTTTGGGTTGTAATAACTTTTAAATTGTGGATTCAAAGACTTGTACTTATTTCAATTTCATCTCTGAGACTATAACGGGTTGTGGTGTGTGTTAGTGTGGGGTCACAACATAAGGTTATTATTATTAATTAAGTGAAGTGATATTGTGGAAAGAAAGACCGTGACGACCCGGATCCCCGACCCCGGATCTGGGGGTGTTACAACCAATATTGGTTTTACCCGATGAAAATGGCGAGTTTGTAATCTACAACAATGTTTCGTATAAAGGACTAGGTTGTGTGCTAATGCAACACGATAAGGTAATAACATATGCGTCAAGCAAGTTAAAGCCGCACGAACAGAAGTATCCTAAACATGATTTGGAATTAGCAGCAATAGTGTTTGCTCTTAAGATTTGGAGGCACTATTTATACGGAGAAATGTGTGAGATTTACACGGATCACAAGAGCTTAAAGTATAGCTTTAGACAGAAAGAACTAAACATGAGTCAACGGAGATGGTTGGAATTAATTAAGGAGAATCAATTATGTATAATTATAACTTGTGGCAGATAATGGCAATTAACTGTAAATTTATCAAGTAATCATTTTGGGTTGTAATAACTTTTAAATTGTGGATTCAAAGACTTGTACTTATTTTAATTTCATCTCTGAGACTATAACGGGTTGTGGTGTGTGTTAGTGTGGGGTCATAGCATAAGGTTATTATTATTAATTAAGTGAAGTGATATTGTGGAAAGAAAGACCGTGACGACCCGGATCCCCGACCCCGGATCTGGGGGTGTTACAACCAATATTGGTTTTACCCGATGAAAATGGCGAGTTTGTAATCTACAACAATGTTTCGTATAAAGGACTAGGTTGTGTACTAATGCAACACGATAAGGTAATAACATATGCGTCAAGCAAGTTAAAGCCGCACGAACAGAAGTATCCTAAACATGATTTGGAATTAGCAGCAATAGTGTTTGCTCTTAAGATTTGGAGGCACTATTTATACGGAGAAATGTGTGAGATTTACACGGATCACAAGAGCTTAAAGTATAGCTTTAGACAGAAAGAACTAAACATGAGTCAACGGAGATGGTTGGAATTAATTAAGGATTACGACTGTACGATAAGTTATCATCCCGGGAAGGCGAACATTGTAGCGGATGCGCTGAGCCGCAAGGAAAGGTTGAATATGTTAACTTCATCTAAAAAGTTGACCAAGGAATTTGAGAAATTGGAAGTCAAAGTACGAGTTTCAGAATTGGCAAATGAAGCAATGTATGCGATGACATTTCAGCCAGAAATTTTGGAAAAGATTCGATGTTGTCAAGAACAAGTGATGAATCACGAAAATGACAAATTGACAGGAGAAGTGAGAGTTCAAAATGATGAAAAAGGAATATATCGCGTTGGCTCACGTATTTGGAATCCTAACATTATGGAATTGAAGAACAAGAATTTCCCGAAGCGCATAACTCGAGGTTTTCGATTCACCCTGGTAGTGCAAAATGTACAAGAATTTAAAAGAAAGTTATTAGTGGCCGAACATGAAAAAGGAGATCGCGGAATGGATAAGTAAATGTTATACGTGTCAAAGAGTAAAAGCGGAACATCAGCGATCGAGTGGATTGCTTCAGCCACCAGATATACCTGAATGGAAATGAGAGCATATCGCGATGGATTTAATGGCAGGATTGCCAAAGACTAAGTCTAATCATGATACAATTTGGGTAATAGTCGATCGACTGACAAAATCAGCGCATTTCTTGCATATCAACGAAAGATTCTCATTGGAAAAGTTAATAAAGATGTATTTGTATGAGATCGTGATGCGTCACGGAGTTCCAGTGTCTATCGTATCTGATAGAGATCCGAGATTTAACTCGAGATTTTGGAAAAAAAATTCATGATCATTTTGGAACTAAGTTAAAAACGAGTACGGTGTATCATCCGCAGACTGACGGATAAAGCGAAAGGACAATTCAAATGATCGAGGATATGTTGAGAACTTGTGCATTGGATTTCAAAGGGAATTGGGATGATCATTTACCATTGATTGAATTTTCTTACAACAACAGTTATCACACGAGTATCGACATGCCGCCCTATGAAGCCTTGTATAGAAGAAAATGCAGATCCCCTACCTATTGGGATGAAGTTGGCGAGCGCAAGCTAATAGGCCCAGAATTAGTGCGACAAACGAAAGAGAAAGTGGAAGTGATTCGCAAAAGGCTGATAGATGCTCAAGATCGACAAAGAAAGTATGCAGACCAGAGTCGGAAGAATGTGTTATTCGAACCCAGAGACAAAGTGTTGCTAAAGATATCTCCATGGAAAGGTCTATCCAGATTCAGGAAGAAAGGGAAGTTGAATCCTAGATATATTAGACCCTTTGAGGTGCTAAGGCAAGTCGGAAAAGTGGCATACATATTAGCGTTACCTCCGCAGATGCAACATCTTCATAATGTATTCCACGTGTATTTATTGAAAAAGTATAATGTTGATGCAAGTCACGTAGTCAAGTTAGAACCAGTGGAAATTCAACAAGATCTTTTATACGTGGAACAACCAGTGCGAATCTTAGATCGAAAAGAGAAAGCGCTTAGAAATAAAGTTGTACCTCTAGTTAGAGCATTGTGGAGAATCCTAAGATAGAGGAATCAACGTGAGAATTAGAAAGTGAAATTCGAGAGAAGTATCCCCATCTATTTGTTTAGACTAGATTCTAAGGACAGAATCCTTTTAAGGGGGTAGATTGTAACGACTAGGAATTTTTGTGAATTAATTATGCGAGTAAAGTGTAATTAGATGAATTATGTGTTATTATGTGAAATGGGAATGTTTAAATGAATATTATATTCCAGTTTGACGTGTTAGCTAGTATAAAGAGTATGATTGTGAATCGTAGTTGAAAACGCTCAGCGTCGGGCCGTTAGTAAGGACGTGACCCGTTACGTGAAAAGTGAATAATAATAAAAAGGGAAAATTTTATGCTTGAATATATTTCAATACGAGTCATGATATGTGTATTTATGTTGTTTCCTGTTAATGTGCATGATTATGTGTTCTGGAAATTTTTTAAATAATTTTAAGGGATTTATTTGATTTAAATTAGGTTTACTGAATCTTTATATATTTTTATAAAATTATAAGAGTATGGTCAAGGCGTAAAATTTGCTTTATTATCTTCGAAATAGTCCTTGAGACTTTCTAAAAGTGATAGACGAACTTATTTCGTGATCGGCGTATTTTAAAATGATTTTATTGGGTTATGTTTCTATTTTGAGCGTAATTTTGTAAAATTCATATAAAATAACCGCACGCTCAAAAATTATTATAAAAATATGGCTAGAAATATAACTTCAAGATCTTTATTGTAAAATTGTTATTCGTGATATTTTCATCTTTTCTGAATAAATTATGTATTATTCAAATTCGTTTTTGAGTTTAAGAATAAAAGATAAGTCAAATAAAAAATGAGAATATGGTACAATTACCATATTGCCCCTGCCAATGTATATACCCCCTACCTTTTTCATTTTGTCACCCCGTCCCCTTTCTTCATCACTCTCGTACTCTCTCTCTTCTCTCTCTTCGATATAAAACTTCTCTCCTCGATTTCTTCTCTGTTCTTGCTCCGTTTTCAATTTCGAGACCATACCTGAGTTGGTTTCGACTTCCTCTATCTGAATATATCAATGCATATGTGTTTCATTACGATAATTGGAAACCATAATTTGGGTTTAGTTTGATTTTCTTGGGTTCTTGGTTGAATCAGTTGATTTCAGTTTTGTTTATGATATGCAAAGTGTTTGTATTGATTTTGTGTACGTATCGGTGGAGTCTCGTCGAGAAAACCCCGGATTGGGGCATCTACGGGACTTTGTCGCCGTCGATGATGAGCTCCAGCGAGCCGACGGTGGACAGTGATGTTAGGCTGAGTCCTATAACTTATAAATTGTTCAACTCGAGTCATGCATGTCATTAGTTTGTAAAGATTTCGAATATGGATTTCTGAGTTGTGATTATTGTTCGGGTTTCGATTGTAAATTGATGATTATTTGTTTGATGTCTTTGTGTGTCATGCATGTTATTGTGTTGAAGTATGATATATAGAAATTGCGTTAAAAATAAGTTGCATGTTAAAATCGAACATGAAATTATGATTTCTTGTTTGGCATTTATGTGGATTTGATTATATAAGTTGAGATTTATAAATGATTAGTTAAAATTGATTAAGGTGAAAATTATAGTTTTGATTTTGAAATGTTGATTCGAATTATGGGATTCATGGTTCGAATTATTTGAGTAATTCGGTTATAAACCGATTAATTTGATACAATACTAAGTCGAGTGATTTTGAAATGATATGCTCTTTGTAAGTTGATATGGTATAAAGGTTGAGCCTCAAACTATATGAAATTGAGATTTAGTAATATAATAGTCTCAATCGAATAAAGTATTGGGTTTTGAGTTATTGATTTGATAATTGGTTATGTGTTATACACGAATGGTTTAGCATGGTTACTTGTATTGTAATATTATAGAAAGAGTGTATAAGAAAAAGAAAGATTGGTTGTTGATTGATGGATAAAAGGATAGCGAATATATACGAATAGGTCATGCCCAAATTCCGAGAGAATTATAAGGGCTAAAAGTGGTATATGATATTAGAGTTATTCATCGATGAGATATATTTATATGTTTATTTGATTACGTGATTTGTGCTTACGTCCATGAGAGACGACTATCTGCTTATATGCATTGAGTCGGTAAAAGCTATGATAGTGATTAAAGTCAAACGTTGGGGGTAGAGAGTAAACGTTCAAAGAAACGTCGAGAGTTGACAAGATTCTAATTAGGCTTATTCTGTGATTGTAGATTTGGATAGCGGAGGCATTCAGGCTAGAAAAAGGAAATGAGCCCTAGGTGGTAGTAGCTTACTTTCAGTAAAGCAGGAAAGCGATTTAAGGCAAGTAACCATGTCTTCTCTTGTGAATTGTTTATAGAGAGGAAATTATTAATCCCGTGATTAAATAGAGGCTTTTTATTGAAATTATGATATACTTTTTATTTATTCTGAGAAACCCTGATATTGTTCTTATTACAACTTGATATCAGATCCTGTTCGATCCTTAATAGTAAATCTGTTGATTCATACCCTAAATATCATATTGTTTCTTTTATTATCTTATGTTATCGTAAACCCTAAAAGAACCTTTATGATCTTCCTTACATAATGTCTTGATCAGTCTGGATTCTTCGATAACCATGAACCCTGTCATGTGTTGATCTTTGAAACTATTCTAACTTGGAACTAGTATACCCTATTTGTCATTTGATCCAGTTCCTTAGTATTGATCTCTGTTTACGTTTGATTCGTTCACTTTTCTTGAAATCTTAAATTGAACTTAAGAATGATTTTCGACTTGAATGAGTCCAAATGATTTCACATTCTTGGTAATGTTAAAATGAATTTAGTCAACTCTTTTCCTTCTTCCAATACCAAGGTTTTCCAAACGAATTCCTGATGGATTGGATAGAGACGTAAGAGGCTAGTGGGACTAGTCCAGTCACATAAGAGGCTAGCGGGGCTAGTCCAATATAAGGTTGTAATGCCATAGGTACCATAACGACCAGATGGAGGTCGGTACGGTTGATCGCCCGTATTATATTTAAAGATAGATATTCCAATCAAGGGTTCCCTTATACTCTATAAAGATGAAAATATTTACATTCTTTGAGCAGTTGCTCCTTATTCTTTAAAAGATGAGATAAAATGAAATGGAACAACTTGAGTCTTCGTTTCAGTTGTAATGTTGTGAACCCTGTCACTTTATATTGATGATAGGTTTCAAAGTTTGACTGATTGTTACCTTATGTTGTGAAACACTTTAAAGTCCTAATGATTTGTGATAAATGCCGGCTTTCACCCTATCCTGAGCCTTGATTCCTGAAAGCCCAAATCTTTCTTCATAACCCTTTCATAGCCAAAGATAGAATTCTGCCACCTATATATTTAAGTAGAATGCCTCGTATGTTGATATTGATATTGCATTATAGAACTGTTTCAATAGTTATTTGCTGAGCTTCTTTGCTCATATATATTTTGCTTTGATCTAACCATAGCAGTTAAGAAAGAAGATGGCCAGTCTTAGGCGCACTGCTCGCAAGAGCGTTCCTGGAGGTCCCTACCGTGTTGTAGGTTTCCAGATGTTAGAGCAGGTAGCTGTGTGCGTGAACAAGCGTATTAGTTGGAATGATTGTATACGTTGGATCAGATACAATAGGTTATTTGTCGGTTCCATGTCGGAATCGAATAAATTTGAATTTATTCATATTTTGGGTTGCGATATATTTATTCTTATTGGTAGTTGTAATCTTGTCTTATACTTAATGTTGTTTAGATCCTGTTAGTGTTTAATCGGGGTTTATTATATCTGCTGTTATATATTAATTTAATGGTGTGTGGGTCCCTATATCCTAACCTCGAGATTGAGGGCGTCACATAATGAATCTCGGATTAAAACAAAATAATATATATTATTAATTCAAAGATGAAGAGAAGTTAATATCACACTAAAGATAATTGATATAACATTGATCTAAACTAACCTGACTTTTAATTAAAAAATTGTGGTCGTAGAAATTTGGATAAGATATTGAAGGGGTAATATTACTTTTTCTTAAGATATCTCTTCTTTAAAAAAATCATGAACATAGATTAATATATTTATCATTAAATCATGTCATTTGGAAATATTAAATAAAGAAATTTAAGAATTTAATTCAAATTCAATTTTTTAAAAAATATGTAATATTATAAAAAACCCGTGCAAGTTTTAAACTAGTTGAAATTAATAGCTATTTTATTAAAAAGAGAACAAATTCCGAAGAGTAAAGATAAATTTTAAGTGTTAAATCTAAAATTAAACGGAAACCAAAATTAGGGAAAACATAGGAAAAATATAAGTATATTACTTAAAGGGGAATAGAAAACCCTTTTCATTCTTAAAATTAGAAAGTTAAGTTAGACAATTGGAGAAATTGAAAGAATATTTATGTTAAACACAATTTATTTAAACACAATTTATAATTCAAGTAGCTCGGGAGATGCCTTTCAACTATTT
Organism: Apium graveolens; assembly: GCF_009905375.1. NCBI lineage: Eukaryota > Viridiplantae > Streptophyta > Magnoliopsida > Apiales > Apiaceae > Apium > Apium graveolens. The sequence goes on along the minus strand of NC_133656.1, from coordinate 2,616,407 downwards.
TCTTTCCCTTAAAACGATGTTCTAGCGGGTACGGTGCTCGTGTCTTTCTTTTTCTGTCTAGTAGGACCATAACTTCATAATGTATTAGTTTTTTTTATACATGTCCATGTACATTATGTAGCAAGATCCGGTATGGGCGTAGCCAGGAATTTCAGTTACTGGGGTCAAAATTAAATACATTATTATAATTATTATTTTTGAGTGGGGTCAAAAATAAAATTTACACTACAACTTTTTAGAAAAATATTATATATATATATAAATTTTAGAAAATTTATAAGTTCAATGGGGTCAGCCGCCCCCGCTGACTATATACTGGCTACGTGGAGACCCAATTAATCTGCAGAATAAGTGAAAATTTATATTATTAAATCTTTGTGTCTCAGATTAATATTAACTTTGATTCGACCTTCGTGCATGTGTTAATTCAAACAGAAAGTAATTATATTTCTAACAATAATTCTGAAAAATCCTCGTTTAGAAAACCAAGAGGGGCGGTGAGTTGCGGCACCCGAGGACCTTTGGCATTTGTCGTGGCGTCCGTATGACACCGAAAACAATCATAATTTACATTTAGAAATTTGTTGTACTACATATCATATTAATAACTAACAATAACACTAATATTATTAATTAAAAAGCCATTACTTAAAAAAGATAATACCAAATTAAGTTACCGAGTCATGACAGTAACAAAATAACTAATACATAAGTTAAATCATCAAATTATCATTAATTAGACAGGGGTAACAATAGCTAGCACTGGCCCGGCCCGATCCGGTCAAAGCCCGGTCAAGCCCGGCCCGGGCTTCGGGCCTCGACGGGTCCTAGGCAAAACCCGGCCCGGCCTGGCCCGGTTAAAAACCCGGGTTTCGGCCCGGCCCGACCCGGTTAAAAGCCCGAAAAAGCCTGATTATAATCTGATTATTCTAATATATTTTCTTATATATTTATAAATTCACATTTACTATAAATATAAATAATACTTTAAACACATATATATTTACATATTTGTGATTAATAATATTATTTATATACTTCGTTGCATAAATAATGAAAGAAGATATAATAAGTACACTAAATATATTTGGATATCATTGTTATCATAACAATGATATCATTGTTATCATAACAATGATATCATTGTTATCATAACAATGATGAAATATATTATATAAACATGTTTATTTTCTGCCGAACTTAAATGTTTTCAACGAAGTAATGTTTTCATAAAATATTCGATATAAACTAATTCATTTTTACGATGATCTAGTTGCTAACACATGTATTCTTCAGAATCTCTAATAATACTCGATCCGATTTAAATTAGAAAAAAAAGCTCGATTAGGCTCGCCTCGAGGGCCCAAACAGACTTTGACATTTCCGGAAAGCCCGGCCCGGCCCGGTCAAAGTCAAAGCCCGAAAAGCCCGGGTTTTTTAAGGCCCGGTCAAAACCCGGCCCGGTGGGCCTTTTGTGCATCTCTACAGGCAGTACACGGCCAGGTGGGCCTTTTGTGCATCTCTACAGTCAGTACAGGCAGCAGGCCAAATGTTTAGAGGAAATCATCAAGCACCAAATCCTCTATAATGCCACTTCTACCTCCCTTATGGCTACTACTTTCTTGTGCAACAGGTTGTTCACTTAGATTTTTTGGGTTTCTTACCCTTTTAGGGTCAAAAAACTTTCATTTCAATTCATTTGAAAGTACATAAACTCCATGAGACTGGTTATAAAATCGTAAAAGAGTAAAAATTTGCTTCAAAGTAGTCGTAATACTCAAGGCAAACTCTAGGATCCTGGTTATGAAATCGTAAAAAGAGTCGAGAATTTGCTTCAAAGTAGTCGTAAAAGACTACTTTGCCCTCGCTAAGACTAAGGTAGTTAAAAGGGATATGACAGAAATATGCAATGCATAAAAATTCTAATGCAGTAGGTAGTTTCTGAAATACAATATCCCAAGTGGTTTGACAGCCGAACTGCAAGTATACGAAGTACTTTACTCAAAATAATAATATGTTTAAAAACTCGAACATCGTAACCTTAGCTAGTGCACAAAATTAAATAACATTCACCCTGTTTTAACTGAAATAGAAAACATTTCCGAAACATTGTGATGTCAATTTGTCACCACCAAGGAACTTCCAATATTTGTTTAGCATCTTATCCTCTGGCCTCACTCGGTCCCACTTTCCAGTGCAGAAGATAGCATAGGCATCTGCTGCATACCTGATACAGATACATATTAGCACTACTCGGGCCTAGAATTTAGTTACTACATGGCATCAGCATGAAATCTAGAAAAAAATAATAATAAAATAATGTGTCAGACATACTTTCCCACACCATATATTTTTGTGACGTGTGTCCAATCCTCTTTCAAATATTCTTCGGAAAGGCGCTGAATATCCCTAGCCCGCTGATGCTTCAAACCAAGAGACTTGGTTACCTTTTCTATCTCCTCTGTAGCAACCTCTGTAGCAGCCTTCGCATTTGAACAAAGCTTGAAAAAATTTGGGAGAACTGCTTTAACCTAAACAAGTTTACTAAAGCTTATCAGCGAGCTGTTAGACAACACTAAACAATATTATAAGTACGCTTGTATACACAATTAACAATTTGTCAAGTGTACAAGTAAAATGCATAGTTACAATTATAAGCACAAGCAGGCATGCACCTATGCGAAAAGCAATATACTTTTGCTTTTTGATTTCTATTTTTCTCTAACGAAAAAACAAATAAACAGAACAGGAAGAAACCAAACTTTTGCATATACATTCATCTCATTTGTGGTCTCTTAGTTGGTCAGCATGTACACATTTCAGTCAAAGGATCCGATGCAAAATTTATAAGAGTGTTCTAGTGTTCCAAGTGTTTAACGTGGGTAGGGTGGCTAAATCGAAGAGTATGTAACTTAGATGTAACAAGATTTAGGAATACTATGTTTAGAAATCACAAATCAAGGCTTTACAAAATTAGACTCTATAAAAGAATAGAAGCTAAAAAGCTACGGAGCAGCATCCCTTCCGGCTCTTATCAGTGAGTGTACGGCCGAAGATGCAGTACTAGACTGCTTGTGAAAACTATTCAACACTTACAATGACCACCTAATTAAAAAAAAAGCCTAAATTATAAAATATTTTCATCTGTTGCCTATAGTCAACTATTTTTCAAGTGGCATTCAATGGTAAAACTAAGCAAATGTTTATAGCTCCTGTCTCCAAAAACCTAAGATTTTCTTTTGTACAAACTAAGTGACCAGTCAATTGTACAAACTAAGTTGCATGACCAGTAGATTTGTAGGAAATATTATCATTTGTAGTTCACGAGAAGAATTGTCCTTGAATAATATTACAAGCTGCCATACAAATTAAAAAGCATATTTTTAATAGAAAAGGACAGCTGAGAGATGAGATAAACTACTAAACTGAATGTGGTAAAATTTACATAGTTATTTAAATTTAAAAACCACACACACACAAGAAAGGCATCATAGTGTATATATAGCATTTAAGGTATTGTGTACAAAATACAAAATCTTTATTAGCTTTTTTATAATGTCGCGGAAGTGGAGAAACAGATAAAGAACAGAAAGTACCTGTGGACCAGTTGTGACATTGAGAAGCTTGCATATGACCAACACTCTCCAAGGATCATGGACGTGATCCTCCTGGAGTAGGTTATGATGGGATCTGGGGGGTTTCCATGTGTTGTCAGGAGTTACTCGCTGGTAAGCCTCGTCTAATTCTTGGGCAGCAGTAAGTTTAGGTTTAGGCTTCTTTTTGCTTGCAGTTGTAACCCCATAAGCCTTCTTAGCTTCATTCTCCTCTTGTTTGGCAGAATTTCTAGGCGTTGTAACCGTGCGAGACTTGTTTCGTATCCTCCTTTGTATTCCCCTTGAGGAGTAAACACGTACTGGGACCACTGCAGGTGTATGATTTTTTATAGAATTTTTCTTTCTCTTGTGGGAAATGTTTTGAGGTTGAGTCTCGTAAGCGCAATTCAAGTTTTGAAGTGAGATGTTAGGGTCAGAGACAATAGGCTTATGGTGGTGAACTACATTGCAATCTAAGGGATGAGATTCAAATGCCTTTTTGCATGAATTTTGCATTTGTTGAGTAGGAGCAGCAGCAGTACAACGTGAAAGCTTGTCCTGAGCCCTGAGAAGCATTTCCAGAAGCCTAGAACGAGTAGTAGGCTGTTGTTTTGTAGAAGTAGGGGGAAGAGGTTTGTTGTATTTGTTTTGGGAAAGATCATTTATATGTAAAATAGGTGTATCATGGGAGGAGGAAATTGGAGACGATACCTTGTTCGGGGGTTTGGAGAAATAAGGAGAAAGCACAACAACAGGATCATCAATAGAGGATGAAATTGGAGATGATACCTTGTTAGGTGGTTTGCGGAAATAAGGAGAAAGCACAACAGGATCTCGAGAGGAAAATGGAGATAGCACCTGGTTTGGTGGTTTGGGGAGATGAGGAGAAAGGACAACAACAGGATCATCATCGATTGAGTTTTGAGAGGAAGAAATCGGAGATAGCACCTTGTTTGGTGGTTTGCGGAAATAAGGAGAAAGAACTACATCAAGATGATCATCATTTGCTGTGTTATCAATTTCAGATGCCTTGATGTTGTTGAAATAAGGGGAAACAACTGCAGCATGAACCCCAGCAGCATCACTAAATGTCTTCTTCTTCTTGTTGTTGTTAAAATAAGGTGAAAGTACTACAGGAGGAGGAGGAAGCCTAACCCTCCGATTTTTCAAAGATCTGATTTTGGGTTTGATGATATTTGATTCAATACTCCTGCTCCTCCACTTCACTGGCTTATACGCATATTCCGAAAAAATGTCCTCAATTCTACGAAGATTAACCGCTGCACAGCTTTGATTTTCATCACCGCCGATCGAATCACCCATATTTAGATTCGACTTTACAGGCTAGGGTTTTAGAATGTCTATACTGTCTGTACGTATTTATCCCCCCTTACTTTCCCCTTTCAACTTCTTTCCCCCCGGCTATTCCTATTTCCTCCTATTAAAATAGGATACATTATTCTATTTTAATCATATTTTCTATGATTTGTTTAATATATATATATATATATATATATATTATGAGAATGGTACGCATTCTTAGAATACTACTATTTCTTGTTGAATTATAAAAAAATTAAATTTGTATTTCGGAAATGCACATCACATGATAAATATTTACAAAATACGTGTGTTTTGTAATTCATATGTCGTGCCGGTATTGTGGGTTATTATTTCTGAATTTAAACATCTTTTGTGATTAAGATAAAAATTTTAATGTGGGATGTAGTAATGATTGAATCAAATGAGTATTTTTTTTATATTTTAAAGTTTTAAGTATGAAACCGGGTTTTTAATATATAAATAGGAAGCCCCTTGCAATATAATATGCAAGCACAGTTTAGGAAGGGGTTTTTAAAAAAATTATATCATATTTTATCCCCTTCCTCTAGCATTTTTAATGCGACTCTTCCTATTCCCCTCACTATTGTAAAAAAAGTACAATTAATATATTTCTTCTTTTTTTGTTCTAATTTTTTAAATGTACATATTTATAATATATTGAATTGAAATAAAGGCTTGGAGTTTCTAAAAACACAATAGAAAATGTTTCTGTTAGTGCGACCTAAAATCATATTTATCAAATATTTTTTACGATCCAATCATACGGATGTGAAGAAGATTAAGTGAAAATATAATTGTAGAAAAAATATAATTTAACTTCCTTTCATTCCCCACCGTGGCTATTCCTATTCCCTCCTATTAAAATACAATACATTATTCTATTCTAATAATATTTTCTATAATATATTTACAACATATATATAGGGGGCTACTCCAATAAAAACTAATTTAGAATAGAAACTAAAAACCAAATAATTTTTTTTAAAATTAATCTGAAATATAACACATATGGTATGCAAATCGATCGTTGAGAGATGTAGAAAAATACAGTGTAATCGGATTTTAAAAAAAACTTACGGTTTGACGAGAAAAATCAAAGTAAAAACGAAGGTAAAAAACTGGAATCGGGTGTGGGAGGGTGCAGAGTAGTTGGGTGGGGTGATTTACGGGATCATTAGATTAGGTAGATTTAATGGCTTAAATTGATTCCTAGTTTCTATTTTAATTTTAGTTTGTATTTGATCATTCACACATATATATATATATACTCGATACGTATTATGAGAATGCGACGCATTCTTAGAATACATATTTCTTGTTAATTATAAAAAAATTAAGAGGGATTCGCATTCCAGAAATGCGCATCAAGTTATAAATATTTGCAGAATACATATGTTTTGGATCATTATTTCCGGATTTAAATATTTTTTGTAATGAAGATAAATTTTTTAATGTGGGATGTAGTAATGGTTGAATCAACTGAGTATATAATTTTTCTAAAGTTCTAAATAAGAAATCGGGGTTTGATGTATAAATAGGGAAATCGCCGTACAATAAAAAATGCAAGCACGGTTTAAGAAACGATTTTTACCTATCTAACATGGAATTTATCTACAACACACGACTAGTTCCGGATTGGAATCTCGGGCAACCTACCCTCCAAAAACGGGTATGTTTTTTTGTAATACCATATAATTAGAACTTGAATAGGTCTAGATAAATATTGGCTAACAAAGACATATAATGTCGGTATTTTGGTAATCATTTCTACAGATAGATAAATGCTAAAATAAATATATTAGAACCATTAGAGTTATTAGCGTGTTTGATTGTTAATGATCATAATCATATTTACTATTAGATTACGACAAAAATTATATAATTATATATGAAATTTATTTAGAAAATATAAAATAATATTATTGATTGAAACAAATATAAGTATCCTTCTTAAATTGATTTTTATTGAATTTTTAACATAAAAATTTAAAATATGCTTTTATTTAATTTCCGACAATTCTAGCCGAGTCAAATTCTTAAACTAGGAAAATGATATATTTCCTTCAAATTTCCCAAAAAGATTTTAAAAGTTTAACTTTTTTATAAAGTGATAAGTTATTTTTAAGAAATCTATAACATATTTTATCCCCCAACCCTTTCCCCTCTCATTTTCCACCCGACTTCTCCTATTCCCCTCCCTTTTCATTTCCACCCATCTCTTCATATTTCCCCTCCCTACTGAAAAAAAGTACAATTAATATTTTTTTTGTTGTAATTTTTAAATGTACATATTTATATTATATTGAAATAAAATAAAGCCTTTGAGTTTTTAAAAACACAATAGAAATTGTTTCTATTCAGGCGACCTAAAATCATATTTATCGAATATTTTTCATGATCCAATTGTACGGATGTGAAGATTAAGTTAAAATATAATTACAAAAAAATATGCAATATCAAGTGGTATAATATTGATTTTATGTTAGATGAAATTGATGATATCACTATATAACTATCAGAGTGTTTCATCGAGTCATCAGCATTTGTCATCAGTATTTGCTAATCAAAATTTGTTCATGTCTCTGTTTATCAAGTTATATCACTGTTTGTCAAGTTGGAATGCAGGAGATATCATAGGAAGATATCTCTTGAATGATACATTCTTGTCCATCGATACGTATTTTAAAATTATGCAATACTGTGTCTCTCCCCTGGATTCAGTTCCAACATATGAAGTATATATATATATATATTGAATACGTATTATGAGAATACGTATACCTTGATACACATTCTTAGAATACATATTTCTTGTCAGATTATAAAAAAAATTAAATTCACATTCCGGGAATGCGCATCACATGATAAATATTTACAAAATATGTATGTTTTGTAAATTATATACGCCCTTCCCACATACATGTCGCACTAGTATTTTGGGCTATTGTTTCTGGGTTTGAGCATTTTTAGTGATGAAGATAAAATTTTTAATGTGGGATGAAGTAATGGTTGAATCAACTGAGTATTCAATTATTTTAAAGTTTTAAGAAACCGAGTTCTATATAAATAGGAAAGCCCCTTATAATAAAATATACAAGCACGGTCTAGGAAGGGGTTTTTACCTGTCTCACATGGAATTTATCTACTCCATATGTCTAGTTCCGGGTTGGAATCCCGGGCAACCCACCTCCAAAAACGGGTATGTTTTTTTAATTAACATATTGTAATACCCAATATTTTTTTATAAGTAATTTAAGGATAAATATTAAACTTATAGTTTATTTAAACTAAGTGTTGTACTTAAATTATTTGTGTAACACGTGACACTAGTTGCACCAGGTGGTTAGTTAATGATGTGCAAATCAATTAAATGGAGTACATCTAGTTTATTAAAAATAAGCGCAAGTAATTTTAGATATTTTATAATTCTAATATATATATATATATATATATATCATTGGCATATCATTAGAGAGTAATTAAGTGTAGTTTTTTTTATTAAAGTATAATTATATAGTAAGTCATGTGTTTTATGTACAAAATGATATAATTAATTAGGTTATTTACAAAGAACAAATATTATTATTATTATTATTATTATTATTTTATTATTATTTATGATTACCCGACTTAAGATGCATTATCTATTAAATATAGCTAGTTAGTTCGGATAACAAAGATTTGAATGGTGATAACACACAATTTTAGTGGTTTAAATCACAACTATCACTATCTCCTAGTATATATTTAAACACACGAGTCCATATCTCATCCATTATTGCAAAAGGTACGAGTCTCATTCTTATTTTTCTTTTTGTATCTCTGTATATGTGGCACAATTGTGTAGTATCTGCTTACGTGCCTATATGTGTCATGCTAGCTAATATTTGCAATTGTAATTATTTATTATTTGATTTCGTGAATTTCCATCTCAAACTCTTTCTTTTGAAACTAATTTGCATGCCATGTTCATGAAATCTTAGTTTGGTAATAAAAATTATTATGTATACATTATTTTTATATCATTGTTAGAAAATTCATACAAACTATTTTTAATTTTAGCCAACTTTATTTTGATCCGTTAGTTATGATAATTATAATTTAGATTTTTGTTCATGTTCAATTATTCTCGTTATTATATTACGAAAGTTAAATTAGTTGAATTAGTATGCAAATGCATCTTTATTTATGTTACACTAAGTTAATAATATTTTATATACATTAATTTTAGAGACAAAACTTAGTTTTGTGCGTGTATTTGTATTTGACTTATTAATATTAGGTGCTCAGGTTCCGTGACTAAGTGAAGATTGCATGTTGAGTATTCTGAGATTGTTTATTATTATTATTATTAATTTGTTTTGCAAATTAGGATAGTATAATAGATTTCGAGGAGTCTAGTAGGTTACTTTTACAAATTTAGTGTACATGTTCTTTTACTGTGTTTTGACAATTTGGTTAAATATTGGTTTAGGTCTCCTATCATATCATATAACTTTCAGCCGGATTATTTTAAGATAAGTTAACTTTTCGTACTTATTGAATATTGTTTAAATGTTTTTATCTTTAAAATGTTTTTAAATATTTTGTTACGTAAATATGGATCAAGAAATATTTTAGATATAAGAAATTTCCAGTTAGCTATGCCATTTGTACCCGTTAGTAATTGCGTATAGTTCCGGAACTAGATTACGATACCTTGATAGGGTGTGCTTCGCACAATTTATGATACCTTAGTGAGGAACGCATTACCGACATCTATGAACCTATGATACTGTGTCACCAGGTACTCGTGACCGTAGCGAACTGTGAAATTTATTATGTCTTTATTTTTAAAACTGTGATTTATGGACTACGGATATTCTAAATTATGATTTATGAAATATGTTACAAACTCATTTGATCCTCTGGTTAGTTCGATAGTTTTCTTGTTGGGCTCTTGGCTCATTACTCACAAATTTTCAGGTGCTTAGCTTTTGGGACATCTTAAAGATGGACTTGATTTGAGCTTGCTTTGTAATAATATTTTAGTGATTAAGTTTGTATTGGAGCTGCGTCTCCCAGGATTAGCATTATTTTCAGCTTAAATGATTTTATTTCTGTCTCGGATTTTAGAATTTTAAGAAAAACTAGAAACTTATTCTTATTATGGATTTAATTTGGAGTTTTAGCTGAATATTTAAGTTTAACTATTTTCAGAAAAGTCGGGGTATTACAGTTGGTATTCAGAGCCTAGGTTAACTTCCTGTAGACTGCCTTTTAGGCGTGACCTGTGAGCTGAGAGTTTTTTTATATATTAACATTTTATTGTGGCACTTGTAGATGGCAGATAACGATAATATTTGGGTTGTTGAAGATGAGATATTTGATGAGGATGACCCTGAAGAGGAGTTCATGGAGGATGAGGTTGAACAGGAGCAGGAGGTAACGACCCCTACTACTATGGATGTGGGGGATTCGGCACCAGTTCCTGATTTTGATGACTGTGACTCAGTCACTGGACCGGTAGTACCGCGAGGAGAAATTCTTGGGGAGTTGTCAGATATGGATAATGATACTATTGTTTGGTTGGAGGAGCAGATTAATGAGTTGACTATTGAAAATGGAAATCTGAAGATAGAAAGAGATATTTTAGAGGAGAAATTGAAGGATGAAAGAAATAAGTCAAGAATTGCACAACTGACCTACAAAAAGAAATTGGATGAGATTGTCTAGTTCACTAACTCTTATGATCCAAAAACTTTAGGGAAATGGTGTACCGAAACAGGAGTTAAGGAAATTAATAATTTCATATCAGACATACGACTCCAAATGGAAATTACAAATCGTCAAATTGAGCGCTTATTTAAGAAAGATTGAACTTAATCATTATAGTGTAATTCATTTCGTATATGTATTTATTTTGATTACATGTATTGTGTTAGGTCACACTATCACTGTAGAGGGGGTGAATACAGTGTTTATTACAATCAAATCGAACTTCAAGAACTTAAATAACAGAAAACAAACTTTATTGAAACAATAAACTCTGTTACAATCTGGAACTGTTATCTCTCAGTGATGAACAAAATATCACGAGAGCTGCTAGGGTTAAGTTAATAATATTCTCGATTATGATAACACTTATAGTGTAAACCCTATGTCTGTGTTTATATATTACACAGTTACAAGATAATCGCTAATTGATATGGAATATAATTATGCTTCCTAATATATATCAATCAGATATCTTTTCTTCCAAGTATTCCATTCTTTATGGAATTCCTTCTTCATGCATATCTCTTCTTATGTTTATCTTGATCTTCTTAACTTTAATCAGCTGCTGTCCTTATCTGATCGTCCTTCAGCACTTAAGTTCTGATATCTATCTCCTGATGCTTATCTCCTGATGACATAAGTACTGATATCTTTTAAGTCCTGATGTCCAGTATAAGTACTGATCAGTTAAGTACTGATTTGTCCTGTTCAAATAAGATCTGAAATCTAAACATAAAACATATTAGCCATGACATTATCAAATATATCTAACAATCTCCCCCAACTTGTAAATTAGCAAAATATACAAGTTTAACAGATATTTGATGATGTCAAAAACATTAAGTACAAATGCATGAGAATTAGACAAGATAACTACAACTTACAGTCCTTAAAGCTTTTACCAATTCAACTTCTGATAACAACTTTAGTCTGTATACACATCAGAATTTAAGCAGTTGTAGATCTTCGACTTGGCTTCATCATTTTCTGATCTCTCTGATGTCAGGAGTTGTTCTGAGATAATTCTTCAACAAACATTTCTCAGCATATCTAAGTTCATCAATCATTCTCCGTTTGACATCTTTAAGCTCTGCAGTATCTTCACCAGTTTGAAATATTGCAGCTCTGAGATCATTAATCTTTGCTTTTCTCAACTCCTGATCTAGTCTTATGACATAGGCTTTGTCAGACTCTAGATTAAACTCAAGCCCCTTAATACCAAGATATGTCCTGATCTGTGCAGTATTAGGCTTCATATCAACAATATCACCATTGTGATTTCTGTACTTTGGAACATATATGCTGTCAGACTTAACAGAATAAAGTCTTTTATGTCTCTGAATCTGTTCTTTCAAATAGTTTGCAGCAGTCCCTGTCAATCTGTCATCCACTTGAAGTAAGAATAATACATGCTCCAATTCTTCAAAATACTTCAATGGAATGGCATTTTGTCTTATATGATATACCCTACCATCTGTCATGAAATACAACAAGATGTGTTCCTTCAAGTAGGTATGGTAAACCATTTGTACAGATTCCAGTTGATTCAATCTTTCAGGAGTTGCTCCAATACCTGGTTCACTCAAGGAAGTTGGATCATTGGTAGTGTTATGTACTCTTCTTTCATCAGCACTTCCCAATCCAGTTTTATCTCTTGCTTCCTTTCCAGTAACTACTCTAGCTTCAAAACGACTTGCAGTAGTCTTCAAAGGTTGAGTTTGTTTTGCTTTAGTGAATCCTGGTAGGAGTGTTTTTGATCTTCCTTCTGATATCAAGTTAACTTGAGCTGTGTCAGAGGTTACTTGCTTCTTTTGAATATCAGAACTTTTAATTTCTTGACTCTGAACAACTTGAGCCATGTCAGAGGTTGTTTTAAGAACTTTTCTTGAAGTCAGAGCAAGATTATCTTTGTCATCAGTAATTTCTTCATCTTCAGGAGGTACATAAACTTTAATAGGTTCACCAACCTTTTCTTTACCCTTGGATCTTGGATCTATCTTTGGTTGTGATTTAGCAAATGTTGCTTCAGTTTGTGCCTTTTCTTTAATCACAATACCTTTCAGTTTTGGAAGTGACTTTTTACCAGAAGCTTCAGATTTAGATGTGGCTTTCTTTGATTTAAGTCTAGCTTCTTCTTCCTTTAAACTTTCCAAGTCCATTCCTGGATTTTCTTGAAGAAATAACTGTCGTGACATTTCTTCATCAAGATCTAGAAGTTCATCAGAATTTATTCTTTTACCAGTATCAGAACTTAATTTCTTCCCAGTATCAGAACTTATCCCGTGACTTGCAATTTCAGCATTTCTTGATGAGAATTTTTTACCTTGACTATGACCTCCACCCATTCCAGAGTTTCCTTGGTCATCTTTTTCATCATCCTTTCCTTTCAGTGTCTTGTCATCCTTGCATTTGGACTTAATTACTTTCTCCCCCTTTTTGGCATCAGCAGGAAGTAGAAGAGAGATAAGCAATTCCACTGAAGATTGGATTTCAGTCAATTGTGATTGCTGAGAAGCTTGATTTTGCAGAATTTGATCAATCTGTGCTTGTTGACGATCTTGAGTCTTCTCAATATAAGCAATCCTGTCAATAGAAGGTTGAAAGAACTTTTTCTTATCAAGTTTCCAAACTTGTTCCTGCTTGATTAAGTTCTCCTGAATCTGGTGTATGTCTGCATGAGTGGTTGAATGAAGACCTTGGAGATGTTTAGTACTCAATGCAGTGACACGAAGCTGGGTTTTGAAATCATCAGAATTTAACATTTCATCAGCTTTAGTCAAGTGCTCAGTAAGATGTAACGCAGATGGAATACATGAAACTGAGTTCCATTCCTTAGTCCACTCCTGACCTGCAAGAGTTTCACTCCAAGGCACTGGTGGTTCCTCTGTAATAAACTTCTTTACTTGTTCAGACTTATAAAGAGGAATATGTCCTGAAGGACCTGCTGCATCAGTATCTGCAGTTGGAGCAGCATCACCAGTATCTCCAGCATGTGCAGCATCAGAACTTATAGAATCAGTATCATCTGATATAATAGCAGTGTGAGTAGCAATGGAGACTTCAGCATCCTCTAATTGCTGATCTGATGCTAAGTTCTGATCAACAGCCATATTCTGATGCTCACCTAAAGTCTGATCATCAGTGTCTAGATGCAGAGAAGGTGACTTAGATAATTCCGGAGTTTGAATAGCATCAGTAACAGGTGTTAGCAAAAGATTTGTTGCTGTTGGAGCTTCTAAGAGAATTACTCCAGGCACACCTAAGTGCTGATCAGCATTATCAGCACTTGTGCCTTGATTACCAAGAGACACAGAAGGGGAATTAGCCTTGTCAGATACTGTTTCCTGAGTTGGAGTGGATGGAGAAGAAGTAACTGGATCAAATTCTATTTCTTGTGAGATCAGAGATTCCTGATCCCCTTCCTTAGCTGCTTCCTCCTCATCAGCTGAAACTGGCCTTTGTGCCCTCTGTTTCTTGTATTTCTTGTTTGATTTGGATTCTTTTGGAGTTTCAGGAACAGTCATTCGTCTAAGCCTTTTGAGAAGCTTAGAACCCCTAATATCAGAATCCTTCTGAGAAGTTGCTTTCTCAGCTTCATTTACAACAGGTTCTGAAGAAAGAATCTGTTCCTCAGAATCTGATTCATCTCTCAAAGTAATCCTCCTCTTCTTCTGAGGTGTTTGAGAAATAGTCTTTGTTCTCTTTGACTTAGAAGATGTAGGCTTCACATAGGACTTGAGATATGTTCTGAGAGATGGTTGAGAGGTTTGAGGTGGCTGAGTAGAGGTGGTAGGTGCTGATGAACCAGGTTCTGATGTTTGAACATCAGGATAAAGTGCAGTGTACTTCACAGGATCATAGGTGATTAAGGCTTGTTTGACAGATAAAGGTATTAAGAGGGGTCTTAACACAGCCTTTTTATTATCAGAAGATAATAAATCAGTAAAAGCTCTCTTAGCTATTCTGAAAGATGGAATTAGATCACCAAAATTTTGGGGCTGATTACAACAAAAACTATAAATAAGCTGACAAAATCTTGCAAAATATACAGTATTGCGATCTTCTGTCATCCTATCCCCAATAAAACCTAAGACTGCTCGTGCATAATCAAAATCAGTGTGATTTAGAAGTGCATACCCGATTTGTTGGCTGAATATGGGAATTGCATCAAAATTTGAACATTTGTTGGCGAAAGCTTTGGTAATGCAATCAAAGAAGAAACTCCATTCCCTCCTTATGGAAGATCTCTTCAACTGTCCAAGCTTGGTCAATGTTCCTTCATAGCCCAGACTAACCATCATGTTTTGAAGAACTGAGTCATCAACAGTAGAATAACCACAGTCCTCAGGTAGCTGTAATGCCTGTCTAACTGTAGACAAAGTCACAACATACTCATCTTCCCCTGATGAAAATATTATACTTGGGGACCCTTGAGCACCACCATTGTCATATACTCCACTCCTCCAAAACTCCAGTACTTGAACTCCAGAAATGGATGTAGGCTCAGTTAGAGCAAACCCAATATCAGAACTAGTGAGAAAGTCCTGAATGAAATGAAGTTCAGAGGGTGCCTCTGTAGTGTTGAGTATCGCAGAGAAGTTATTAGGAATAAACTTTGCTCCATCAATGAGAATGTCCTTGGGTGCCATTATGTTTGAAAAGAAATCGGTAACCTGTAATGTGTTTGAGAAAATGCCTCTTAAAAGAAAATCGTCAGTAGATGAGAGAGTTGAAAAGTAAAGAGAGATAAAATATAAAGGTAAATAAAAGATTTGACGATCTTTGCTCTCTTTTACTTATACACAAAAAGTAACCGTTGAGGACACATGGCAGACATGCATTTAAAAGTAGTGGTAAATACCTTGACAACTGTTATACATAGAGAAGGCAAAAAGTAATAGGCACGGTAAATAAGGAATAATTACCACCCACTTGCAGTTTTTCAAGGAAAAACCGTTCCACTTACCTAGATTCCATTAATCAAGGTGAATCAGTTTAATTTAAAATTAAAACCGTTCCACTAATTCAAATATTTTACTCTGCAATATCAATATTCTGAAAAAAAACTGTGTGTGAGAATGAGTAATATCAATCAGTTAAGTAAGTACTGATAAAACATTATCAGAACTTAAAGTCAGACACAATTTAGACGATCATCAGAATATTTATCAGGATTTATCAATGCGTATCAAAATTTCTCAGAGACAAGATCATAAGATAAAAACAAATTCCATTAATATATCAAAATAATACATTTGATGAAATTGAAATTACATCAGAACTTTTACAATCTTGTCCTAAGCTTCTAAATCTAACATCAACAGCCTTAGTCCTAGCTAAGAAGCCTGATAAAGCTGAGGATGAAGAAGAACAGGAAGAAGACGAGATTAAGTCATCTTCCTCTTCCTATCTTCGACAAACAAGATAGCGAGTCGAATGATTCGCTCTTGCTGACGGATAGCTTCCCGCCTTTCCTCCTCCAATCGATCAAGATGAAGCTGGTAATCCATCTCGAAGAACAGAAGTCGGTTCAGCACCGCCTGTGGGACAGAGCCCCATATCTCTTCAGGAATGGCAGTTACATGCCACTCCTGCTGCCAGTCGGCGCAGCTTAGCTCCATATGAAAATTTTGGTAATTCAAAAACATGTTGAATCGGACCATGATGTTTTTGAAAAAGAATATGAAGTTAAGATTGTGAGAAAAATGGATGGAAAGGGTAATGTGAAGTGGCTTTTTATATAGGCAAGAGAATGCCAGGAGACGCGAAGATATTTAATGCTGACAGATATAGTTAAGTCTACCTCATCTCCCTAGACTTGAAAAAGAATAACAGTCATTGGAAAAGGAATGTGCACATGTAACAAGAGTGAATTGTTCAAGGACGAGTGCCATTAGTCCTAACCATAGACTATTAATCTTCCACTTCAACATATCCTAAAGTAATCTGAGACTGGTACCAAATTTTACTCACAGATAAGTCAAGTAAAGGGTTAGACTGAAAAATCAGAACTTAGACCTATACCAGAACTTAACAGTCATCAGAACATAATGTCTTAACTCGAACAAGGAATATCTATCTTAGTAAGTTTTCATACAAGTTCTGAGTTATAGTCTTCAGAACTTAATCATCAGAACATATAACTAGAACGTGTCCTCAGTATTTGTGCAAGGTGACACAGTGACTGTTTGTCTAAAAGAACATAGACCACCACAAAAATTTCATCATTCATATGGAGTGATTTGTGTGTGCATTAAGCTAAATAACTAATAAAGAGTAAAGTCTGATTTACTTCAGTACATCTTAGAAATAAGTCATAATTAAAATTTTGCTAAAGAGCTGTCATTATCCTGAAACCTACTGATAAATGAGTTCATGCATGAGTCCACCTCAACTGTTTTTGTGCTAATTTTATGCATCTTTTTAAATTCTATTTTACAGTGGATTCTCAGTGTAAGTGAGTTACGACTGCTTATCAGAATTTATGCTATTATCAGAGTATTTCTCCAGTAATCATAGAGTGTGAAAAGTCACCAAGAAAATATTTTGCTTTTCTAATGCATATTTACTTAATACCAGCTATGCACTTGGGTCATCCCATTCACATTTTTACTCTAGATCTCAAAGGAGTACCTGATATTCTTCTTTGATTCTTTTTTCTTCTTCTTTTGATAAGTGAGGTTTATCAGCACTTAGTACATTCAGCAGTTTTACTAGAATCAGAACTTAACAGATGAGTAGCATTTATTCTAATTTGTGACTTAGTAATAAGATGAATAAAGTAAACTAAACTAAGCTCAAGTATCAGAATTTACTTGTGTCATTAGATTTCCACAGAAATAATTACTTCTTTCATGGGATCATTTGTTTATTGAAGACTAGTAGGTCAGTATCTAACACAATTATCCTCATAGGATTGAATGATTACTTAAACAGATATATCACTTATTAGAGTGAAGAGATATATATCAGACAACAGTCAGTACTTAAAAACATTTATCAATTAAGCACAGAATACACAAAGAGATTAATTCTGTAAATACTGATCATAAAGTCTGATAACATAGAACAAGTTTAAGCAGATTTAGAGAAAGAACCTGAAATCATTCCAAGTTCATTTACCAATCTTGTAAAGGTAGCTTCACACAGTGGTTTTGTGAAGATATCTGCTACTTGTTGATCTGTGGGAACAAAATGCAATTCCACTGTACCTTCATCCACATGTTCCCTGATGAAATGGTACCTGATGCTGATGTGCTTTGTCATAGAGTGTTGAACTGGATTACCTGTCATAGCAATAGCACTTTGATTATCACAGTAAATAGGGATTTTGAAATATGTTAACCCATAATCCAGTAACTGATTCTTCATCCAAAGAATCTGTGCACAGCAGCTTCCTGCAGCAATATACTCTGCTTCTGCAGTTGATGTGGAAATTGACTTTTGTTTCTTGCTATACCAAGAAACCAATCTGCCTCCAAGAAATTGGCAGCTTCCACTTGTGCTTTTCCTGTCTATTTTGCAACCTGCAAAATCTGCATCTGAGTAACCTATTAATTGAAAATCTGATTCTCTAGGATACCATAGTCCTAGATCAGCTGTTCCTTTAAGATACTTAAAGATTCTTTTTACAGCTGTTAAGTGAGGTTCTCTTGGATCTGCTTGAAATCTTGCACAAAGACAGGTAGCAAACATGATATCTGGTCTACTAGCAGTTAGATAGAGAAGTGAGCCAATCATACCTCTGTAATCAGTAATATCTACTGAATTACCAGTATCCTTATCCAGTTTTGTTGCAGTGGCCATGGGAGTGGATGCACTTGAACAGTCTTGCATTCCAAATTTCTTCAGCAAGTTTCTGGTGTACTTAGATTGACAAATAAAAGTGCCTTCTTCACTCTGCTTGACTTCAAGGCCCAGAAAATAACTAAGTTCTCCCATCATACTCATCTGATATCTTGACTGCATTAGTTTGGCAAACTTTTTGCAAAGTTTGTCATTTGGAGACCCAAAAATGATATCATCAACATAAATCTGGACCAAAAGTAAGTCCTTGCCATGGTTGAGATAGAACAGTGTTTTGTCAATAGTTCCTCTATTGAATCCACTTTCCAGAAGAAACTGAGCTAAAGTCTCATACCATGCTCTAGGAGCTTGCTTAAGTCCATAAAGTGCTTTATCAAGCCTGTAGACATAATCTGAATGTTTGGAATCTACAAAGCCTGGAGGTTGTTCAACATATACTTCCTCCTCCAATTTTCCATTGAGAAAAGCACTTTTCACATCCATTTGAAAGACAGTAAACTTTTTGTGAGCAGCATATGCCATGAATATCCTTATGGCTTCTAACCTAGCAACTGGTGCAAATGTTTCATCATAGTCAATTCCTTCCTGTTGAGAATATCCTTTTGCAACCAGCCTTGCCTTGTTCCTTGTAATTATGCCATCACTATCAGTTTTATTTTTGAATACCCATTTTGTACCAACAACAGATCTATTCTTAGGTCTTGGCACTAAGGTCCAGACTTTGTTTCTTTCAAATTCATTTAACTCTTCCTGCATTGCTTGCACCCAATCAGCATCTTGAAGAGCTTCTTCCACTTTCTTTGGCTCAGACTGAGAGAGAAAAGAATTGTAAAGACATTCATTAGAAGTACCTGTTCTAGTTCTGACACCTGCATCAGGATTTCCAATTATCAAATCAGGTGTATGTGATTTTGTCCACTTCCTTGCAGATGGAAGGTTTTCTCTAGAACTGGATGCTCCCCCATGATTCATGCTGTCTTCGTTTTCATTTTCTGATGCTCCCCCTGAAACTATGCTCTCTGAGTTGGATCCTTCAGCATTTAGATTTTCAGCACTGTCAGTAATTGGCTTATCAGAACTTGACGAATTAGAACTTGAAGAGCCAGTTGTGTGTTCTGATGCTTCTTGAGATGTGATTATATCTTGAGTATGCTCCCCCTGCATTGGTGCATCTTCCTTTGACGTAGTCATCACAGTTTCAATAACATCAGAGTTTAATCTATCAGAGTTTACAGTATCAGGACTTAGACTGTCAGGACTTAAGGTATCAGAATATGAATCTTCATTTTCAAATCTCAGCTGATCATGATCAATGCAATCTTCAAGTCCAGTGATCTTCTTGTCATCAAAAGAGACATTGATAGATTCTATGACCACTTTTGTTCTCAAATTATAGACTCTGAAGGCTTTTGTGGAAAGTGGATATCCAACAAAGATTCCCTCATCAGCTTTTAGATCAAACTTGGATAGCTGTTCAGGATGAGTCTTGAGAACAAAACACTTACATCCAAATACATGAAAGTATTTCAGATTTGGCTTCTTGTTCTTCACCATCTCATATGGTGTTTTTCCCTGCTTGTTAATGAGTGTTGCATTTTGAGTAAAACAAGCAGTCTGCACAGCTTCAGCCCAGAAATAGGTTGGAAGCTTTGCTTCTTCAAGCATTGTTCGTGCAGCTTCAATGAGAGTTCTATTCTTCCTTTCAACAACTCCATTTTGCTGTGGAGTTCCAGGAGCAGAAAATTCCTGCTTTATTCCATGATTTTTGCAGAACTCTTCCATTATCAGATTCTTGAATTCAGTGCCATTATCACTCCTCAAAATTTTCACAGAATCTTTGATCAATTTATCCAGATGTTTGACATGATCAATCAGGATAGATGCAGTTTCACTTTTTGTGTGCAAGAAATACACCCATGTGTATCTGGTGAACTCATCTACTATGACCAATGCATATTTTTTCTTTGCAATAGACATGACATTCACTGGACCAAATAGATCAACATGAAGTTGATAATAAGGCTCAAGAATTGATGATTCAGTCTTGCTCTTGAATGAAGATTTTCTTTGTTTGGCCTTCTGACATGAGTCACAAAGACCATCAGGAGCAAACACTGATTTTGGCAGTCCTCTCACAAGATCTTTCTTGATCAGTTCATTTATCTTGTTGAAGTTTAAATGAGAGAGTTTCTTGTGCCAATTCCAGCTTTCTTCAATTGAGGCTCTACTTATCAAACAGATTGCAGAACCATCAGAACTTGTTGAAAGCTTAGCTTCATAAATGTTACCACGCCTGAATCCCTTCAGAACAACTTTTCCTTTCGATTTACTAACTATTTCACAATGTTCTGCAAAGAAATCAACATGATAACCTCTGTCACAAATTTGACTTATACTCAGTAAGTTGTGTTTAAGTCCTGAGACCAGAGCTACATCTTTAATGATGACATTCCCAAGATTGATATTGCCATATCCCAAGGTTTTTCCAATGTTGCCATCTCCATAAGAAACACTTGGGCCAGCTTTCTCCACAAAGTCTGATAGCAGGGCCTTATTTCCAGTCATATGTCCTGAACATCCACTGTACAGAACTAAAATATTTTTCCTGTTGCCCTGCAATCAAAAAGACCACTAATTATTAGTTTTAAGGACCCAGACTTGCTTGGATCCTTTGGCCTTTTTAGGTTTGTTAACATTTGCAGCGGATTTAGCATCAGATTTTATGTTAACAGTTTTCTTATCAGAACTTATACTACCAGACTTTGAATCAGAACTTACACTAGAAGGAACAACATAAACTTTCTTTAAAGAAGGTTTTATTTGATAATAATCATAGTACAAACTATGATATTCCTTACAAGTATAAATGGAATGCCATAAACTACCACAATGAAAACAAAGATTTTATGGTTTGTATCTAACAGATTGACTCTTAACTCCTGATTTTGAAGATAAGGAGTTAATATTCTTATTCTTCCTGCAAAAAGAAGCCAGATGGTTAGAACTTCCACAGTTATGACATGCTTTCCTAGGAGCATCAGGAACAGATTTATAGTTATTGCTTTTATTCACACCTTCCTTTCCATTCCTATTTTTCCTAGGTGATTTTACCTTGTTTGCATTCTTAACATTTTTCAGCTTATGCTTAAGCTGCTTCTTTGTCATTAAGCCTATGTTAACTTCAGCTGTCTTTTCCTGTTTTAGTTTGTCAGAAGCTAATTCCTTTTTAACTTCTGATTTCTCATTTTTAGATTTTTCAGTTACAAACTTAACAGGTTTTAACTTCAGCTTTTGCTTATCAACAGACTTAATTTCTACAGTTCCTTTTTCATTTTTATTTTCTCCATAACCTAAGCCCTCTTTCCAGTTTCCACTGCTCAGCAAATTTTGAGTTGTTTTGCCAGAGTTAGTCCAAGTCCTAATAATCTCTCTCTCCTTTTCTAACTCAGTTTTTAGAGATTCATTCATTTTTAGCACTTCATCCCTAACATAAAAAGCATCATCTCTATCCTTCTGAGTTTGATGGAACATGACTAACTCTTTTTCTAAGAAATCGTTTCTTTTCCTAAAAGCAAGATTTTGAGAAGTTAATCTTTCACATGTTAAAGTTTGATCTCTATAACTAACAAACATGGTTTTAAGATATCTTCTCAACTCATTAATATCATCAGTATGAAAAGCATAAGTAGTCTGAGGTACCTTTGTTTCAGCAGCTTCAGAACTGCTCTCAGAACTTGATTTATCAGCATTTGCCATCAATGCATAGTTCTCCTCACTTTCAGAGTCTGAGGTGTCTGTCCAGCTTTTCTGCTTTGTGACAAGAGCTTTGCCTTTGTCACTCTTGGTCTTCTTGCAATCAGGAGATATGTGGCCTTTCTCACCACAATTATAACATTTAACATTGGTGTAATCTCCTCTGTCAGACTTTCTTCCTCTTCCTTCAGATCTTCTGAAATTCTTCTTATCAGAACTTATGCCTTTCCTGGAAAACTTCTTTCCCTTTCTGAACTTCCTGTATGCAATCTTTGTGATTCCTTTCACCATAAGAGCACACAGCTTCATCATCTCCTCATCAGCATCAGTCTCAGGCAAGCTTTCAGAATCTGAGTCATCATCACTCTCAGAACTTGATGACTCAGTATCAGACTTTATGAAAAGAGCTTTACCCTTGTCTTTCTTTGAGGAAGGTGCTTTGGGGGATTCCTCTTCAGCCTTGAGAGCAACTGTCCTTGACTTTCCTCCTTTCCTCTTGCTTCTTTGTTCCATCTCAAGTTCATGAGTCTTGAGCATTCCATAGATTTTATCAAGAGTTGTTTCATCAAGATTGTAGTTGTCTCTTATTGTTGTTGCCTTCAAATCCCAGCATTCAGGAAGAGCTAACAGGAATTTTAGGTTGGTATCTTCAAGATCATACTCTTTATCAACCAATGACAAATCATTAAAAAGTTTGACAAATCTATCATATAAATCATTCAATGACTCATTAGATTTTGAGTCAAAATGTTCATACTCTTGAGTGAGTATTGTCTTCCTGTTTTTCTTAACTGTTTCAGTTCCTTGACACCTTGTCTCCAGTGCATCCCATATCTCCTTGGCAGTCTTGCAGTTTATTACCCTGTTTGACATTACATTATTAATGGCACTATGCAGTAAGTGTCGTACCTTGGCATCCTTAGCAATAGATGCTATATCTTCAGCAGTGTAATCACTCTTTTCCTTTGGTACAATCATTGCTGCTTCACCTGTAACTACAACAGCGAGCTTGGTAGGTTTGTGAGGCCCTTCCTTGATTCTATCAAGATATTCTGGATTTGTTGCTTCCAGAAACATGGTCATCCTTACCTTCCATATGGGATATTCAGATGGTCTCAATATGGGAACTCTAATAGTCTCATATCGACTCTAAATTGATGTCTTTGATGATTCCTCAGTTTTGGTAGGCTTAGTTGGAGTTTCTGTGTCAGACATGATTGTGTTTGGATCTTTAACTGTATGTGTGTTTACAGAAGGCTCTGATACCAATTGTTAGGTCACACAATCACTGTAGAGGGGGTGAATACAGTGTTTATTACAATCAAATCGAACTTCAAGAACTTAAATAACAGAAAACAAACTTTATTGAAACAATAAACTCTGTTACAATCTGGAACTGTTATCTCTCAGTGATGAACAAAATATCACGAGAGCTGCTAGGGTTAAGTTAATAATATTCTCGATTATGATAACACTTATAGTGTAAACCCTATGTCTGTGTTTATATATTACACAGTTACAAGATAATCGCTAATTGATATGGAATATAATTCTGCTTCCTAATATATATCAATCATATATCTTTTCTTCCAAGTATTCCATTCTTTATGGAATTCCTTCTTCATGCATATCTCTTCTTATGTTTATCTTGATCTTCTTAACTTTAATCAGCTGCTGTCCTTATCTGATTATCCTTCAGCACTTAAGTTCAGATATCTATCTCTTGATGCTTATCTCCTGATGACATAAGTACTGATATCTCTTAAGTCCTGATGTCCAGTATAAGTACTGATCAGTTAAGTACTGATTTGTCCTGTTCAAATAAGATCTGAAATCTAAACATAAAACATATTAGCCATGACATTATCAAATATATCTAACATATTGTTCAAGAGATTTATAAATAAAGTCCCTAGCATTGATTTTACTTTATCATGGATATTTCATGTATTATTACTGGTATCGAGATTGAGTTTTAAATGAATTATGTAGGAACCAATGCCTCGTCATAATACTAACAACGTGATGGCTCAATTGGGTAAAACATTGGCAACGTTAGTGGGGAACCAGCAAGGTGCACCTAGGAGCTTGATATCTGAATTTAAGAAGCTAAGTCCTCCCATATTTGAAGGATCCAGAAACCCTTCAGAAGTGGATAAGTGGATGCAAGAGATGGAGAAGATTTTTGATTTGTTAGGAAGTACAAATGAACAGAAAGTCAGTTTGGAAAGCTACCAACTCCAAGGGAGTGCCTATGATTGGTGGCTTATGGAGAAAAGGCGTATTGAAGGTAACGAGGAAGGAGCTGCCCAGGTATACACTTGGGAAACTTTTAAGGGGTCTTTTCAGGACAAGTACTTTCCTAGAACAATTCGAGTTAAGTTGGAGCGTGATTTTGTAAGGTTGGAGCAAGGAGAAAAGCAAACTGTCTCAGAGTATGAAGCAGAGTTTGTAAAGCTCTCCAAGTACACTCCTACTTTGGTTGCAGATGAAGTCAGTCGAGCTAGAAGATTGGAAGAAGGTCTTAGGGCGGATATTAGGCATGTGGTGGCTAATTTTGAGCTAAGTACGTATGAAGATGTACTTAACAAGGCTCTTGTGGTTGAAAGAGGTTTGGTAGATGCAATGAAAAAGAAGAATGAAGATGGTAAGAAGAGAAGCGAGCCTGCAAGTGCATTCAATGATAATGGAGCAGCAAAGAAGTTCAACAACCGGGGATTTGGCGAAAATGCTAATAAAGGGATTCAAGGTGTGGTCGAAACCATTTGGATAAGGACTGCCGATGGAACACGGGTGCCTGCTTTAGCTGTGGCGAGATGGGACATCGAGTTGCCGAATGTCCAAAGCGGGATCATAACAGAAACAAAGATGATGCTACCAAGGGTACTTTGGCAACTCTTCTTGGACCTAATTATGGACGAGTATATCAGCACCAATTAAAACAAGATTAAGGTATGTGTTTATTCCTTTTATTTATGTATACTAAGGTCATGAGCTAATTGCATTCGTGATTACTTTTATGTTTTATGTAAAATTTGAGGACAAATTTTTTGTAAGGAGGGTAGAATGTAATACCCAGTATTTTTTTTATAAGTAATTTAAGGATAAATATTAAACTTATAGTTTATTTAAACCAAGTGTTATACTTAAATTATTTGTGTAACACGTGACACTAGTTGCACCAGGTGGTTAGTTAATGATGTGCAAATCAATTAAATGGAGTACATCTTGTTTATTAAAAATAAGCGCAAGTAATTTTAGATATTTTATAATTCTAATATATATATATATATCATTGACATATCATTAGGGAGTAATTAAGTGTAGTTTTTTTTATTAAAGTATAATTATATAGCAAGTCATGTGTTTTATGTGCAAAATGATATAATTAATTAGGTTATTTACAAAGAACAATTATTATTATTATTATTATTATTATTATTATTATTATTATTATTATTATTATTTTATTATTATTTTATTATTATTTATGATTACCCGGCTTAAGATGCATTATCTATTAAATATAGTTAGTTAGTTTGGATAACAAAGATTTGAATGGTGATAACACACATTTTTAGTGGTTTAAATCACAAGTAACACTATCTCCTAGTATATATTTAAACACACGAGTCCATATCTCATCTTTACTGCAAAAGATACGAGTCTCATTCTTATTTTTCTTTTTGTATCTCTGTATATGTGGCACAATTGTGTAGTATCTGCTTACGTGCCTATATGTGTCATGCTAGCTAACATTTGCAATTGTAATTATTTATTATTTGATTTCGTGAATTTCCATCTCAAACTCTTTCTTTTGAAACTAATTTGCATGCCATGTTCATGAAATCTTAGTTTGGTAATAAAAATTATTATGTATATATTATTTTTATATCATTGTTGGAAAATTCATACAAACTATTTTTGATTTTAGCCTACTTTATTTTGATCCGTTAGTTATGATAATTATAATTTAGATTTTTGTTCATGTTCAATTATTCTCGTTATTATATTACGAAAGTTAAATTAGTTGAATTAGTATGCAAATGCATCTTTATTTATGTTACACTAAGTTAATAATATTTTATATACATTAATTTTAGAGTCAAAACTTAGTTTTGTGCGTGTATTTGTATTTGACTTATTAATATTAGGTGCTCAGGTTCCGTGACTAAGTGAAGATTGCATGTTGAGTATTCTGAGATTGTTTAATAATATTATTATTATTAATTTGTTTTGCAAATTAGGATAGTATAATAGATTTCGAGGAGTCTTGTAGGTTGCTTTTACAAATTTAGTGTACATGTTATTTTACTGTGTTTTGACAATTTGGTTAAATATTGGTTTAGGTCTCCTATCATATCATATAACTTTCAACCGGATTATTTTAAGGTAAGTTAACTTTTCGTACTTATTGAACATTGTTTAAATATTTTTATATTTAAAATGTTTTTAAATATTTTTTTACGTAAATATGGATCAAGGAATATTTTAGATATAAGAAATTTCCAATCAGCTATGCCATTTGAACCCGTTAGTAATTGCGTATAGTTCTGGAACTAGATTACGATACCTTGCTGGGGCGTGCTTCGCACAATTTATGATACCTTAGTGAGGGGCGCATTACCGACATCTATGAACCTATGATACTCTGTCACCAGGTACTCGTGACCGTAGCGAACTGTGAAATTTATTATGTCTTTATTTTTAAAACTGTGATTTATGGACTACGGATATTCTGAATTATGATTTATGAAATATGTTACAAACTCATTTGATCCTCTGGTTAGTTCGATAGTTTTCTTGCTGGGCTCTTGGCTCATTACTCACAAATTTTCAGGTGCTTAGCTTTTGGGACATCTTAAAGGTGGACTTGATTTGAGCTTGCTTTGGAATAATATTTTAGTGATTATGTTTGTATTGGAGTTGCGTCTTCCAGGATTAGCTTTATTTTCAGCTTAAATGATTTTATTTCTGTCTCGGATTTTAGAATTTTATGAAAAACTAGAAACTTATTCTTATTATGGATTTAATTTGGAGTTTTAGCTGAATATTTAAGTATAACTATTTTCAGAAAAGTCGGGGTATTACACATATAATTAAAAAGAACTTGAATAGGTCTAGATAAATATTGGTTGACAAAGACATATAATGTCGGTATTTTTGTAATCTTCTCTAAAGATAGATAAATGCTAAAATAAATATATTAAAGCTATTAGAATTAATAGTGTGTTTGATTGTTAATGATCATAATCATATTTACTATTAGATTTATATTTTTCTTAAAATGACGACAAAAATTATATAATTATATATGATATTTATTTAGCAAATATAAAATAGTTATATTGATTGAAACAAATATAAGTATCCTTCTTAAATTGATTTTGATAGGGATAGATAAATCCTGATGATGTGATTAAATATTACAGTAATTATACATGATTTGGGCTGCTAGTCCTAATAAGAAGATGTTTGACATTCAGACCAAAAAGGTTAACACATTGATCAGGCCTGATGGACCAGATCAGGCCTGATGGAACAAAGAAGGCCCAAAAACCCTGAATATTAATTAATTTCGTAATTAATTAATAAGGGAAAAATAAACTATTGAGAAGAGTCCCGATAAGGACATAAATCCTTGCAGATTAGCCTCTAAGGGACCTAGAAGGATAAGGAATCAATTTCCTACTATATAGGACTCCAAAGTCCATTGTAATTCTGAGACCTGGCTACCAAGTCTCCTATACCAAGTCCAATTCAAGGACCACCAACATCTATATAAGGGGTCTCACCCCACAAATCAGAACTACGTTTTTTGGCTTGATTCTCTAATTCACAGAGATACGTAGGCATCTCGTAAAGGCAGAGTTAAGCTACGAAACACGAGAGTAGCCATCAAAGGCCTTGAGCTCCCGAACCTTAGCAATAAATACAGCAAATAATAACTTTAGTTTTTTATCCATAATATTTGGCGCCGTCTTTGGGAAAGCACAACAACAACCATGGCGAAAACACGGAGAACAGTTAGAGCCCTTGAAGGAGGAACACCAACGGGGACAACCCAAGTGATTTCGTCAACTGTGGAGGTACCTCCTCATTCAACCTATTCAACCACGCAAGGAGAAGCCCAGATAGAGGCAACTGAACCTCATCTACAAGGGACGATTCCCTCGGCTACTCAAGGTACGAATCCCCAAGTTCAACAACTACATGCACCTGTGAATTCTCGACCCATCAGGTACAAATATTCAACTATTGTGACTACTAACCCCCCTTATGGGATGCCCCTTTACCCCGAGGTTGGAGGAAGTGGACATGCTGGACGGAGTGAAGCACGGGGGCGATCTCCCCCTACATACGAGGTTTGGCTCCTATCCCTGAGGATCAGGAATTTTCTGGTCCTTACACTGAGAGAGACTCCGAATCTTCGGATGATGATGTAGCCCCAAGAAGGAGACGTGCTGGCAAAGATCCGATGGCTGATGGTAGCCAACGTCCTAAGAGCACCCAAGGGACGAATCCCCAAGAAGTTCAGGAAAGGATCAGGGCTCACGAGGCTGAGATTCAAAGGCTGAGGCGCGACTTGGAGGCGCACCAGTCCACCAGACCCCCATTACCTCCTAGGGGGAGAAATCCTCCTCCTGTCATAGACCTGGATGGTCCAGTACAGAGAAGGGTTGTTGTCCCAAGGGCTGATCCAAGCAATCTTCTTCCTCTTGGAGATCCTGATTAAACTACTCCGCCCTTCACTGAAGAAATAATGAATGCCCATATCTCAAGGAAGTTCAAGATGCCAACTATCAAAGCTTATGATGGCACGGGAGATCCCGCTAATCATGTTAGGACATTCTCTAATGCACTACTGTTGCAGCCCGTGAATGATGCTATTAAGTGTCGGGCTTTTCCTCAAACCCTGTCGGGAATGGCTCAAAGGTGGTATAGTCGTTTGCCCCCAAACTCTATTGGGTCATTCAGAGAATTAAGTCAGGCTTTCATTAAACAGTTTATTAGTGGGAGAGTGCATGAGAAAAGTTCAGCATCCCTCATGAGTATTGTACAGGGAGCAAAGGAATCCTTGAGAGAATACCTGAATCGTTTCACAAAGGAGGCTTTGAAAGTCCCGGTCCTTGATGACAAGGTAGCCATGATAGCACTGCAGCAGGGAACTAGGGATGAATTCTTCAAGATGTCTTTGGCAAAACGCCCCCCTGAAAGCATGTTGCAGATCCAAGATAGAGCCGGGAAGTACATTAAGGTGGAAGACCGTAGTGAGTAATGAGCCCAGTGGAGGCAAGAAGCGGAAAACTAACCTGGAATATATCGCTAAGGACAAGTATCATAGAACCGAGCCAAACCCTGATTCAACCCCCAAGAAGGGAGGACCTGGGCAAAAGTTCACTAAATACGCTAAGCTGAATGCTCCTAGAAGCCAGATCTTGATGGAAATCGAGAAAGATCGAGATATTAGTTGGCCTAAGCCTTTGAAGGCTGATCGTGCCAAGCTAGATAAGAGTAAGTATTGCAGATTTTATAAAGATGTTGGTCATGACACCGATGAGTGTAGATAACTGAAAGATGAAATTGAGTTCCTCATTCGAAAAGGAAGATTAAACAAATACACTAGAGATGGAGGGGATAGGAATAACAATGGAAGAAAGAACTTTGAAGATCGTAGGAGGGACCAAGACGATCAGGGGCGGAATCCCCAGCCTAGGGGACCGGTGATAAATACAATCTTCGGAGGACCACGACCCCGAGGGCCTGTGATAAACACAATCTTTGGAGGACCAACCGCTGCTGGGTTTTCCAAGAACTCCAAGAAAGCGTATGCCCGAGAAGTTATGCATATTGTTGGGGAAGCCCCGAAGAGGGCCAGGACAGGAGTAACAATGTCTTTTGATGATTCTGATCTGGAGGGTGTGAAATTTCCCCATGACGACCCGTTGGTTATGAAGGAATTTACGGATGAGCGGAAGCGTGAAATAACAATTATTCCGTAAAAACCATATACCGCACATATAGAAAAACATATAAAAGGGAAAAACTGAGGAATCGAAATCATACCTCGTGAATCGAAGCTTTATAATGATTGGAGTGCTAGCAGTTGCTCCTCAGTGTATGAAGCACTCTACCGGTATCCACCAAGAACGATCCTCTTCGATGAACCTTTTTATAAAACTAAGCTTTTATAAAAATGGAGTTTTTTGGAGAGAGTGAGAGAAGAAGAAGATGGAGGCTAGGGTTTTCACAAAACCAAAATTGTGTGTTAAACTAAATGAGCCATCCATCTCATTCTATTTATAGGACTCTCCTAGGGTTTTATAACATATCTTTATATATATTAACCCCCACATTTTATCTTCATAAAATGCTTTAATAATAATTAAAACTATTTTAATCATTATTTCTTTTTCTAAAATATTTAGAAAATAATTCTCTCTCTCATTATTTCATCAAAGAAAATATTCTTTTATGGTGTGACCCTGTAGGTTCAATATTATGCCGGTAGTAGAAATAAATAATAATAAATTTTTATTAATTATTTATATGAATATTAAAATTCACTAAATATAATTAACTGATTAATTATATTTATTCTACATCGTGAGTGATGCTTCTCAACATATCGTGACTATCCGGATAATATGAATTCACTGCTTAGAATACCAAGAACCTGTCAGTGAATAGTTACCGTACAATTAACTCCTTCTACCCTCCAATGTCCTGATTAAATACAAGGCATGGATCTTGTGTCAAGCCTATCTAATTTAATCATTTGCTTTCCCACTTACTATGCTCAGTTCTATGTAAATTAGAAACTCCTTTCTAATTTCATTCACTCTGGCCAGAGATTCCTGAACTAGCATAAGTGGATCAGCTTTGAACATTCTCTTCCTTCACTGGAAGAGGTAGATCCTTTATTGATCATACACTATCTTCGTGTACAAATTCCTATACCCAGTAGAGCCCTAATAATTATCCCTGGAGACTAAGAACTAAACCAAAGCATAGTTCAGTGTACACAAGATGACTATGATGACCTCAAGTCTAAGGATACTTGTACAACTATCACTATGTGAACAACTGCTGACACGTGAGTGAACTCCATCAGTTGTTCAGTTGTGCGAGTCATGTTCAGTGAACTTATTCTATAATAAGCACCTACATACTAGCTATAGTGTCACCACACAAATGCCTATGAGAACAGACATCCTCCTGAAGGGAGCAAGCATAGTATGTACCAATCTTTGCGGATTATTAATTACCAGTTAGTAATCCTATGACCGGGAACTATTTAAGTTTAGAGTTATCATCTTTTAGGTCTCACTATTATGATCTCATCATAATCCATAAAAAGCTTTACTCTAAACTATGGTATATCTTATTTAAACACTTAAATAGATAGAGCCCGTAAAAAAAAAACAAGTCTTTTATTAATATCAATAAAATCAAAATAGATTACATAAAAAGTTATTCCTAAATCCTCGTACATGATTGGACTTAGGACATATCTCTTTCAATCTCCCACTTGTACTAAAGCCAATCACTTTGGTATCTAATACCCATCCTGTCTTTATGACGATCAAAGTGACTCTGAGAAAGTGGCTTTGTGAGTGGGTCTGCTACGTTGTTATGTGTGTCAACTCTCTCGATCTTGACATCTCCTCTTTCAATGATTTCCCTAATCAAATGAAAGCGTCGTAAAACATGTTTGGAATTTTTATGAGACCTAGGTTCCTTGGCTTGTGCTATTGCTGCGTTGTTATCACAATACAACACAATAGGATCCACAATGCTAGGAACAACTCCCAACTCAAAAACAAATTTCCTCATCCAAACGGCTTCTTTTGCAGCCTCACTTGCAGCTATATATTCTGCTTCCGTTGTGGAGTCAGCCGTTGTCGACTGTTTGGAACTCTTCCAACTTATCGCACCACCGTTTAGAGTAAACACGTACCCTGACATGGATTTGCTATCACTCTCTGATTGAAAACTAGAGTCAATATAACCCTCTATTTTCAGATCAGATTCACCGCCAAAAACAAGAAAAATGTCCTGAGTCCTTCGCAAGTACTTAAGGATGTTTTTCACCGCTTTCCAGTGGTCTTCACCTGGATTGGACTGATATCTGCTCGTCACACTTATTGAATAAGCAACATCAGGCCTTATACACAACATCGCGTACATGATAGATCCTATTACTGAAGCATAAGGAATCTTACCCATACGCTCTCTTTCCTCAGGTGTCTTAGGAGACAATTTTTCGGAAAGGGACACTCCATAGCTCATCGGTATGAGACCTCTTTTGGAGTTTTCCATGCTAAACCTTTTAAGCACTTTCTGGATGTATGTACCCTGGGTAAGACCTATCATTCTTCTAGATCTATCTCTATAGATCTTCATACCGAGAATGTAGGATGTTTCTCCCAAGTCCTTCATAGTGAAGTTCTTCGATAGCCACACTTTGACTGATTGCAGCATCGGTATATCATTTCCTATAAGAAGTATGTCATCCACATACAATACAAGAAATGTTACCACGCTCCCACTAACCTTCTTGTAGACACATGGTTCATCTATGTTTTTGATAAAACCAAACTCTTTGATTGTCTCATCAAAACGGATGTTCCATCTACGAGAAGCTTGCTTTAAACCATATATGGTTCGCAGCAGCTTACATACTAGGTGTTCATTTCCCTTAGAAAGAAAACCCTCTGGCTGTGTCATATACACTTCCTCTTCAAGTTTCCCATTGAGGAAGGCCGTTTTCACGTCCATTTTCCAGATCTCATAGTCGTAGTAAGCAGCAATCGCAAGCAAAATCCGAATTGATTTTAACAGGGCTACAGGCGAAAAAGTTTCATCAAAGTCAATCCCTTGTCTTTGTTTGAATCCTTTTGCCACGAGCCTGGCCTTATAGGTCTCTACCTGGCCATCTGCTCCAATTTTCTCTTATATACCCACTTGCACCCAATAGGCTTAACACCTTCAGGCGCTTCAACCAGAGTCCATACTTGGTTGGTATACATAGATTCCATTTCGGATTTCATGGCACTTTGCCATTTCTCTGAGTCAACACTACTCATAGCCTCATTATAGGTCATAGGGTCGTCATCATCAATGATTGACAACTCATTGTCATTCTCAATGACAAGGCCATAATACCTTTCAGGTTGGCGAGACACACTCCCTGACCTACGAATGGGCTGTTCCACAGAAGGTTGTTCAGTCTGAACAGGTGTTTCCACTTGAACCGTAGTAGTTTGTGCTTCTTGAACTTCATCAAGTTCAATTTTGCTCCCACTAATTCCTTCAAGGATAAACTCCTTTTCCAAGAAGGTAGCATGTCTGGAGACAAACACCCGATGATCGGTGTAAAAGTAATACCCTAAAGTCTCTTTAGGATATCCCACAAAACTATATTTTACGGATCGAGATTCCAACTTATCTGGGTCAACTTTCTTGACATAAGCTGGACATCCCCAAATCTTAACGTGTTTAAGACTCGGTTTCCTTTCTTTCCATATCTCATATGGAGTTTGAGGAACAGATTTGGAAGGCACCTTATTCAGTAAATATGCCGAGGTTTCCAATGCGTAACCCCATAGGAATACTGGAAGATTCGTATAGCTCATCATGGACCGAACCATGTCTAACAGAGTTCGATTTCTCCTTTTAGATACCCCATTCAACTGTGGAGTATATGGAGGAGTCCACTGGGAGACTATACCATTTTCTTTGAGATAATCTAGAAACTCTCCATTCAAGTATTCACCACCTCGATCTGATCGAAGAGTTATAATACTGTGTTTGGTTTGTTTCACCACTTCATACTTATACTCTTTGAACTTTTCAAAGGCTTCAGACTTGTGTTTCATCAAATACACATATCCAAATCTAGATCTATCATCTATGAAAGTAATGAAGTACGAAAATCCACCCATGGCTTGCGTAGACATTGGTCCACATACATCTGTGTGTACCAATCCTAGCAAATCTGCAGCCCTCTCTCCATGTCCACTAAATGAAGATTTGGTCATTTTACCCAATAGACAAGACTCGCATGTAGGATATGATTCAAAATCAAAGGGGTCTAGTAACCCTTCCTTATGCAATGTCCGAAGTCTATTTTCACTAATATGACCTAGCCTACAGTGCCATAAATAGGTCAGATTTTCATCATCTCGTTTTCTTTTATTAGTTTGTTCAATCTGAAGTAAATCATGCTCTATATCACATACATACAGACCATTATTTAAAATTCCACGTCCATAAAGAATATTATCTCTAAGGATAGAACATTCATTATTCTTAATAATAAATGAGAAACCATCCAAATCCAACATAGGGATAGAAACAATATTCCTTACAATAGAGGGAACGTAATAACAATTATTCAAAATAATAGTCTTGCCCGTAGGCATATGTAAACTAAATGATCCTACAGATATGGCCGCAACCCTTGCTCCATTGCCCATACGTAGAATCACCTCATCTTTTTCAAGATTCCTACTTCCCTTTAGTCCTTGCAATGAATTGCAAATATGAGAACCACAGGCGGTATCTAATACCCAAGTAGAAATTTGACCTAGTGACATATTAACTTCGATCATGAACATGCCTGAATCAAAAGCGGTAGTCTTACTACCCTTCCTCTTCTTCAATTCTGCAAGGTAAACCTTGCAGTTTCTCTTCCAGTGCCCTAACTTGTTACAGTGAAAGCATACAACTAAATTAGGATCAGTCAACTTGTGAGCATCTAGTATGCTCCTGAATGATAGTGCAGAAGACATAATATAGTAAATCTGTAAATGATAAACATATAACAACACTTAGCAAATATTCAATTTTATTTCAAAATACTATATGAATCGGGTCTTTATTCATAAGTGGCTCCCACTAGTTCATCTAATTTATTCAACCCCCTACGTGAAAAATTAAGCATTCATAATGCTAGTGGGAATAGGGATCCTACATTCCATCACACAACCTCGGCTGTGGCACGAACCGCCATGTAATATTCAATAGGCAGACAACTCTTGTCAATTACATCTTATGTTATTCCCTAATCAAACTTTAGCCTCTTGAATACTTGAGTCACGACTGTGGCACGACAAACTCAATATTCTAAGTCAAGTCTAACCCAACATTCCGTATAATTGAATCAGTCTCCAACGGCCCACGGCTGTGGCACGTACCGACCTTTAGATTCTAATTCAATGTACACATCTCTACGTAATAGACAAGTATTTCTTATTTCGAAATCAAACCCCTCGGCTGTAGCACGAAACGACAATGATTTAAAATATAAGAACCACTTTCTATCATGTTGGAAGGCTATGACCGACACAAGCTCGTTGTATCATTGGCCAATTACTACTTGATATTATTTAATTTTAGAGGGATTATATTACGTTACAATCATAATCATATTATAAAAAGACTCTTCCTTTTAAATTAAATATTTCAAATCAATAATCGATTATCAGATGATTCCCAGATCGGGTGGAGCATTGTCAAAATGCGTCAATTAATAACCCTTTCTTACAGATAGAAATCTGTTGTTGACAGAATCATCCTTTCTCTCAAAATTGAAAATTCATATTTAATTACGTGTTTCATAAACACAAGAATCTCATGATTGTATTCATAATATTATTGTCAAGGCAAGAAACGATTCCTATTCTAGATTTTTTAGAGCACGCCTTATATTGATTTAAATTCACCTAAATCTATCATCGCATGGTAAACACAGGCATATATCTCATATATAAAAATAAATAAACAAGTAAGCATGCAAGTAATATCATGTCACACATTGATATAATGATGTATGGATTTATTATAGCATTTAAAAGTAATTAAAACAATTAAAACATGCTTTAAAACACTATCGGGAATATAAACAGTTCAAAACTTTTATATAAAAAATATTTGACCACTCCATTAGATCCGTCTCGGAAAAACGAATCCAACGATATATTGCACGCCCAAAACGGAGTTACGAAACTCCCAAAAAATCAAATTTAATGTGGACATACGGGTTATAACGCATGTACGTAATGCGTTACAACACTGTTGAGCCATTTACGCGTGTAACACATTCCGTAAATGCACAACAGTGTGTAACGCATTCACAGAATGCGCAACACACCCCTACCCCGCGTGCAGCGCACGCGCCTGCACAGCCGTAGCAGGTTTTGCATTTTTTTTTTCTTTCTCTGCCTGCTAACATTCCTGCCGTGTCTGTTTGCTTCCTTTTCTGCTGTTACAAAATTAAAGAGATGAAACCCCCTTCCCTTTACTCCCTTATTAATAACTCTTTATTAATATATTATTTTAATTTTATTATTAATAAATTAATTAACATTTAATTAATAAATTAATAAAAATCAAAATA
The DNA here is from genome assembly GCF_009905375.1 of Apium graveolens. Classification (NCBI taxonomy): domain Eukaryota; kingdom Viridiplantae; phylum Streptophyta; class Magnoliopsida; order Apiales; family Apiaceae; genus Apium; species Apium graveolens. The sequence goes on along the minus strand of NC_133656.1, from coordinate 2,579,750 downwards.
ATATGATTTCTCAAATCAGGGAGTGGCAGAAAAATACCAAATCAGCCATGGGTCCTTGTGCAAATTTTAATCATAATTATTCACATGCATAATTATTTTATGAATTTTAATTAAAAATAATTTTAAAAATTCATAACAAATAATCTACACATCACAAAATAATGAAAAAAATATCTAGATGATCTACAACACTTGTAGAACCCAGATCAGTAGTCAAAATCTCATGCAAAAATTATTTCGAATTAATTCATAATTAAATCCAAATAAACTTGCAAAAATCAAAATAAATCCATACATGCATTAAAAAATCTAAATTTTTTTATATGAATCTCTATATGCAGAACCTAGCTCTGATACCAATGAAGGAATTTAGGGATGAGCGGAAGCGTAAAATAACAATTATTCCGTAAAAACCATATACTGCACATATAGAAAAACATATAAAAATGGAGTTTTTGGGAGAGAGTGAGAGAAGAAGAAGATGGAGGCTAGGGTTTTCACAAAACCAAAATTGCGTGTTAAACTAAATGAGCCATCCATCTCATTCTATTTATAGGACTCTCCTAGGGTTTTATAACATATCTTTATATATATTAACCCCCACATTTTATCTTCATAAAATGCTTTAATAATAATTAAAACTATTTTAATCGTTATTTCTTTTTCTAAACTATTTAGAAAATAATTCTCGCTCTCATTATTTCATCAAAGAAAATATTCTTTTATGGTGTGACCCTGTAGGTTCAATATTATGCCGGTAGTAGAAATAAATAATAATAAACTTTTATTAATTATTTATATGATATTAAAATTCACTAAATATAATTAACTGATTAATTATATTTATATACATCGTGAGTGATGCTTCTCAACATATCGCGACTATCCGGATAATATGAATTCACTGCTTAGAATACCAAGAACCTGTCAGTGAATAGTTACCGTACAATTAACTCCTTCTACCCTCCAATGTCCTGATTAAATACAAGGCATAGATCTTGTCTCAAGCCTTTCTAATTTAATCATTTGTTTTCCCACTTACTATGCTCAGTTCTATGTAAATTAGAACCTCCTTTCTAATTCATTCACTCTGGCCAGAGATTCCTGAACTAGCATAGGTGGATCAGCTTTGAACATTCTCTTCCTTCACTGGAAGGGGTAGATCCTTTATTGATCATACACTATCTTCGTGTACAAATTCCTATACCCAGTAGAGCCCTAATAATTGTCCCTGGAGACTAAGAACTAAATCAAAGCATAGTTCAGTGTACACAAGATGACTATGATGACCTCAAGTCTAAGGATACTTGTACAACTATCACTATGTGAACAACTGCTGACACGTGAGTGAACTCCATCAGTTATTCAGCTGTGCGAGTCATGTTCAGTGAACTTATTCTATAATAAGCACCTACATACTAGCTATAGTGTCACCACACAAATGCCTATGAGAACAGACATCCTCCTGAAGGGAGCAAGCATAGTATGTACCAATCTTTGCGGATTATTAATTACCAGTTAGTAATCCTATGACCGGGAACTATTTAAGTTTAGAGTTATCATCTTTTAGGTCTCACTATTATGATCTCATCATAATCCATAAAAAGCTTTACTCTAAACTATGGTATATCTTATTTAAACACTTAAATAGATAGAGCTCGTAAAAAACAAAACAAGTCTTTTATTAATATCAATGAAATCAAAACAGATTACATAAAAAGTTATTCCTAAATCCTCGTACATGATTGAACTTTGGACATATCTCTTTCAGGTTATAACCCCGATAATAGGGAACAGCCCAGTGAGAAGGGTCCTTGTGGATAATGGTGCTTCGGTGGATATCTTGCTCCATGACACCTTTTTGAGGATGGGATATAATGACTCCCAATTGACCCCAACCGACATGCCAATATATGGGTTTGCGGGAGTGGAGTGCCCCGTAGAGGGGATAATCAAGTTGCCAACAACCATAGGACAGGAACCAAGGCAAGCAACTCAGATGTTGGACTTTGTGGTGGTGAAGGCTAGTTCGACTTACAATGCAATCATGGGAAGAACAGGGATACACGCCTTCAAAGCAGTCCCTTCTTCCTACCATTCAGTTATGAAGTTTCCTACCCGGGATGGGATCGGAGAAGAGAGAGGAGACCAAAAAATGGCTAGAAGCTGTTATGTGGCCTCATTGAGGGCAGATGGAGTTGGGGGGCAGGTTCTTCCTATTGAAGATCTGGATATCCGAGAGAATGATGAGAAAAGAGGAAAGCCAACAGAAGACTTGGTTTCAATTCCTTTAACCCCCGAAGATCCTGAGAAGGTAACTTTTATTGGAGCGACGCTCGAGGAGCCCCTTAGAGGAAAGTTGGTGAAATTTTTGCAAGAAAATAGTGACATTTTTGCATGGTCAGCAGCTGATATGCCAGGCATAGACCCGGAACTGATTACTCACAAGCTGAATGTGGACCCAAATCGGAAGATAGTGAAACAAAAGAAAAGAAGTTTTGCTCCAGAAAGGCAAGAAGCTATAAAACAGGAAGTGGAGAAGCTCTTAGAAGCTGGTTTCATTGAGGAGATTCAATTTCCAGAATGGTTAGCAAACCTTATAATGGTGAAGAAGGCCAATGGAAAATAGAGGATGTGTGTGGACTTCACTGATCTAAATGATGTCTGTCCTAAGGACTGTTCCCATTACCAAGGATCGATACTTTGATAGATGCCATTGCTGGGCATGAAATGCTGAGCTTCATGGATGGATTTAGTGGATACAATCAGATTAAGATGCACAAGGATGACATTTCAAAGGTATCATTCATCACTGACTTTGGTGTTTATTGTTATCTTGTTATGGCATTTGGTCTGAAGAATGCAGGAGCCACCTATCAAAGGTTGGTAAATAAAATTTTTAAAGATCTTATTGGCAAGACGATGGAAGTCTATGTTGATGACATGTTAGTCAAGAGTCTAGTAAAGACTGATTATATAACCCATTTGAGGGAAGCTTTTGAGGTCCTGAGGTACCACAAGATGATGTTAAATCCTATAAAGTGTGCTTTTGGAGTAGGATCTGGAAATTTTTTGGGATTGATGGTCTCCAAGAGAGGGATCGAGGCCAACCATGATAAAATAAAGGCAATCCTGGACATGGAACCACCAAAAACTGTCAAGGATGTTCAGAAGCTCACAAGAAGGGTTGCTACGCTGGGACGATTCATCTCCAAGTCAGGAGACAAGTGCTTATCATTCTTCAAGTCACTAAAAAACATTAAGGACTTTGTATGGAGTGAGGAAAACCAGAAGGCTTTCGAGGAGTTAAAGAAATATATGGCCCAGGCTCCGTTGTTGGCCAAGCCAGCTTTGAATGAAGTTTTATTCTTGTACTTAACTGTTTCGGAGAGTGCCTTGAGCGCTGTATTGGTTAAGGAGGAACTGAGAATCCAGAAACCCGTATACTATGTCAGCAAAATTCTACATGGTGCTGAGTTGAATTATTCAACTATTGAGAAATTTGCTCTAGCCTTGGTAATGGCTTCAAGAAAGTTACGACCTTACTTTCAGGCTCATCAAATTGAGGTGCTAACGAATCAGCCCCTAAGAAATATCATTTATAGTCCCAAGGCTAGTGGGAGATTGATCAAGTGGGCAATAAAGCTGGGAGAGTTCGATATCAAGTATAAGCCACGAACGACAATAAAAGCCCAGGCATTAGCTGACTTCGTGGTGGAATGTACCATACCCAACCAAGAAGTCGGGGGGCAGGAAGATACCATACCTCAAGATAAGGAGGTTGATAAGGGGGACAAAGAGAAGGATGATAAGAAGAAAGAATATTGGGTTCTCTATTTTGATGGAGCATAAAAAACAAATTCAAGTGGAGCAGGTTTGGTTTTACAAAGCCCTGATGGGTTCTTAATTGAGTATGCCATGAAGTTAGACTTCCCAACCACAAATAACGTGGCAGAATATGAAGCTCTGATAGCTGGTCTTGGCTTAGCGGGGACACTTAGAGTCAAGAACTTAAAAGTTTGTGGAGATTCGAAGTTGGTCATATCCCAGGTGAAGGGAAAGTTTGAGGCAAGGGATGATACGATGGCTAAGTATGTCCGCCTAGTACGGGCTGTGATAACCCAATTTGATGAATGCCATGTTGAGCACATTCCAAGGGAGGAAAATGCTAAGGCATATGCATTGTCAAAGTTTGCTTCATCTGAAATGAAAGAAAGTTCTGGAAGTGTATACTATCGCGTTTTGAAAACACGGAGCATTGATGTTAAGCTTGTGGCTCCTATAGGCCTGGGGACATCCTGGATTGATCCCATTAAGGCTCACATTCAAACCGGTTGGTTACCAAACGATGCTACTGAAGCACGAAAATTGGTTGTTCGAGCACTAAGATACTCTTTGATAGATGGAATTCTATATAAAAGATCTTTCGTGGTTCCCTACTTAAGATGTCTCAGGCCCGATGAGGCTTGCTTGACTCTTGAAGAAGTACATGAAGGCATATGTGGGCAACATTTGGGGGGCAGGGCCTTGGCTTATAAGATAACCCGTTTAGGCTTCTATTGGCCAGAAATGATGGCTGATGCCAAAGAATATGTGAAAAAGTGTGACCGCTGTCAGAAGCACGCACCAGTTGTTAGACAACCCCCCGAGATGCTGACCTCTATCAACTCGCCCATCCCCTTTGCTATGTAGGGAATGGATATACTAAGGCCTTTCCCCATGGCCACGGCACAAATGAAGTTTCTGATTATAGCCATTGATTATTTCACTAAGTGGATTGAAGCCAAACCCTTGGCCAAGATCACAACTAAGCAGGTTACACAATTCCTGTGGGAAAGTATTATGTGCCGGTATGGAATTCCATGCATCCTAGTCAGTGACAATGGAACACAGTTCAACAACGAGGAATTCAAGAAGTATTGTGAGAAAAATGAAATTGAGTTGCGATTCACCTCTGTGGCTCACCCGCAAGCCAATGGGCAAGCGGAAGTGGAAAATCGAATAATCCTGGATGGAATAAAGAAGAGGATCGAGAAGTCAAGGAATAACAGGGTGGATGAAATACTCCCCATACTATGGGCCTATAGGACTACTTGTAGAGTCACGACTGGAGCAACTCCCTTCATGTTAGCATATGGTGCAGAAGCAGTTGTTCCTGTAGAGATATCACATTCCTCCCCCAGGATTCAAGCTTTCAATGCTGAGGAAAATGAAGAAGGGCAAAGGTTAGCCCTGGATCTAATTGATGAAGTACGAGATGAGGCACACACGAAGATAGTGGAGTATCAGAAAAAAGCTTCATTTTACTACAACCCAAGGGTTAAAGAAAGGTTCTTCAAACAAGGTGACTTAGTCTTGAGGAAAGTGGAAGCTTCTGGCGTAGGGCAGAAAGGTAAACTTACCCCAAATTGGGAAGGGCCGTACAAAGTCAAGAGCGTTCAGGATAGAGGAACCTACAAACTGGAGACTATGGATGGTATTGAAGTCCCGAGAACTTGGCATGCCCAAAACCTGAAGGTTTACTATGTATGGAACAGTTAAAGTACGATTCTCACTTGTCAGTGTGACAAGTAGGTTTAAAAGCACCTTGAAGCTTTGCTTGCTTAGGATTTTTCTATATAGAAGATATGTTTAGATTTTATCAAGGTTGAATACCAAGCTATAATATAAAGACTTCGACTTAATCTTAGCCTATTAGATTGATGCATTGTGAAAGATAAAACCAAGTTATAAACTTGAGTTTGAGAAATGGAAAGAAAAAATACGACGATACTTGGGAAAAATATGACTGAAAACGATAAAGTTAATTACAAAGTTCAATATTGACTAAGAAAGAAGAAATACCTAAAAACTTAGGCCTTGGAAGGCTGGGATTCTTCGGAACCACTATCCAAAGTTTCCTCGGATGTCTCTTCAGTCGGTCCCTCAGAAGTCCCCTCGGAAGTCTCCGCAGAGGTTCCCTCGGAACTATCTTCAGACGCTTTAGATGTTGCAGGAGACGCCAGTTTAGAAGGCGCTGACTTTGGAGGCTCTTCTACCCTGGCCTTCTTTATGATGGGCTCAGGCTCCTCCTCAGAAGAAGATTCCTCCTCTTCAGAGCTGGATTCGAGCTCCTTCCTCTTTTGGCCTTGGCCTTGACTCCCCGATGGGCCGTCCTTGATCAAATCAGCGAGCTTATCTGTAACGCCCCCAAGTGCTGAACTCGCACAGGGCAAGGGAAGGAGGACTGTTCAAGGACTTATGGAAATTCATCCTGAATGGCCTCCACAGCGGCGTCCCAACCTTCCTTATAGCTGACTGGATGAAGGAGGGCATCATTAAATCCTTGAACTCCTGAGTGTCCATCCAGCCGTCAAAGGCTTTATCCTTTTAAGCCTTGAGGATAACATTTTCAGCCCGGGCCGTTTCCAAGTAAGAAGTAGATGAGGCAAGTTGGGCTTCAAGGGCCTCTATTCTTTGGTTGGCCTCCTCCAACTTCTTGTTCGTATCCTCGAGGCCAACCTTCCAAGCCTTGGCTTGGTGAATCGCCCCTTGAAAATGGTCGTGCGCGTCTAGATGCGCATCTAACGGGTACTCGTCCCCTCGGGTGTTGATCATATCAATCAAGGAAGTGTACCTTGACCGAATGAGGAATTCATTGGACTTTCTGGCCACATTCATCTTGGCCAAACGGGTCATTTTCTTATCAGCCATCTGAAAAAAGGCACATAAGGAGACAATTTTAAAACACAAACTATGCAAAAACAAGCACAAGAAGTAAACGGAGAAGTCTTACCTGAAGTAATGCTCCTAAAGAAGGCTTTGGGGCTTAAATACTCCGACCAACTGTTATTGCTCTGAAATTCTTAACAGAAGAAGAAAGAAGGAGAATTTAGGAATGAGAAAGTGAGGAGCAGTAGACTCTACTCACTCCTTTATATAGGATAAAAAGTGAAGTTGAAGGGACAAAAAGCCCAGTAAGGATAAAGGCCCAAAGAAAAAAGCCCAGAAATGGAACATTCCAGAATATTCCAAGGAATTCCAAAGAAATTAAATAAAAATTCCCGAGAATTCTAGAGAATTCTAAAGAAGATGTTTTAATATATTAAGCCCAGATTAATAAGAGGCCCAATGGGAGGCCCATATCCAATTAGGATTTGGAAAAATAAAAAAGCCCAAATCCAATTTTTGGAAAAATAAAAAGCCCAAATCCAATTTTTGGAAAAATAAAAAGCCCAAATCCAATTAAGATTTGGAAAATAGAAGGCCCAAATCCAATTAGGATTTAGAAAAATAGAAGGCCCAAATCAAAGCCCTAAAAAATAAGGCCCAATCCAAATTGGATAAGAAGGAAGCCCAATAAGACCAGGGTTGAGGTCGAGTTCCAAGTCGTGAATTCTGCTCGAATTCTTTCGAACTGACACCTGAAAATTACGGGAAAAATAGACCAGGATTGAGGTCGAATTTCAGCTCATGAATTCTGCTCGAATTCTTTCGAACAGACGTCCGAAAATTACAGGTCTAATAGAACTGGATTGAGGACGAAAGCCAGACCAGGATCGAGGTCGAATTCCTGAATCAAGCACAATATTTTTCAAGAATGGGGTGCAGAAACCTAGACTAAAATCCAGGTCGAAGAATCGACTAGGATCTTGGTCGAAACCCAGGTCGTGAATCCTAGTCAAAATCTAACGACCAGGAAACAAATAAGCACAGAAGTCTCGACTAAGATCTAGGTCGAAGTTTCAACTAGGATCCTGGTCGAAACCCAGGTCGTGGATCCTAGTCGAAACCAAACGACCAGGAAGCAAAGAAAGACACTAGTTTTCTACCAAAATCCAGGTCGAAGGTTCGACTAGGATCCTGGTCGAAAACCAGGTCGTGGATCCTAGTCGAAGTCCTTCGACCAGGATTGGAAAGATGGCCCAAAATTCAACTAGGATCCAGGTCGAAATTTCGACTAGAATCCTGGTCGAAAAAGGGCTGAAAATTTGAGAATATTTGTGAAAATTTGCAGAAAATGTGAAAAAATCTCGGAAAAAGGGAAAATTCCTAAAAATAGGGAGAAGGTAAGAAAATAAAAGGGGAAGTTTTTAAACGACCCTGAAGCCACGTACAAGGTAAATCATTGTAAGTGTGTAGGTTGCTCCACTCTTTACGCAAAATGATACCCTGAAAGGGAATGAACGAACCTAACTTTTGCGAAATCTTATACGATTTCCCAAAAGTTGGGGGGGGCAAATGATAGGGATAAATAAATCCTGATTATGTAATTAAATATTACAGTAATTATACATGATTTGGGCTGCTAGGCCCAATAAGAAGATGTATGACATTCAGACAAAAAAGGTTAACACATTGATCAGGCCTGATGGACCAGATCAGGCCTGATGGAACAAAGAAGGCCCAAAAACCTTGAATATTAAGTAATTTCGTAATTAATTAATAAGGGAAAAATCAGCTATTGAGAAGAGTCCCGATAAGGACATAAATCCTTTCAGATTAGCCTCTAAGGGACCTAGAAGGATAAGGAATCAGTTTCCTACTATATAGGACTCCAAAGTCCATTCTAATTCTGAGACCTGGCTACCAAGTCTCCTATACTAAGTCCAATTCAAGGACCACCAACATCTATATAAGGGGTCTCACCCCACAAATCAGAACTACGTTTTTTTGGCTTGATTCTCTAATTCACAGAGATATATAGGCATCTCGTAAAGGCATAGTTAAGCTATGAAACACGAGAGCAGCCATCAAAGGCCTTGAGCTCCCGAACCTTAGTTATAAATACAGCAAATAATAACCTTAGTTTTTTTTATCCATAACAGATTTGTATTAATTTTTTAAAATAAAAATTTAAAATATTCTTTTATTTTTAATTTCTGACAATTCTAGCCAAGTGACATTCTTAAACTAGAAAAATGATAAATTTCCACCATCTAAATTTCCCAAAAAGATTTTAAAAGTATAACTTTAGGTAAAGAGATAAGTTATTTTTAAGAAATCTATAACATATTTTGTCCCCAACCCCTTCCCCCCTCATTTTCCAGCCGACTCTTCCTATTCCTCTCCCTTTTTATTCCCCCCCCAACTCTTCATATTACCCTCCTTACTGTAAAAAAAGTACAATTAAGATTTTTCTTCTTTTTTGTTGTAATTTTTTAAATGTACATATTTATAATATATTGAAATAAAATAAAGGCTCAGAGTTTCTAAAAATACAATAGAAAGTATTTCTATTATTGCGACCTAAAATCATATTTATCAAATATTTTTCATGATCCAATCGTACGAATGTGAAGATTAAGTTAAAATATAATTGCATACTTGTTTTTACGCAATATCAAGTTGTATAATATTAATTTTATGTTAGATGAAATTGATGACATCAGTATATAACTATTAGAGTGTTTCATCGATATTTGATATCAGAGTTTGACAAAAGTTGACGTCATCAACATTTGTCATCAGTATTTGCTTATCAGAATTTGTTCATATCACTGTTTGTCAGGCTGGAATTCAGGAGACATCACAAGAAGATATATTTGCAGAGATACGTCGGTGTAGGACTTTACTTATTGTAGCAATTAATAGTTGGATATGTATTAGGATTCCTTATTCCCTTGTAATATATCTACTAGGTTGATTGTGTACTTGTGCAGTATATAAGCACAGATTAGGTTAACACTTTATGGGTCATGCATTTTTTATCATACACATAACCTAGCAGCTCCCAATTATATATGTTCATCCTTTAAGAGAGTTTTGTAATCAGTTTTTATCCATGAATATAAAATTTATTCTTCATTATTGAGTACTTAATTTGATTTGATTGTTATAACTGTATTCACCCCCTCTACAGTTACATAAACACCTAACAAGTGGTATCAAAGCTTACCGTTGATACACAAATATTTTAAGATCCATAAAATAATCAATAATGACAGCTTAATAAACTCAACAAAATCTCCCACCACCACCAGCCACAAGCCAAATCAACCACAACATGAACAGATATGGAACCATCAATGTTCTAATCTTGAAGATTAATGAATATCCTATCTGGAAAGTCAAGATGGCTATGTGTCAAGAAATAACAGATCATGAATACTTGAACATGATTTATGATGGACTCGATAGGCCCATGAAACTGGCTGTTCCTGTTCCTGGTCAAGAAGAAAAGATGGTTGAAAAAGATAAAAAGGATTACTCTCCCGATGATTTTTCATCCATTATGAAAGATGCAAAAGTTAGACATTTTTTGCATATCAGTCTAGACAGTTATGTCAAATAGAATGATTGGATGCAAAACTGCCAAGGAAATTTGGGACACTTTGGAGGTTAAGTTTCTTGGCACAACTGCTATCAAGGAGAACAGATGGACTATACTCACACAAGAGTATGAGCACTTTGATTCAAAAGCTGTTGAATCATTGACTGAAATCTATGACAGGTTTCAGAAACTGTTGAATGACTTTACATTTGTTGACAAAGAGTATTATCCAGAAGATTCAAACTTGAAGTTTCTTCTTGCACTCCCTGAAAAGTGGGATTTGAAAATCACATCCAAAAGGGATAACTATGATCTTGAAGATACATCTCTGGATTAAATTTATGGAATGCTGAAAACTCATAAAATGGAGACGGAGCAAAGAAGCAAAGAGGAAAGGGCCTAGAGCAAGGCAAGTTGCGTTGAAGGTTAAAGAAAACTAAGAGAAAAATTTGGAAGGAAGAGACATTCTAAAGGAAAGGCCATGATTTTAAAGTCTAGTACTGAGTCAACAAATATTGATGGTGACTCAAACTTTAATGATTATTCAGACTCTAAAAGTGATAATGGCGATGATGAGAATTGTAATAACCCAAATTTTGGGACTTTGTAAAACTTTCGATAAATAGTAACCCCTGACGATCGGGGAAAACATTTTAGCCCACACTATGTTATGCATGGAAAATTTAGTTTCCGAGTCGATATTATGATTATACGTACCAAATGAGTGTATGAAAAAGCCATTAATTTTCGAAGAAAACAGATTTTGTAAAATGGCCTTATCTTACGAACCATCAAGAAATACGAGAATCACATTACAATCACAGATCTAGAATTCTACAAATTAAAACCAAAGTACAAGGTTTCAAAGCATAAAGGACTTATAAGAAAAGGATTCATCTCGTGAATCGCTTACAAAGATATATCACGAAAACAAATAAGCGACCAACTGAATACGTAAGTGAATAAATAAAACGTATCAAGCCATGCAAATTCCCATGCAAGCCATGCAAAATAATTAGTAAGAATGTAACCAAGGATTGACAATCAAATAGTAACCGATCAAAGAGCATAGTAACCTAGTATGGTGAATAGTAGCAATAATAGTAGTTGGAATACTTGGCTAGTAAACTAGCTTTGACAATTGGTCATGCTAGTAAGATATGGATATCTAAGGTTATATACACAAACAAGCCAACACTTACACAAGAAGCAACCAAGCAACAAAGAAAAAATTCTCTCTTCTCTCTCCCAATAGCTTCATTCGGCAATTTCAAATAAACCAAGAAACACAAACTCAAACCTCAAGATCTAACCATGGTTAAATGCTATAATTAAAGCCCAAGCTTCCTCTATATCAAAATAAGGTAAGATAATTTTTTCATAGCATTTAATTAAGGTTTGGGTGGTTAAATAAATCCATGAAAGTGATGATGAATAGTGCCAAATAGTAACTTTTCTTGATATCTTGATTTTCATGGAAAGATTTAGGATTCTTAAGAACACCTAAGACTCACCAAGCATCATCCATCAAGACGATAACCTTCCAAGCTACTAATAAAGGTATAAATATTTACCCAAACTTTTTTTAAGGTTTAAGTTTCAAGGAAAGTATGGATCTTGATTCTAAACATAGTTTTAATGGTTGATATGTTGATTTCTTGAATATTAGTTAGTTAGATGATAAGGTTGATGTTATGGCCTCAAGAACTTAATTTTATTGAGAGGATTAAGAAGTGAGATGATAGTATGATGATTGTTAGTTAGGGATTAGTAGTTTAGAGCGAAAACAAAACTTGAATCACGAGTGTAACATTGATAAAACAAACGAATCGTAACCTTAAGTTTTCAGCAGAATTACAGAAAGTATAAACTGTGATCTTTTGAAAAGTAAGACTTTAAAATGATATAGATTGTTGTAAGGTGCTTGAATCACTTGATTTCGATTTACAGTTCAAAAGTTAGTGTAATAACCCCAATTTTTGGAAATTTTTGAAACCCTTATGAATAGTGTTTTTGCTGAATGAGAAAACTTTTCATGCCACACTATGTAGGGGTTCTGTTATGGATATTATGAGATTTTATTAGTACTCTATATGGTATATAAGTGTATGTAAAGGTCGTCAGAATCCAATTCCGAATACTTTGATTTTTCCCGAAAATCTACCAGATACAGAAAGAATTGAGTATAAGGTAACAGAATAAAAAGGATTTAAATTCAAGGATTATAAGAGAGGATCATGAAAGGAATATAATGTATTGAGAAAGGTTAAAGAAACCTAAGTAATAAGATCCCGGGTATGATCCCTCAAACGATAAATGAAAATGAAAGTTAAGCGAACCGTATAACAGATCAGCGGTCATTAGGCAAGCAATTAGGAGTTAATCAAGGAGGTTAGGGATGATGATGTCATCAAACCAACAAGGTGTGGACAAGTGGAAGCATTATGACATGTGCAAGATGACATAAGCATGACAAGGGGTTTTGTTTTGTTGGTTGATTTTGGGCCATGTAAAATTTACCATGGTAAAAAGCTAAAACATTTTCCAAGGCAAAAAGGAGAAGCAACCAAGCAAATATCATAAAACACAAAAATTAGAAGTTGACTTTCCCATTTAAAGAAGAAAGCTCTCGGCTAAAACAAACCCAGCAACTTCAAACTGCCATATCTCCTTCAATACGCACTCAAATGTTGTGTTCTATAGCTCGTTGGAAAGGTATTGAGATGTCCTACAACTCTTGTTCACAAGTCTCTTCCAAATAAGCATGGTAAGATCCTCATGTTTACAGTTCTTTAAATCGGACTTTTAGAAACTTCAAAGCCTAACTTTGTGTTCTTGATTTCTTTGGGAAGATCAAGCTTGTAGGAGGCTCCCTAAGGCTTCCTAGCAACTTAACACCTCCCAAGGAAGGTATAAATCTTAACACCCTTTAGTAATAAGTTTGAATGTTGAAGTTTGGAGATGGTTTGGATGGATGAGTAGTAATTTGAATGATAAGCATGATTCGAGCTTAATTGTTAAGTAGTTTAGTTGAATTTGGAGATGTTATAATATATGATTGGATTGAGATCCTTGAGCTTATTATGACTGAAATCAGTAGCATTGATGTGTATCTTGAGTTGTTGTTGATTGGTAGTTGAATTGTGGTGGATTTGGAATGGTTTAAATTTGGGAAATCGCGTAAACATAGCCGTCGTAATGTCCGATTTACTTTAGACTGCTTTTGTTCATAACATTAGGACCGGAGAACTCCCTGCTATATTTTGACCATTGCCATTTTTAGATAGTTCATGTTACGAGCTTCGTTTTGATATGTAGTTTGTTTGATTCCGATGTACGGTTTAGGAGAAACGACCGTTTTAAGTAACCGCATTTCGCGAACGAAACTTTTCCCCTCGCCTTACTTTGAAACATAGGTTAAAGACCAAAAAGGGTTAATTAGTGTATGAAACAATTATGGTAGGAGTGTTAGGCAGTTGGTAAGACACTTGCGAAGGAATCTCCTTAAAACTCGTAATGGTTAAATTATTAAAAATGGTGGAGCCGAGGGTACTAGAGTGACTTAAGAGAATCAGTAAGCACAAAGCGAGCGTTAGAGTCTAAGTTGGTTAATGTATAGATTTACAAGTGACTTTGGCTTAATTCCAACTTACTTGTTGTTTATAGGTTACCAGACTCGTCCCAAGCCATTTATAACCCCCAGTCGCTCAGGCAAGTTTTCTACCCGTTATACTGTTGTTGTGATGTATATATGTATATGCATTATCTTGTGATAGATGCATGTTGGTTAATTAGCAAATGTTGTGATATATTGAAGCATGCTGATATGGTATATATATGCATGCCTGTTTCGTATTCTTACCATATATATCTGTTGGTTCAGTTGATAATACCTATGCTAGAGAATAGCAGTAATTTGCATATACCCTTAGTATAGGGACCCAAAGGTGAAAACATTTTCTAAAACCGGGAGTCGAGGATCCCGAGTAGATTTTATATATATATATTTATATATATTTATGATTATAGTTTTCAAAACTATTAATCGAATAAGGTTTATTCGATAACTTTATTTTATTATTGAATATTATTTCGAATATTCATCCGAGGACTTATGACTCCTTTATTTTATTATTGAATATTATTTCGAATATTCATCCGAGGACTTATGACTCCTTTATTTTATTATTGAATATTATTTCGAATATTTATTCGAGGGCTTATAACTCAGCTTATTTTATTTATTGAATATTATTTGAATATTCATTTGAGGATCTATGACTCCGATTATTTGCTGAGATATATTCTTTATTTTATTAAAGAATAAGGTGTCGATAATCAAACTCACTTTTGATTATTCAAATAAAGATAGTACTTTCGTATAGGTATATCTTTGGTTATTTAATATTCATTTCAAGTATAAGTTTTAAAAATTCTACTTCAATTATTTTTATAAAGATTATTCTTTATGGGAATATTATTTAAATAATAATATTCAGATATTTTCTAATATATTGGGACTGATTTACCTTGTTAAATCAGCACACTCCAAACATTCTTAAAAATGTTTTGCGAGTCTTCAAAATGATTTTTAAAAGTTAGAGCGGATCCCAAAACTCATTTTTATATTTAAGATCCTCCTTTCGAAGGGGATTTAAATACTCGCTCAAAACCTGAGGGATCCGGCTCTGTGGTGTGTTTTATATTCGCAACAAGGTTGCTGTTTTGATAAATGAATTGATTACTTACCCAACACTCGGGAAGTAAAATTCTTGGAACAAGTTAATCCATTAACAGGCATCGCCTGGGAAATATCGGTGAGTTTTCCTTTCCAACTAGATACGACTTCTTGGTGGAGCCGTATCAACAAGTTTCTACTTGGGGAAAGGGGGAATGAGCTTTACGTTTCAGAGTCATGGATTTCATCTGAACTAGGAGTGGCGTAAGTGGTCGAGTGGCGCCGGCCCAGCCTTATTATATTGGCCCAAATGGCCTGGAAGTTCCGCTAAGGCGGTCCATTCCTTAGGAGTTCAGTGTTCGGTTGACAAGTAAATCCGACAGGTTCTCTTCTACATGTAGAAAATGGTGGGGTTGCACTACTACGACTGATCATCGTAAGTGGTCTTCCTGGCGCGGCAAACTCCCGTAATGAGTTCATCATCCAATTGGATATTTCTGCAACACTACCCAGAGCACTTCGATAGAAAGGCTACGGTTTGGCGATTGTTGAGTGTTGGCAGGGTCAAGTTTTTAAAATGATGTTTGCATCAAATAAAGTATCTCGTAACTTCATTTTATTTTGATGATATTTTAAAGATTTAATCTATTCAAATCTGGTCTTGTAGTCTCATCTATGTGATGAACTTTGGAAACTAATTATAACTTGAATGGTGGTAGTTCAAGTAGTATTTGGAAAAGATATAAGTATATTGGAGTATCTTGTAACTTCATCTTTTAAACTTATATCTAGTAAATGATTATCTTATGCATGAAAGATTTTCAGAAAAACGTTGAGACAAGGTTAGATATATGAGATCACCTTGCAACGATATTTTTATACAGTTATACACTGGAACTCTGTGTGTATTATGCATGGAAGAGGACTTCCAATATTTTGAAAAGTATATATGTATATATATATACTGAATGTTTTGCAACTTCATCGCATTAAGATATCCACTTGGTTCATTTCTTTTGACCAAGACTTTCATGAGTACTATGAGAAGGCTCATATATTGTTAATCATTATACATATTATTTTGGTGGGCTTGCTGCTCACCCTTGCTTTCTTCTTTCATCACACAACATCAGATAGACAAGATGAACAGGACCAAGCTCCCAATTCGCGAGCGGATAGGAAATGTTCCGCAGTTTCCTATAGGCGTTGATGTCGCTGTAGCTGAGGTAAGAACTACCAATAGGCTAGGCTTTCAACTTTTGATGTATCAGATCATGTATATTTATAAATTGTAATAATGGCAAAGAAATGTAAATTTATTCAGAAAACCCTTTTTAGGTGTATTGGCATATTGGTGGAATAAAACGACTTGTGATTATTTTTGGATATTCATCTCTGAGACTATAACTTGTGGTGTGTGTGTTTATTGTGGGGTCACAGTACAGAGTAGTTGATTATTTATTAAGATTGGGTGTTATTAAGGGAAATGGAACTCGTGACAACCCGGATCCCCGACCTCGGATTTGGGGGTGTTACAGTTAGGTCCATTTTAGTGAAAACGATTTACGCGATAAAAATGCTACGAATTACGAAATTTGGAGGTATAAATGATTGACTTAAAAATAATAAAAAATTATAAAATTTTTAAAGAGAGTAATAAATGGAATATATTAACTTGCATAAAAATTTTAAGTGAAAAATATAAAATTTTCAATTTTATATAAATGTCGGAGCCGAGATCACGCGAGTAGAAATCCTTAAGAATCGCGAGTGGAGCCGAGTGGAAAAGTAAAAGAGATTAATGGACAAAAAGGATTATGAAAATAAAATGAAGTTAACGAGTACTAGTACCTTATTAAAATGACGAGAGTAAAGCGAGTCACATAAATGTATAGTAAGTATTGCGTATTTACCAAGTGACGATAAATGCAATTAGAATCTAACGAAAGGATAAATGTTCTTGATTTTAGATTTCCGGAAAAACTCTAGAGCAGCTGTTAGGGCTAAACACGCGCTAATAATTCACGCAAGTATACGCGTTCACAAGTAATATAGAATATTTTGTAGTTCGTTCCCACAGAGACTGACATTGGTTAACTATGTAATTTATGCACTTATGCACCGATGATATGGTTATTATCCAATGCTAAGACGATAACAATTTGGGTTGATTATAACTACGAATTAAACTAATGATTATAACTAAGAGAGTAAAGAGGTGTGTAAATTATATGAGACAAACATGAGATTCTAACTTCATTAAATACTTCATTCAATAGCCTTATTGTTCTTAACCTTAGCATGCAATGGTGATGACACTAATCAGATAACACGAAACTGCTAAACGCCAACTTTTGTTGCACGCATAACATACTACCAGACATCCACAAAAGAGATAGAAGCTGAATAGACACCAATTATATTGAGACCCTATATGTCTATAGAATTTGACAACATAAAGGTTTAAAGCACAAGTTATCTATCATGATTACACAGGGCAAGTAAGATGATTAAAATTACCTAAGAATGATGCATAACAATAACACATGAACCTATGCTATCATGACAAGTTCTAAATCCTTAAATTCACTGTCGCTTCATTAAGAATTAAAACGCTATCTTACAAGTTCGCGATTCTTATAAGACGAATAAGCACAACCAATATTAGGTTATCATACAATCACCACACACTAAGGCATATAAACAATTTAACTAAAGAAATCCATAAATAAATCCGCTAGAACCCCACGATAATGATTAGCCCATAATCGGACTCATCATCAAAGTGGGTTCCGATGAAAGCATGGTAATAAACGTATTCTTTAGACTTAAATAACAAAACCAAGTACGAAACAAGAGTAAGATTCACAAGTAAGAAAACTAGCATCCGAGTTACAACTTAGAACAAATATTCACAAGTAAAAATAAGATATTCTTCGTCTTCGTTGAATCCGTTCTAAAACGGTCTTCTTACGGCTCTCCTTGCGCTCTGGTAAGTCTCTCTCTTGAAAACATCATTTATTTGAATATATATAGCAGTCCCATACAATCTAGAAGTCCTCCAATTGTTTTTAGAATAGAATCAGGATTCTCTGAATTCGCACCGGCGCGGGCGCGCGCTAGCACACCGCGGGCGCGCTGCCTTTCTGACATCCTGGCGCGGCCGCACCGTACTTCTGGAAAAACTTTAGATTTTCTTCTTTTTCTTTCTGTTTCGAAACGGCTTTCCACGAGATTTTATTCCAACACCACCTTGACACCAAATTAGCACCAAAATAATGCTAATTCACCTGATTACCTAGATAGTGCCTGAAATGCAAAAACACTAGAAAACACGTCAAAACACTTAACAACTTGAGTACAAATGCATCAATTCAAAGCTTATTAGAGCATAATAAAGTGTCATAAATGCCACTCAATATACCCCTAAACTTGAATCGATGCTTGTCCTCAAATATAAACAGACTCAAAGAACAAGAAACAAAAATGCATGAATGCAGCTAAATAAATGCAACGATCCCAATAGAATAACTCAACAACTCAACAAGCAACATCTCAACAAATGCAGTTACTTGCATAAAGATCAATCAAATCATACAAATCAACTTACAAACTAGAGACGTGCGTGTGTGCAAATTCTTACAAATATACTATTGTAGCTAGATCAATAATCATGACTCACTACGCATCAAGGTAATCACAAGGTTATAAAAAAAATAAAAAGCTAGACTCAAAATAACTTATAACACTTCAATTCTTATATTGGAGTTTAACATGTATTCATGATTTTTATTCAAAATAAAACAACACACATATGCTTATTTGATCGTGCAATGAGTGAGGTCCACAAAAGACTTATACAATAGTACCCATGTAGCGAGCGTTAGGTTAGCGGATCCCAGACTATAAAAGCCTTAGGTCACTAGGCACAAAGTCCCCTAAGAACTTAATAACTCGAGTACTAAAGAGCCCACTCGTGATCAATTATACATAACACTTATTCTTTTTTTTTTCTTTTTTTTTTCTTTTTTTTTCTTTTTTTTTTCAATTTCTGAACGAGTGCGTTTCGCTCCATGTCGTTTAACCCTAGACTACTCATATAAATATGAGCCGGCTACTAGTCATTTGACACCTAGCCACAACAACTAGCAATGAAATCCATTTTTTCTCTAATTTCTAAAAATCCATGTTATTTTATTATTAAGAGAATATCCTAAATTTTAAATATAAACAAGCGATTAAACTTCGACAAACCAATAAACCATGATGATGATCTAGCACTTAAGCAACCTATAAGACTTAGTGAAATACAAGTGTCTCTAGTATGCAAATCAACTTAATACGACTTAACATCTCTAAATACGATATAACTACACTAGAATCAATATCACAAGTTAACTGGAAAAATTATCTAAGGGATCATGTTATAATGCAAATGCATGAACTATATGAACAAACTAACATATAAACTACCAAAAATTAAAAAAAACTACATGGCAAAATATGCAACTATACGAACTAAACTATCATGAATATGCAAACTATATGCGACTCACATAAAACATATTCCTTCAATTACTACCCCAAACTTAAAATATTCACTGTCCTCAATGAAGGTGATAGTAAGGAATCCAGGCATACCTAATCAGAATCAGGCTCCTCACCATCAACAAGTCGAGTGTCAGGTGTGTCCGGAGGTGGATACACAGAATTCTCACAAAAAACTGGCCACTGGACATCAACACCAGTGGCTCTAAAAGCTGTCCACAATGCCTGGGTGAGATCTCGTGCGAACCTGCTGTGGATGTCATGCATCACATCCATCCTCCTAGCCAGACGCCTGTACTGCGTCATGCTCATGCTCCTTCCTCCTCCTCATGTGCTTGCTGCGATGACCCTGCCTCATCTCCTAGCTGAGATATCCATGCAGTCTTGCTCGCCTTAGTGGCCCCAACAGCTGGCCTCCCACCAGGTAGGTGGTCAAAAGAATAGCCAAGCCCCTTCAGATCGGGCTTGCCTCCATACCATTCTTGCATCGTAGCCAAAGTAGTGCTATCAATAGGAGCACTCGGGAGCTGCAACTGCTTGTATGCGGGCCAATGAACACCAATTGCCACGCACAACTTCGTTATAACGAATGCATACGACCCCGTGGTACTCCCCCTCAAGAACTTCAGGATCCCCTTATAAATCACCATCCCCAAATCCACATAATTTCCCTGAAGAATGCCCCATAACAGTCGTGCACGCTCCATAGTAATCTCATGCACATGATAAGATGGCATGATATTAGCACAAATAAAAGCATACCATGCACGGGCAAACCTGTTCATGCTAGAAACCGGGAACGTAGAATACTCGGTCGTGACCCTCTTGATCTTCCAATGAGTATCGGGCTGGCACAGTGTAGCAATAATAAGATCCAGATCAAAGTCCTCGGGAGTATTATTGTTCTAGGTGTCCTACCGGGCTTCCTCGTGGGCTGCTCAATCACTGTCCTGATAGCCTCTGCGCTGTACTCCACAGTCCTCCCTCGAACCACCGTGGAGCCATTCTTCTCGGCCTTGGCGTTCATATAGAACTCACGAACAACACTCATGGGAACAGCAGTGGGTGCCTCGCAAATAGGAATCAAGCCCATCTCCAGAATCATCTCCAATAACTTACCATCCTTCCCCGATGGAAGAAAACCTCACTCCTTGATAATAGGCTTTGAGAGAAACCTAGTATACTCCACTTCAGCCTTGGGAGTAGAGAACCTTGGCCTTAGACCACCCACACTTGAAGAATCGGTGGTGCTACTGCTGACTTGTGTTCTTTGTATCTTGGGTGCCATTGGCATTGAGTAGAGAGAATAAGAGTTGTGTTTGAGAGAGAATTTATGTTTCAGAATTTGTGAAGTGGTGAAGAAGTTATGTATGAGGTGTATGTATATATAGGTGGTGAAAAGAGAATTATATATGGAATAGAAGTGGAATTTGATTATGGGAATAATGGGAGTAATGGGTTTGATTTGGAGAGGGAAATTTGGGATGTGGAGGAGTAAAATTCGGCTGGGAATTGATTTTGTAGGAAAAATCCCGATTTCCCCCCTTAAAACTGCCTTTTTTTCCTGAGTCGGGACCACGGCACGGCCGCACGCTAGGACAGCGCGGGCACGCGCTACGTCTGCCAAACTGGTGCGGCCGCATGCTGGAACAGCGCGGGCGCATCGTGTTTCTTTGTTTTCAGCGCGGCCGCGCGCTAGGACAGCGCGGGCGAGCCAGGCTTCTGTAGTCAGTCCTGGATTTTTTTCATTTTCTGATTTTTTTTGTGATTTTCTCTTTTCTTCTTGCTTCCTCTACTTACTAATGTACAACAAACTTGGGTTGCCTCCCAAGAAGCGCTTGCTTTACGTCGTTAGCTTGATGTAGAACTTGAGATCAAACGGATAATAAAACGACACTAATTACCTCGCGGTTTGCCGTGTCACCATAGTATGCTTCAACCTCTGACCATTAACCTTGAATGCTTGGCCTAGATCATTCTCAAAAATCTCTACCGCTTCATGTGGAAACACAGTTTTGACAATAAACGGCCCTGACCATCTTGACTTTAACTTTCCAGGAAAAAGATGGAGACGAGAGTTGAACAAAAGAACTTGTTGCCCCGACATAAATGATTTGAGCACTAGACCCCGATCGTGCCACCTCTTGACTTTCTCCTTGTACTTTTTGTTGTTCTCATAAGCTTGAAGTCGAAACTCGTGGAGCTCATTCAATTGAAGCATCCTCTTCTTTCCAGCTACATCCAAATCCAGATTCAATTTCTTCAAAGCCCAATATGCTTTATACTCTAGCTCTACCGGCAAATGACACCCCTTACCATAGACCAACTGATATAGTGACATCCCTAGCGGAGTCTTATATGCTGTTATATAAGCCCAAACAGATTCATCAAGCTTCAAAGACCAATCTTTTCTTGATGGAAACACAACTTTCTCTAAAATGCACTTGATCTCCCTGTTAGATACCTCGGCTTGACCATTCGTCTGAGGATGGTAAGCCGTAGCAATGCAATAATTCACATTATACCTTTGCATCATAGCAGTGAACTTGCGGTTACAGAAATGCGACCCCTCATCACTGATTATGACTCTTGGAGTTCCAAATCTTGTGAATATCTGCCTGTGAAGAAAATTAAGCACTACCTTAGCATCGTTCGTTGGCAACGCCTTAACTTCAACCCATTTCGACACATAATCAACCGCCAACAAGATATAATGATTGTTACAAGATGAGACAAATGGCCCTATGAAGTCAATTCCCCAAACATCGAAGACTTCGACCTCGAGAAGCACATTAAAAAGGATCTCATACCTTTTAGACATATTCCCCACTCATTGACATCGATCACATTTCAAAACGAACTGATGAGCATCTTTAAACAAAGTTCGCCAAAAGAAACCTGCTTGATGAATACGAGATGTTGTCTTTTCGCCACCATAATGTCCTCCATAAGCCGTTGAGTGGCAATCTCGCAAGATCCCCCCCCGTTTCGCTATAAGGAATATATCTCCTGATGATTTGGTCAGCTTCTTGGCAAAAAGAAATGGCTCATCCCACATATACCACTTCACTTCATGTAGAAACTTCTTCCTTTGAGCGGGAGTCAACTCTGGAGGCATGACGTTACTCACAAGGTAGTTCACTATATCGGCAAACAATGGTTCTTCTGCTTGCACTCCAAATAACCGCTCATTGGGAAAAGACTCATTAATCAAAGAATTATCTTGTGAAGTAGCAATTGGATCCTCTAAACGCGAGAGATGATCGACGACTTGATTTTCAGTCCCTTTTCTGTCCTTGATCTCTAACTCAAACTCCTGAAGTAAAAGAACCCATCGAATCAACCTTAGCTTCGAGTCCTTCTTTAAGACGAGATATCGAATTGCTGCGTGATCAGTGAAAACTGTCACCTTTGTCCCAAGTAGATACGATCGAAATTTCTCAAAACCATAGACGATAACCAAAAGTTCTTTCTCAGTAGTGGTGTAATTCAGTTGAGCACCATTAAGATTCTTACTAGCATAGTAGACTACATGAAATATGTTGTTCTTGCATTGCCCAAGAACTGCTCCAATTGCATAGTCGCTTGCATCGCACATCATTTCAAATGGTTCAGACCAATCAGGTGCAGTTATGACAGGTGCCGTAATCAAGCTCTTCTTCAATGTCTCAAAAGTAGCAAGACACTCATCATCAAACTTGAAAGGAACATCTTTCTCTAGCAAATTACACAACGGCTTCGAAATCTTCGAGAAATCTTTGATTAAACGCCAATAGAAACCCGTATGACCAAGAAAACTACGAATTCCCTTAACAGATATGGGTGGAGGAAGATTTTCGATCACCCCCACCTTGGCTTTGTCCACCTCAAATCCCTTGCTAGAAACCTTGTAACCAAGAATGATGCCCTAGTGCACCATAAAATGACATTTCTCCCAATTAAGAACCAAGTTGGTCTCAACGTACCTTTTCAATACTAACCCAAGATTGTGCAAGCATTCGTCGTATGAAGTTCCAAAGACCGAGAAATCGTCCATGAACACTTCTACGTTATTTCCAATTATGTCAGAGAAGATAACCATCTTACATCTCTGAAAAGTGGCTGGCGCTCCACATAGCCCAAAAGAAACTCTTTGGAATGCAAAAGTGCCGAAAGGACATGTGAATGTAGTCTTCTCTTCATCTTCTGGAGCAATACAAATATGATTATATCTCGAATAGCCATCCAGAAGATAATAGTAATCATGCCCAGCCAATCTATCGAGCATTTGATCAATGAAAAGAAGAGGGAAGTGATCCTTCCTTGTAGCCTTGTTCAGCTTCCTGTAATCCATGCAAACTCTCCACTTCGTGACTGTTCGTGTAGGAATAAGTTCGTTCTTCTCATTCGCTACCACAATGATACCACCTTTCTTTGGCACACACTGAACTGGGCTCAACTATGAACTGTCAGAAATAGGATAGATGATCCCTGCATCTAGCCACTTGAGAATTTCCTTCTTCACAACCTCTTTCATGATCGGATTTAGCCTTCTCTGTTGCTCAACAGTAGGCTTGCTTCCTTCCTCTAGCAGAATTTTGTGCATACAATAAGAAGGGCTGATTCCCTTAAATTTGCTATAGTCCAACCAATTGCCGATTTGAACTCTCTAAGAATTCTCAAGAGCTTCTCCTCATCGGTACCTGAAAGGTCAGATGCAATAATAACAGGCAAAGTAGATGCAATCCCTAAAAATGCATACCTTAAATGTTCAGGTAAAGGTTTAAGCTCAAGAGTAGGAGCTTCCTCAATAGATGGATTGAGGCTTTTCAGAGAACTTTTCAACTCCTCCAATCCAAGAGATTCAAAAGGCATATCCATCTTTCGCTTCCAGGGAGAAGCATTTAAATATTACAAGTGCTCGTCACCCTCGTCATCTTCACTATTAGATATCCCCAATAAGGCCTTCTCTAAGGCATCTGACCTTAGCAAACGATCGAGTTCAGAATTAACCACAATATCGACCATTTCCACCTTAAAACACTCCTCATTTTCTGTAGAGACTTTCATGGCATTGAACACATTACGCTATGTTTGGTTCAACGGAGGGGAGGGAAGGGGAGGGATTTTAATAGAGGGGAGGGAAGGGGAGGGGAAGGATATCGTGTTAATTCTTTTTGGTTGAAGGAATGGAGGGGAGTTAACTCATTTTTATGTTTGGTACTGGAGGGGAAGGGAGGGGTTTATAATTAAAATTACATGTAAGTCCTTTATATGCACTTCACAGTTACTCTGTTGTTCTTGACTTTCTGCATATGCAACAACATGCACAAATAATTAATATTGTAAATGTACTTCATATTAAGTTTTATAATAAACTACAATCTGTAAGCAGCTATACGTGTAAATAGACATTTAAAACCAAAAATAATTGGTCTGTTAATGATAAATGATATCAGATGGCTACAAAAGAATCCATTGATTTCATACCTTATACTTAACATATTTAAGAGGGAAAATTTCTCAAATTTGAGTACTAGAAGTTTGACAACATAATCATAAAGTTTTCTTAGTTCAATTATCTAATCAAGGCATCAACTGGAAGGAGGATTTGAGGACCCAAGCACCATATGCATGATCACATCCTTGTGTGCTCCAACTGGACACTGAAGAATTGTTCTAATTTTATCAATATCTTACATCAAAGAACAGAAGATCATAGGCAATAAATTTGCATCACAACCACATTCTTTAATTAACTTCCAAACTTCTTCACCAGAAAGTGGAGGTAGTTTTAAATTATGATGTTTTTTCATTATAAAATTTCATTCTCTTATTGTGGCAGTTCCATCTTTTAATGTTTCTACAACCTCCTGCATTGCTCCTTTATTTTCAAGTATTTTATCAAATTTCTCTTTACTAGCAGCAACTTTTGATTTCTTTCTTTTACTGCCAGAGCTTGCTGTAGGTGAAGGATCTTGAGGCGACATACTCTGAGTAGAAAAATTATCAGTACCATCAAAAGAAAAATCATCAAAGTTCTCCGATATCACATCATTCCTCTGTATATGATCATCAAGATCATCAATGGAGTCAACAAATTCAAATTCAGTTGATGAATGTGCCCGCTTTCTCATTTCTGATGCAGTCTCAGCTTCCTCTCCAGTAGCTCGATCATTTCCATAAAGTATCACCATCTTCTCATAGTTTGGAATTGGAGTATTTCTACAATATACGGCTTTAGGTTTTGACTGAAAATAATACAAATTTTATAAAAGTTAGTCGACTATTGAAGCATATTTTTATATATATTATATAAATTTACAATTGTTACCTCAATCAGATAATTCCAAACTTCTGGCTCAGCATCCCATAATTGAGTACTTGGGTTCCAGGCAAATCCACTCATACCATTTTTAAAAATATCATAAAATTCAGAAAACTTGGTCTTTAATGTTTTCCAACGATTTTTAACCTTGTCCTTATCAATTTTCCTCCCAAGCAGTGCACTCAATTCATTTACTATGTTTTCATATGCTTTGGGGGGTGAAAGTACCATTTACTTTGTTACCTTGTTCAAACTCGTGCATGAAAGCATTGACAAGGGCATCATCCATAGGTCTAGTCCAAATCAACACTTCTTTTACACTGTTACTCAATGACTACTTTTTGGGTGCCATACTGCAATTTATATAATTTATAACATGACACAATTAATAAACATAGACCATGAACACAATTAATATAATCACACAACATTACAATAAAGAACACAAGTATAAATATAATTAGTTTAGCTCAAAATATCATTTTGATAATCTGTCTACATTTGATTTGCTAAATTATCTTTAATAAGCTCTCCTTGAGCAACCTCCTCATTATCACTTCTTGTAGCTCGATAATTATCATGTGAAACATTCTGATTAGCAAGCTCAGCATCTACTTCAGCTATAAGTTCTTCATCTGGGTCTGTGCTCATTAAGTAATTATGTAAAATGCAACAAGCAACGATAATGAGTTTTTGAGCTCTAATACTATAATTTGCCTCCGTTGAACTAGATAAAATCTCAAATCTTTTTTTGAGGACACCAAAGGCTCTTTCAATTGCATTGCGTAATGACGCGTGTCGAAGATTAAACAATTCTTTAGGATTTTGTGGAGTATTTCTTGCAGAATATTCTTTCAAGTGATAGCGAACTCCTCTATAAGGGGAAATAAGCCCACTTGTCAACATGAAACCAGCATCAACAAGGTAATACTTGCCTATAAATAATATGAACAATCAATTTGATAGTTTCAAAATCAAGTAAATTATAATTTTAATGTATTATTTATTGGTTTTACCTTGAGGAATTTTAAGATTATCTTCTCGTCTTAACGCATTCTTTATAATTCTAGAGTCTGAAGTTGTGCCTTCCCATCCAGGGAGTACATAGGTGAACTTTAAATCAAATGTACATGCTGCCAAAATATTTTGGGTTGGATAATCTTTCCTACCACGATAACGGGGAGCATCTTTAGGAGATACTTTGACACGTATATGTGTGCCGTCTATTGCACCAACGCAATCCTGATACAATATATTATATAAAAATAGTTTAGTTTATTATTTAAATATTTAAATAAATTTTAATTTAATGATGAACTGTTACCTTAAAATATGGGTAAAATCTGCCATTTTCATAAATTTCACGGGAAATTGTAGAGCCATCAGGTTGTACGAGAAATTTTGCTTCCAAATTGAGGAGAGCTCTTAACACTTGATGAAGATAACAACTAATTGTCTCACCGGAACGACGGAACTAAAATTTACTTCATAATTTTTAGCATTATGTGTTAATATATAAATTGATTTGGCAACCTGTTCTTCGATACTAGACCATCTTGTGGGTTGTAAGCTACCCTCTCTTTCCAACATATCACATAATGTCAAGAAGGTTTGGAGACCCATTCTTAATATGTTTCTACTTGTTTCGCTATTACTAATTCTAGCCAATATTTCTTCTCGCACTCTTTCTCTCTCAGAGCTCATACTATAACTAATTTTTCGTTTACGAGATTTAAGTAAGACAAGACAATAAACAATAAAGCATATGATTTGAGTTATAGCTCTTCGGCACAAATCAGACCATCTAGTGACTGTTAATTTCCAATCTTCAAAATCCATCTATTATGACAAAAATCTATATAAGTTCATAACACAATAATAGAACAATAAGAAGATAGTACAAAAAATTCATATCGGCAATGGATTGTTCATAATAAAAGATGGAACTAATCACAGATAATAAACAATGAAGCTAATCGCAATGAATTTGGCACATCACAGCAAGATAAAAGCAGATGGATTTGAAATAGAGAATAAATATGCACAATAGATATTTTGATTTTTTACCTGGAAATGAGAAGCAGAAGGCAGAGGAGATGAATAGGTGAGAGGTGATAATGGATTGATGCTTTATGATATATACAAGTATTGAAAATGTGTAAGGTGATTTTTGTCAATAAAATTTCTCCCCTCCAAATAACCCCAAATCAGGAGTAAACAAAAAATGACCCAAAAGGAATTTTAAGCCCCTTCATTTCCCTCCCCTCCCCTCTAAAAATATGAACCAAACACATTTTTTTATTTTAGGAACCCTCCCCTCCCCTCCCCTCCCCTTCCATCTATTTTCTTCCAACCAAACGGGGGCTAAAAGTCACATCCTGATCCATCACTCGCATGGTAAGCTTACCTTTCTGCACATCTATCAAGGTTCGGCCAGTAGCCAAGAAAGGTCTTCCCAAGATTATGGGAATCTTCTTATCCTCATCGAAATCAAGAATTACAAAATCAGCAGGAAAAATGAGTTTATCCACCTTGACCAAGACATCCTCCACAATACCTCGTGGATATGTAATAGAACGATTGGCCAACTTTCCAATGGTGCAAGGAATAGTGAAGCTTCCAGGATCTTTAAGCTTCAGAGGCAATTTTTTTTACAGCACAACACTGCATTCCTCCGTGAGAGCAATGGTCTCTAAGTCATCAAGCTTAACCTTCCTAGAGAGAATACCTTTTATGAATTTCGCGTAACTAGGCATCTGCTCAAGAGCTTCAGCGAAAGGTATGTTAATGTGAAGTTACTTGAACACCTCCGGAAACTACGCAAACTGCTTATCCAGTTTTTTCTTCTGCAGCCTCTTAGGAAAATGAGGTGGAGGATAGATCTGTTTCTCCCCTGTATTACCCTCGGGAGGAGTGTGCTCAACAGTAGTCTTCCTTGGTTCTACTTCGGCTTCCTTCTGCACTTCTTCTTCATCAGCCTCCACTTCAGAAATTGGAGTCTTAGCTTCTTCAGGATTCACAACCTTACCAGACCTCAATGTGATTGCTTTAACATGCTCCTGAGCTTCCTTCTTGCCTGACACTTCAGTATCACTCGGAAGCGTGCCGGGTTGACGATTTAGTAATGCATTAGCAATTTTCCCAATATGATTCTCCAAGGTCTTGATAGAGACAGCTTGACTTTTACACATGAGTCTCAACTCCTCTAATTCAGATTTTTCATTAGCTTGAGGTAACTGCTGAAGTTGAAGTTGTTGCTTCGCGGCATATTGCGGTTGCTGAAAACCAGGAGGGTTATACTTCCTTGCTATATATGGATGATAAGATTGTTGCACCACATTCTGATTATTGCTCCAGCTGAAGTTAGGATGCTTGCAGTTGTTCGGATGATAAGTGGCTGGAGCTTGTTGTTGTGATCTCTGAAAGTTGCTCACAAATTGAGCTGATTCGCTTGAAATAGCACACTGCTCAGTTTCATGTGCTCCCGCACAAAGTTCAGAAATACTAGTAATCTGATTAACTCCATAATTAGCCAAAAAGTCCACTTTCATCATTAAAGCTTGAATTTGAGCAGCTATAACAGTAGCTTGATCCACTTCCAGAATTCCTGCTACCATTACTTGCAACATTCTTTGCGTAGGATTCTGGTATTTATTGGTTGCTATTAGCTCAATCAACTCATAAGCTTCATTGTAGCTTTTAGCCCATAAGGCTCCACCAAATGCTGCATCAAGCATAGGTCTAGAGTGTACACCTAAACCATTGTAGAAACAGTTTATAATCATCCAATCAGGCATGCCATGGTGTGGGAACTTCCTTAGAATCTCCTTGTATCGATCCCAAGCCTCACACAGAGATTCACCAGTTTGCTGAGCAAACTGAGTAAGAGCATTCCTAATTGCAGTAGTCTTCGCTATAGGAAAGAATTTAGTGAGAAACGTTTGAGCAAGATCCTCCCATTTGGTGATAGACCCTGATGGTAGAGAATGTAACCAACACTTCGCTTTGTCCCTCAAAGAGAATGGGAATAGTCGGAGATTGATAGCATCTTCAGACACATCATTGAACTTGAAAGTGTCACAGATCTCGATGAAATCCCTGACGTGCATGTTGGGGTATTCAGCAGGATTACCCCCAAACTGAACTGAGTTCTGTATCATCTGAATCGTGCTTGACTTGATCTCAAAAGTGTTAGCCTTGATGGCTGGCCTGATGATGCTTGACTGAATGTCACTGATCTTAGGCTTAGAAAAGTCCTTTAAAGCCTTAGAATTATCTGACTGATCCTCCATCTCTAATAAAGGTGGTTCTTCGATTTTCTCTTATTCTGCTACTTTCTCTTCATCCTCAAAATCTTCCCTACGATCCTCTACAACTTCTTCCTCATCTTTTTCCCGAATTCTCCTACGAACTCGTGAACGCGTTCGCATAAATGATCGCTAGATTACCTTAAATACAACAAGAAAAAGAGTATGTAAGTAACAATGTCCAGATCAATGAACTTTAACGATCACTGATGACAAATATATAAACTAAAAGTAAAAGAGATTAATGGACAAAAAGGATTATGAAAATAAAATGAAGTTAACGAGTACTATTACCTTATTAAAATGACGAGAGTAAAGTGAGTAACGTAAATATATAGTAAGTATTGCGTATTTACCAAGTGACGATAAATACAATTAAAATCTAACGAAATGATAAATGTTCTTGATTTTAGATTTCCGGACGAACTCTAGAGCAGTTGTTAGGGCTAAACACGCGCTAATAATTCATGCAAGTATACGTGTTCGCAAGTAATATAGAATCTTTTCTAGTTCGTTCCCACAGAGACTGGCGTTGGTTAACTATGTAATTTATGCACCTATGCACCGATGATATGGTTAATATCCAATGCTAAGACGATAACAATTTGGGTTGATTATAACTACGAATTAAACTAATGATTATAACTAAGAGAGTAAAGAGGTGTGTATATTATATGAGACAAACATGAGATTCTAACTTCATTAAATACTTCATTCAATAGCCTTATTGTTCTTAACCTTATCATGTAATGGTGATGACACTAATCAGATAACACGAAACTGTTAAATGCCAACTTTCGTTGCACGAATAACATACTACGAGACATTCACAAAAGAGATAGAAGGTGAATAGACACCAATTATATTGAGACCCTATATGTCTATAGAATTTGACAACATAAAGGTTTA
Source organism: Apium graveolens (assembly GCF_009905375.1). Lineage (NCBI taxonomy): Eukaryota > Viridiplantae > Streptophyta > Magnoliopsida > Apiales > Apiaceae > Apium > Apium graveolens. Next base: position 2,548,749 of record NC_133656.1, on the reverse strand, counting down.
AAGCACAAGTTATCTATCATGATTACACAGGGCAAGTAAGATGGTTAAAATTACTTAAGAATCATGCATAACAATAACACATGAACCTATGCTAGCATGGCAAGTTCTAAATCCTTAAATTCACTGTCGCTTCATTAAGAATTAACACGCTATCTTACAAGTTCGTGACTCTTATAAGATGAATAAGCACAACCAATACTAGGTTATCATACAATCACCAGACACTAAGGCTTATAAACAATTTAACTAAAGACATCCTGGCACGGCCGCACGCTTGACCAGCACGGGCGCGCCGTACTTCTGGAAAAACTTTAGATTTTCTTCTTTTTCTTGCTGCTTCGAGCCGGCTTTCCACAGGCTTTTATTCCAACACCACCTTGACACCAAATTAGCACCAAAACAATGCTAATTCACCTGATTACCTAGATAATTCTTGAAATGCAAAAACACTAGAAAACACATTAAAACACTTAACAACTTGAGTAAAAATGCATCAATTCAAAGCTTATTAGAGCATAATAAAGTGTCATAAATGCCACTCAACAACAGCCTGCACCTCGAAACACCCAGACAAGTTTACGAAACCTGCTCCATATACTCTTGTGTTGTGAAGATTGTTTTTACCATTGTTAGGTAATGAATTACACACGGGGGGGGGGGGGGTGAATGTGTTTTTGTGTTTTTATGCTTTTCCTTTTTTTTTCTTATGATGGTGAAGAAAGTGAATTAAATCTTGTAGTGAAATATGTTACTACTGAAATTAAACATGTAACAATAATGAACACATATCTTTCAAAACTCACTTAATTTTATATTAAAATTAAGAATGTCTTGCTACAAAATTTCTAGGCTCTTTGTTCATAAAGAGCTTAGCTTCTTCCTTGAGAGAATATAAAATTTCTGATCTAAATTGTTACTCCTAAACGAAGCATCCAGTGTTTACTTTATAGAACATTAAACACTGGTTATTACACAACATGCAACAGCATGTACTAAGCCCTATTTTTGGATAACCAAATCTTTCTATTTCTGGCTTAGTGTATCTTTGCTAATCTTACACGCCTGTGACTTTACTTTGCTTTGATCTTGTACTCTTCAAGCTGCTTTTTAGACTTGTCAATCCAACTGATTATATTATTTGTTGCTTGATAATCTTGGATATTGAACTGGTCTGCATTTTGTACTTTGACTTTTACCTCGAGATCTCCAGTTTTGTATATAGAGAACTTGACATCTCGATAAATATATTAGCTTATCGAGATCTCTAATCATTCTACAGATGTTTTGACTTATCGAAGTCTCTGAGTTCTCTATAAGATAATTTGGCTTGTCGAGATCTCACATCTTCATGACTTCACTTTGGCTTATCGATAACTTTGAGTTCTCTAATGACAAGTTGGATTATCGATAACTCTGAGTTCTCTAGTGAGAAATAGACTTATCGATATCTCAGAGTTCTCTAGTGAAGAAATGACTTGTCGATATCTCCAATCTTTATGTCTTTAATTTGGCTTCACGATATCTCTGAGTTCTCTAGTAGCTTTTCCTGACTTATCGATAAGTCATTCTGGAGTTCTCGAATGAATTCTCTATAATACTTAATCTGTGACTTGTAGAGAACTTGACTTAGAATATTTTTCCCAAAACAGATTTATTCAACTCCAAGCTTCTTCACAATTCTTCTGAGGCATGATCTTCTTGATCTTCTTTCAGATAAAATTCTTAGGCTTCATACTGTTTACGAGAAAAATACTCTAATCTGCCCTTGAACATTTTTACAGACTTAAGAATTACAATACATAATGCAAACATAGATTGTCATACAATTTACTTAGGGTTGTTAATTTGACTTAGTCTTGTTATTGTACAGGCATGTTTTGCACAACAATCTCCCCCAATTTTTGAGAAGATTGCTTAACACAAATGCATGCCTGTTAACAAGACTAACCCCAAGCTATAATGGAAAATAAGACTAATATATAAAAATTTGACACATCTACAATCATTTATACATTAGGTTGTTTTTGCTTCTGTTTCTTCTCTAATGAGGTCCTTTAAGTAAACAAGAATTTCAAGTTCTTCTATGATTGGTGTCCCACTTAGAGCTTCCACAAGTTTGAGTCTGTCTGGCTTTGGATAACCATCTAGTATATCAATCCTAAATTTTGTGAATTTTCCAGCTTTTACATTTAGAGATTTTCCATCCTTGGAAATTCTGCTCATTCTTTTTGCCTTAAGTTCTTCTGATCTTTTAATGTACGTATCAATCTCCTCATCATACTTCCTTTTTCTCTCCTCATATTCAGCCTCATTCCTTGCTCTTCTTTCCTTCCTTACAATCAACCATTCATCCTAAACAGATCTCCATACTCTTGTAGCAGTATCCTTATCTTTCAGTAAACTTATCACTCTCTTGATTTCTGTGGGAGAGAAGGAGTCTATTAAGTCGCAGCCAAGAAATGTGAAAGACCCATCTTCATAGTAGATTCTTACTTCCCTTAGTGTTACAACCCAAACTCTACCTATCTCCTCAACTAGTTGAAAGTAGTCTTCATCTGAGCTGCACCAGTTTAGAGGTAGAAAATCACTTTACTTGAAACAATTCCATATGTCCCTCTCAGCAACTTGTACTTTTTCAACATCCTTAGCTTACTTAGGTTTCCTCCCAATAGATTTGTAGTGAATTTTGAGTGAAGCTTGACAAAAGGTATGTTTGTGATTTTCTTGAGAAATGTTTGGCTTGAGGTGATTGGTATTTTTAGAAAGGTGTTAGCAGTTTGTTTGTATAGGAATTTAGGCTTAGAGGTTTGAGGTGGTTTGATGTTTGAGTTTGTTGGCTTTGAAGGTTGAGCTTGATTTGTTTAAATTTTTAGGTTTTGTTGTGGTTCTGAGCCATCTTGCCTTTTCTTGCTTCTCCTTTCTTCTTCTCTCTTCTTATCACCATCCTTCTTTTCATCCTGCTTCTTATCCTTTCTACCACTTGCTCTTGACGATTGACTTGGATTTGAGCCAGAAGGTTTTTGTTCATCATGCTTCTGCTCATCATCATCCTTGTTATTTCTTAGATTGACCTGAGTGGGTGGCAACATGGTGTCAACATTCACACGATACCTTTCAAGGATCCTGATCATTTCTTCATCTTCAATTTTCTTGTTCTTCTTATATTTTAAGTCATATTGAATAGTCATGATCAGTCTCATATTCCCTCTCACACAATTCTTGGGCACATTGAGGATTTTGTTCTTCTTGATCTGTGAGCAGATGTAGGACACTCCCTTGCTTGGATATAGATAAGATTCAGGAAAAACTGCTATCTGTGCATTTTTGAGCTCATTAAGAAGTCGAGTGTCCTCTGTGATGACTCTATAAACTTTGTCAATCACAACATCTAGGTCAGATGCCCTTGGAGTTCTAAAATTTGAAAGAGAGACTTGACTATTGTCCTGACTTGGTTGATAGTTTTGGCCAATGCTCTCTTGTATGTGATGAAGTTATTTTGAAGAGACATTCTCAAGACTGCAATAATTTCACTGAATTCTTGATCTTGATTTGGTCCTTCTGCAGCCTTGATGAGTCCTTCTTTTCCAACATCAACTTGAGCACTTGAAGAGCTTTGACCAACCTGAATAGGCTCTTTAGACTTAACTTTAGCATCCCTTGTTGTTGAATCCTAGCCTCAATCTCCCCCTTAGTCTTGGTGACAGGCATGAGTAGAGGAGTTGGTAATTCTGACATTATTTCTTCAGGTAGTGAGGGCAGTGGAATGTTGAGTTTCCCCATGATGGCTCCCAAAGCAAATGAGTTCTGCATTTGGAGATGCTTGTGAGAGTCCACCAAGGTTTTGATATGTTAGGTTACACAACACTATAAAAGAGGGTTGAATATAGTGTTTATACAATCAAATCAATTTCGAACACAAGTATGTAGCAGTAATAAAATATATTCAATATAATAAACTCTGTTACAATAGAACAGTTGTTCTCTCTCAGTGATGAACAATATCACTAAGAGCTGCTAGGTTACAATGTATAATCTTTCTCGTGAATGATAACAAATATAGTGTAAACCCTAAGCTGTGTTTATATAGTACACAGTTACAAGATATCTTCTAATTGATATGGAATATAATTCTATCTCCTAAAATATATCAATCAGATATTATCTTCTACAAGTCTTCTAGTCTTCTAACTCTCCATGCATATCTTCTATTGTTTTAGTCACGATCCTTTCCTGTTATTCAGCTGCTTTTCTTATCCGAAGTATCCACTCTTAAGTCCTGATATAAATCCTGACGGCCTTAAGTTCTGATATAAGTTCTGACTTCAGTAAGTTCTGATTTCCAGTAAGTCCTGATATTAAGTTCTGAAACTAAACACAACAGATTAAACATCAAATCACAAATATATCTAACAATCTCCCCCAACTTGTAAATTAAGAAAAATATACAAGTTAATAGATTTGATGATGTCAAAAACATTTAAGTACAAATGCAATAAGAGTTTAAATAGAGAACTAACTACAACTTACAGTCCATGTAGCTTTTACCAAATTTACTGAGTCAATCTGAATCCAAAGTGATTCTTGACAAAATTTGATATCAGCTTTTCTTCTGCATTCCTCAGGACTTGAGCTAGTGTAGCTTTGACTTGCTTCAATTCTTCATCTTGACTTCCAATCTGGTAGATTGCAGTCCTAAGTGCTGAGATATGATTTCTTTCTAAACCATCACAAATCTGATCACTCTTGGATGAGATGAGTCTTCATTATAGCATATACATTTCTCTTTCAAAATGACTTCAAGTTTAGCATAATCTTTCTTCATTGGAATTTCACTTCCATCATCTTCAACTATATTTGGAATGAATTATGTAACCCTTGATCTAGAAATTCTTGCTTTATCTCTTATGGTCTTTATGATGAAATTTGACCATCTCCTAGTAATCTCAGACTTTATCTCCAAAAGTTAATGAAAGAATTGAAGTTCTTTCAGAGATTTGTTCAGCACATCTGATTCTGACATTTGATATGTTCTTCCATCTTCAAGAAATAGAATCAGATTTTCTTTGACATTATGCTTATCATGAGCATCCAGTACCAATTGAACAGATATAACCTTATTAAGGTGTTTCTGTGTAACTTCTTCAAGAGGTTTGTCAGTCAATAAAAATGGATCTCTTGTAAGTACTTCAACTCCTGTCTTGATCTTGGCTTCTTCAGAACCTAATCCAGCTCTGTCTCTTACTTCTCTGGCTTTCAATCCAACAGTCACGAAATCAGATAGCAGCTGGCTTTTCTTAGGATCTGATGGATTAACATTCTTCCATAGGAGTTTTCTCTTATCAGTAACTTTCAATTTGTTCAAATCAACTTGAGCACTGTCAGAGGTTGATGTCTTGATGACTTGATAATAATTTGTTATTTCTTTTATAACTTGCTGTTCTTCATTCTGAACAACTTGAGCTATGTCAGAGGTTGTCTTAGATTCTTCAGTTATCTTCATTCTTTTCAAAGTTTGAACAGTTTCATCTACTGCAGCAGCATCATCAAATACTTGAACCAATTTGCATACAGGTTTTATCAGGATTTGAGGAATCTTCATCTCCTGTGGCTTTGTTGGTTCATCAATCTTTCCTTTTCCTTTATCCTTGGGATCAACTTGTGATCTTGTCTTGGGCTTTGAAGCCTCAGAATTTGACCTTTCCTTGATCACAATGCCTTTTACCTTAGGCCTTGGAGGTTTCTTTGCATCAGAAGCTTTAGACTTTAGATTTGTCTTCTCAGCTACAAATCTAGCTTCAGCCTCCTTTAAAGTCTCTAAATCCATTCCAGGATTATGCTTGAGAAATAGTCTTCTAGAAATTTCTTCATCAAGTGTCTGAATTTTAGGATTTTTATAGTAGACAGTAGTCTACTTTCCCTTTAGCTTCAGAGTTTGTAAAAACTTCTGAGAGTCTTTAGATCCTGACTGAATTAGGATATCAGAACTTGACATCAGACTTTTAGCATGCACAACATCAGAACTTGACTTCTTCTGTGTAGAAGATTTGCTAACATCAGAAATTGCTTTCTGTGAAGATTTTCCTTGACCTTGACCCTGACCTCTACTCTTATCAGAGTTTCCCTGGTCATCACCTTTATCATCCTTCTTCTTCAGTATTTGACTAGTTGAGCATTTGGACTTAACTACCTTCTCCCCCTTTTTGGCATCATCTGGTAGTAGGAGAGAGACAAAGTTCTACTGAAGATTGAATTTCATTCAATTGAGCTTGTTGAGAGGTTTGATTCTTCAGGATCTCAGTAAGTTGGGCCTGTTGCTTTTCTTGAACCTTCTCAATAGCTTCAACTTTCTCATGAATAGGTCTGATAAACCTCTTTTTGTCTAGCTTGATCTCCATATCCAGCTTATCATCTCTTTCCAGAAGTTTGTCAACTTTTTCATGAGTAATGGAGTGTTGACCTTGAAGGTTTTTAGTACTTAGAGCTGTGACTTTGAGTTGGTGCTTGAAATCAGAGTTTGTCAACAACTCATCAGCTTTTGCAATATGCTCTATCAGAACTTTAGAGCTTGGAATGAGACCAGATTCATTCCACTTCTTGGTTGACTCAACTCCTCTATGAGTTTCTTCCCAAGGAACATGAGCGTCTTTTTCATTAAATTTAAGCAGTTCCTCCTTTCCAAGAATGGGAGCATGAACTGGAGCACTGTCTCCAGAACTTGCTAGAATCTCCTCATCTTCTGATAACACCAGCGTTTGTGTAACTGAAGGAGATTCTGTAGCAGCTTCATCTAAATTCTGATCTTCAGGTTCCAGATCCAGAATTGGTGTAGATGGTAACTCAGCCTGTAAGATTGGAGAAGTAACAGTAGATGGCTGAGCTGTAGTTGGAGCTTCCAAATAGAGAACAGTTGGAATGTTCAGCCTGTGGTTGTCAATTTCAGGACTTAATCCTGAATCTTCAACTGTTGTTTCTTTAATAGGAGAGACGGGAGGTGTTATCACTATGTCTGGAACAGTGTCTTTAGCTTGAGGAAGGGCTTCAATGACAATTGGTTCAGATGAGATCAGAGATTCCTGATTCTCTTCCTCAGCTTCTTGAGTATTCTCAGAGTGAGGTTATGCCAAATGCCTTCCAGCTCTCATTTTCTTTGATCTCCTGGATGGTGGAGAAACATGATCTGTATCAGAGTTTATAGATCTTTTCCTTTTCTGAATTTCAGACCCTTCAGCTTCCATTTCCTTCTAAAAAATCACATTTTCAGCTTCAACTGTCACAGGTGCTGATGCATGAACCTGGACTTGCTCCTCTTCTTCTTCAGACTCATCTCTTAGTATCATCCTTCTTCTTCTTGGTGGAGATTTAGGAACATATTTTTCCCTTGTAGGTTTGGGTCTTGATGTTGTAGCAGATGGTTGTGGGTGAGATGATTGTACAGGATGGAAATATGTTCTGATGGTAGGTTGTGGTTTTGGTTGAGAAGTTTGAGGTGGTTGTGTACTAGTTGTAGGTGCTGATGGAGGTCGAGATGGTGCTACATCAGGATATATGGTACTGTATGTGAGAGGGTCAAAATTTACTAAGAGCTGTTTGACTGATTGAGGAATTTGGAGGGGTCTTTTTGTGGTGTATCAGGACAACAGAAAGTTTAAATAAGTTGACAAAATCTAGAAAAATAGACTATATTCCTATCCTCTTTGATCCTATCACCAATAAACCCTAAAACAACACTTGCATAATAAAAATGTGTTTGATTCAAAAGCGCATACCCGATTTGCTAACTCATTATGGGTATATCATCAAAGTTGGAGCACTTGTTGGCGAAAGCTTTTGTAATACAGTCAAAGAAAAAGCTCCACTCCCTCCAGATGTGGGGTCTCTTCAATTGTCCCAACTTTGCCAAAGACTTTTCATAGCCCAGACTTGCCATCATTTATTGAAGAGCTGGCTCCTCAACTGTTGAATTGAAACTGCAGTTTTCTGGCAGATCTAATGCCTGTCGAACAGTTGACAAAGTCACCACATGCTCATCCTCCCATGTTGTAAAGATAATACTTAGGGACCCATCCTTTCCATCATCATCATAAACACCTGACCTCCAAAACTCCAGTATTTGCTTGCCTGAAAGAACCTGGGGTTGGGTCAGTGCATAACCTATTTCACTTCGAGCAAGAAAGTCTTGGACGAAATGAAGTTATGTAGGAGCCTTGTCCTTAGAAAGAATAACCATGTAATTATTAGGAACAAACTTGGCTCCATCATAGATTAGATCTTTGGGTGCCATTTCTGTAAAGAAATAAGTGAGAAAATGTGTGTATAGAAGGTGTTTGATAAAATGCCTGTTAGATAATAGCTTCAGAGAATATTAGAGAGAGTGAAAATAAGAGAGATTAGAGAATAAGAAAAGTAGTTAAAAGATTGTAAAATCTTTTAACTCTCTTATTTATACACCCACTAATTACAACGGTTAAATTCTGAAGCGGAACCGACATTAGACACCTGTCACGCAGTAAATAGTCAAAACAGTGGTTAGTGGGCAAGGAAAATGTGCAGTAATTATTGCTCACATGCTGTTTTTTAAAACAAACACGCAACCCATAAACCAAATGATTATCACTATTTTTCTCTCACTTAATTATTTCCTGATAAATATGACCGTTACAGTAAAAGCCATAAATAAGTCAAGTAAATAAATAATGCCATGTAAGCATCAGAGTTTCCATCAGAATTTGTATCAGAACTTGACTATTATCAGAATTTAATGGTCATCATAAAATGGCTTCTGTACTCAAAAAGTGAATGTCTGTATCTGTGATTCTTCACACAAATACTGACTGGTTTCCTCAGAGTTTAATCATCAGAACTTGTCCTCAGAATTTATGCAAATAATACTTAACTGTTTGTCAAAAACAACTTAATCACCACAGTAATTTTTAGCATTCATATGGAGTGAGAGTGTGTGCATTTGCAAATGATCATATAAAGATTAAAGTCTGATAAACTTCAGTATATCTTAGAAATAAGGCATAACTAAGAAAAAGTGCTTAAAATCTGTCTTTAATTTTGAAGTCTACTATAGAATTAATTTATACAAGAGTTGTAACACCCCCAGATCCGGGGTCGGGGATCCGGGTCGTCACGGTCTTTCTTTCCACAATATCACTTCACTTAATTAATAATAAATAACCTTATGATGTGACCCCACACTAACACACACCACAACCCGTTATAGTCTCAGAGATGAAATTTAAATAAGTACAAGTCTTTGAATCCAAAATTTAAAAGTTATTATAACCCAAAATGATTACTTGATAAATTTACAGTTAATTGCCATTATCTGCCACAAGTTATAATCATACATAATTGATTCTCAAAAGTAGGTGGTCTGATCTATAATAGATCTACCTCTGCAGCTATAGCAGCTATAACATCCACGGGAAGACACGGGACGCTTCCCACGCGCTTGCGCTGGGTCTGCTGGAGTCTGACCATCTTTCCTAACTGTTGTTGTGTGATGAAGAAATAAAGCAAGGGTGAGCAGCAAGCCCACCAAAATAATATGTATAATCAATATATGAGCCTACTCATTATACTCATGAAAGTCTTGGTCAAAAGAAATGAACCAAGTTGATATCTTAATGCGATGAAGTCGCAAAATATTCAGTATATATATCTATATACATATATACCTTTCAAAATATTGGAAGTCCTCTTCCATGCATAATATACACAAAGTCCCAGTGTATAACTGTATAAAAAAATATCGTTGCAAGGTGATCTCATATATCTAACCTTGTCTCAACGTTTTTCTGAAAATCTTAGTCATTCATAAGACAATTATTAATTAGATATAAGTTTAAAAGATGAAGTTACAAGATACCCCAAAATACTTATATCTTTCCCAAATACTACTTGAACTACCCCCGTTCAAGTTATAATCAGTTTCAAAAGTTCATTACATAGATGAGACTACAAAACAAGATTTGAATAGATTCAATCTTTGAAATATCATTATAAATAATGAAGCTACGAGATACTTCATTAAGTCCCGATATATAAATATATTCATATATATCTCCCATACATTTCCTGAAAACCTCTGTCATGTAAAGTATGAACAGAGTTGCAATATCCAATGAATTTGGAAGGAAAAGAATTTTGGCATAAACCAGATATCTTGCTGATCAGGCAAAGATACCAATAAGTAACCTTTTCTACTAGTAGATGGATGAATCCCCCACCGGTCATCACCCTGGTCGTATTAGGACCTTATGCTGGACCGCCACCCGGCCTCTTACGCGTTGATGGACTGCCACCCAGCCACTTACACATAGATAGACCGTACCCCGGCCTGTCGCTTATGCCGACTCAATTAGATGGGCTTACTTCCCGAACATTGGGCAAGTAATCAATTCATTTATCAAAACAGCAACCTTGTTGCGAATATAAAATACACCATAGAGCCGGATTCCCCAGGTTTTGAGCGAGTATTTAAATCCCCTTAAAAAGGAAGATCTTAAATATAAAAAAATGAGTTTTGGGATCCGCTCTAACTTTAAAAATCATTTTGAAGACTCGAAAACACTTTATAGAGTGTTTGGAGTAAAGCTGATTTAATGAAGTAAATCAGTCCCCAGAATATTTAGAAAATGACTGAATATTATTATTTAAATAATATTCCCATAAAGAATAATCTTTATAAAAATAATTGAAGTAGAAGTATTAAAACTTATACTTGAAACGAGTATTAAATAACCAAAGATATACTTATATGAAAGTATTATCTTTATTTGAATAATCGAAAATAAGTTTGATTATTGACACCTTATTCTTTAATAAAATAAAGAATATATCTCAGCAAATAATCGGAGTCATAGATCCTCAAATGAATATTCAAATAATATTCAATAAATAATATAAAAGAGTCATAAGCCCTCAAATGAATATTCAAATAATATTCAAATAAATAAATAAAAGGAGTCATACGCCTTCGAATAATATTCGAAATAATATTCAATAATAAAATAAAGTTAAAGTTATCGAATAAACCTTATTCGATTAATAGTTTGGAAAACTATAACCATATATATATATATATAAATATATATATATATATATATATCCATCCCATATATACCAAAATCTACTCGGGATCCTCGACTCCCGGTTTTAGAAAATATTTTCACCTTTGGGTCCCTATACTAAGGGTATATCGCAAGAATTTGCTAAATAACCAATATGCATTTATCGCAAGATCATGCATATACAAATGTATACATCACAACAACAGTATAACGGATAGAATACTTGCCTGAGCGACTTGGGGTGATAAAAGGCTCGGGACGAGTCTGGTAACCTATAAACAACAAGTAAGTTGGAATTAAACCAAAATCACTTGTAAATCTATACTTTAACTAACTTAGACTTTAACGCTTGTTTTGCGCTCACTGATTCGCTTAAGTCACTCGGGTACCCTCGGCTCCACCATTTTTAATAATTTAACCTTTACGAGTTTTAAAGCGATTCCTTCGCGAGTGTCTTACCAACTGCCTAACACACTTACCATAAATGTTTCATACATTAATTAACCCTTTTCGGTCTTTAAGCTATGTTTCAAAGTAAGGCGAGGGGAAAAGTTTCGTTCACGAAACGCCGTTACTTGAAACGGTCGTTTCTCCTAAACCGTGCATCGGAATCAAACGAACTACATATCAAAACGAAGCTCGTAACATGAACTATCTAATCATGGCAATGGTCAAAACCTAGCAGGGGGCTCTCGGGTCCTAATGTTAGGAACAAAAGCAGTCTAATGTAAATCGGACATTACGACGGCTATGTTTACGCGATTTCCCAATTTTATACCATTCAATTCCATCACCAAACAACCCCAATCCCTTCATACAATCAAAGTCCATCCATATCACATCCTAACAGCCCCAAAACTCAATATTATGAACTTTATACTACCCTCAAATATGAACTAAAAGCTATACTTAAGTTCATTAACCAATAATCAAGATTTCCAACTTCAAACTCATTACAAATCCAACCACACTCTAAGTATACAAGGATCATGCTCCTCATGAAATATAACAATCAAAACCATTCCTAATACTCAAAAGTAAAGCTAGGGTTTGAAGTTTTATACCTTCTTGAAGCTTTTAATCAATGAAAGATCCTTGGAAAGCCCATGGAAGCCTTGATCTATGCTTAAGCTACCTTGTCCTTACAAATAAAATCAAGAATCAAAAATTTGTTCTTGAAAGTTACTATTCACCCTAAACTTTTAGGAATTGATTAACTAGGTAAACCTTGGATTCTTGGATCCAAACTTATAGCATAACTAAGTTATGAATTATGGAAGCTAAAGAAACAAACCTTATAATTTTTGAAGGTGTGTAGCTTGAGTTTTTGAAAAACTCCTCCTTGTTTTTCTTCAAAAGGCCGAGAGCAAGATGAAGAAGAAAGAGAGATTTTTGTGGTTTTGCTTTGATTTGATTTTTGGTTGGTTGTTTTTGTTTTGTTTTAGGTCAATTACCCATTTACCCTTGATTTTGTGTGGTTAATATTCCACCACATTTCCTTCCCTCTTATGTCATGCTTGCATCACTTTGTGATGTCATCACCCCTCCTTTGTCCTCTTTCTATTGGTTGGATGACATCATCCCCACTAATCCCTTTGATTAGCTTCTAATTGTTTGCCTAATGACCGCTGATCTGTTATACGGTTCGCTTAACTTTCGTTCTCGTTTCTCGTTTGAGGGACCATACCCGGAATCTTATTACTTAGGTTCCCTTAACCTCTCTCAATATATTATATTCCTTTTTATGATCCTCTATTATAATCCTTTAATTTAAATCCTTTTTATCCGGTTACCTTATACTCAATTCTCTCCGTATCTTGTGGATTTCCGGGAAAAACCAAAGTGTTCGGATTTGGATTCTGACGATCTTTACATACACTTATATCCCATATAAAGTACTAATAAAATCTCAGAATATCCATATCAGAACCCCTACATAGTGTGGCATGAAAAGTTTTCTCATTCAGCAAAAACACTATTCATAAGGGTTTCAAAAATTTCCAAAAAAAATTGGGGTTATTACAGTCTCCCCTCCTTAAAAGGATTCCGTCCCGGAATCAGATAGAAATGAATAGGGATACTTTCTTAGTATTGCACTTTCTAACTCTCAAGTAAATTTTCCCACATTGTGGTCCCACCACCAAACTCTGCCTAGTTTGATAATCCTTCTCCTAAGCACTTGTTCCTTTTTGATCTATAACCCTTTCTGGTTGCTCCCTATAGGTTATGTCTGGTCGCATGCCTATGCGCTCATATGCCCCTATATATCTGGCATCCGAATTACACTTCCTTAACATTGATATGTGAAACACGCTATGAACTTGCTACAGGTTCGGGGGTAGGGCTAGCTCATATGCTAACCTCCCAAACGTCTTAATATATCCGAGGGTCCAACAAATTGTAGACTTGGCTTTCCTTTCTTTTCGAACCTCATCAATCCTTTCCAAGGGATACCTATAACATTACTAGGTCCCCTATTTCGTACTCTTTATCCTTTCGTGTCAAATCAACATACTTATCATGTCCATATTGGGCTACTACCAGCCGTTCTCTGATTAGATCTATCATATCCTTGGTCCTTTAGACCACTGCTGGTCCGAGCATCTTGCGCTCTACAACTTCATCCTAACATAAGGGAGATCGATATTGTCTTCCCTCAAGGATCTCATAAGGCGATATCTCAATACTGACATATGATCTATTGTCGTAAGAAAACTCAATCCGTGTTAAGTGATCATTCCAATTTCTTTCAAGTCTATTGCACAGACTCTCATTATAGCTTTTAGCATTAGAGCTTTTGCTTCTCAATACCCATTCTTTTCGAGTTCGTAATCGCTACTACCTTCCGTTCCTAATATTATACTGGTTATACTTTTGCTCGTTAGCGTTCTATAACCTTTTAATAACCATGCCAACCTTAGTATCACGAATGTGCTTCCATTCTGAATACCGCCATAACTTTACTACTCCTTTTTCAGATGTTTCTATTTTCTAAAATTTGATCAATCATATAGAAGTAAAGGAATTTGTTGAGAGATAGGATCATGAACACTTGTTATATCGCATAGTTAGTACAGAAGGTGGCCAGCCTTTAGTACTTGACAAGCAATTAAACAATAGCTGGTATCCTACTCGGCTTCTATCACACAGATAGATAGTCATTCGGCAATACCTCCCCTTCTGGAAGGGTTGTTCTTCTCAGCTTACATGAAATGAAAAGAAGAGAAAAGAACGAATTGAAGAGAACTGTATATGTGAAAGAAAAAAAAAATATACAGCCACAAAATATCTGGCTTGGAACCTACCTCTGAACTATAGAGGTTTGTCATAGGAGAACAAAACATATATGTATTTATACCAACATCAAGTATTATAGCATCCTATTTCACATGCCTAAATATTTCTATTCCGTTCATCATTCTATGGACCCATGCTCTTCCTCGAGCTTATACACAATCACCTTTGAAACTCCCTCGACATCGAAAATCAAATCTGGGATCTCATTCTATACATCATCGCTACTAGAATTCTATGCTTGCACCGCAACCTTCCTCGTATAATAATACGACTCTCTATTGATAAGAAAGAATAATAATTAACTAGGTAGATACTCTACTTAATTAGTCTATCAATGATAACTTATACACTACCACGACCCGATTAGTGGTACTCAATCTCAACATCCATTCCAATACAACTCTCACGGTTGTAATCAGCTCGTTACTCGCAGAATCATTGCTGCCTTACTATGGTCCACCACTGACCCACTATCATCATTCACTTTCCATGAAATCTTAATAGCTAACCATACGGAGTCCATACATGTCGTATCAAATCCTTCTAAGGAGGTAACATAATCACCATTTCTGATTCATGAAGAACACTCCTGATCCTGACATACATACATGACATGAAGCAGATAAAATTTTAGAAGAGTTTCAATCAAAGCAACGATAGCAGGTTAATACCATTCTAAATCATATGCCATAAATAGAAGACTTACTCAAAGGTTCGTTTAGTCCTTTTGAAACATGGTCCAGGCTCATTCTCAAGATAGTACCTTCTAAGATAGATAGCCCGCTCATGGCGATTACACGAATTAAACCTTTACCAACTACTTTTACGGCTGGGTATTGCACAGTCATCAGAAGGAATGTCAATCTTCCTAACCATAGTTCAACCTTCACATTTTTAACCATCATCACTGTATTCTTTTGGCACACGCGCCTATAATTATCCACTTACCTTTAAAGTGTCGGCCACCTCTTTGGCCTTTCCTGATAGTAAAATTTTCCTTACAGTCAATGTCACATTAACCACCTCCAAATAAATTTTCTACCTTATTTCAATCACAGTTTATGTGAAAATGCTTTCCTTAAAATCTGCTGAGTAAGAAAAAAAAATCACCATTTTTCCATAAGTTATTGCCTCAGTCTTTAGAGGTTAATCACTGTCATGACTTACTCTCAATCATAATTAAAACATCTTTTATCTTAAGTCCTAATTGCCCTGAACAATTTCGACCATTACTGGTTCGATCCATACTTTCTCGTGGTTTAACACGTGCCCCACTTGGCAACATTATAATTATGTCATATTTCCTTTATCAACATTTTTATTCTTGAGAATTTCGAATATTTCCTTTCTCCTTGTAAAACCTCTAAGGTTATCCTTGAATCGTTCCTCCTGTATTCCTTAGATACAGGGCATATCAAAATACCATTTACTACTATTAGAACCATTGTCTATATACTTCTGAAAAAAATTCTCCACTGATTCTTAAAGGTTGTTATTACCTTAATCCTTTCCAATTCATCCTGTCAAAACTCATACTGTCCCTATTAAGGGTGAAATGCCAACCTTTATGCATTCCCCTAGGATTCATTTTAAGTTACCGATGTTCTATTCTTAATTCCACCTTTTAAAAAGGTACATGCATCGTTCCATGGATAATCAAGTCATATATCCTTGATAGATTATCTTATTCATCATTTCCACCTCGATAGTCTATACCTAACTTCATAATAGCATCCTTATTCAAATTGAGGTCAATCCATATGGCCTCCAAAAGATAACAATGGTCATCCGCTTTTCTTTCCTGATTTGGTAATGATAACATGGATGTTCTGGAAGATATTGGTCATGTTCAACGTGAACCTCTTCTTAATAATTCCTTATTTACTTTTGTTGTTTATCTCAACAATCATCTCAATGTTGGGATATCTCTCATACCTGGCGTCTCCCTTTCTGAGTATCGAGCCACCGGTCTTACATTTCACATTATTGAAGGTCACTTCCTTCATCCAATTTTTCCTGATTTCTTACTTTCTTGTCTCCTCAGTCTTTCCGTGTCTCAATATTTATCCTTCGAACTATCTCAAGGTTTCCTCGAATCCTCCCAACTTAAAGGGGGTACAATATATGTATCTCTTATGCGTTCCACCATCAATTTAACTCATGGTGAATCACCCTCATCCTGACGATTACATACTTTTCTATTTCTATTGCTACGAGTCTTTAGGGTTTCCTCATACCCAACTCCCTTATCATTCCTCAAACTCTATTGCCGTTATATTCCCTTCCACTTCAGTTTCTTTTTATTTTCCTTTCTCTTATCATTATTTCATGAACCAACACAACATAAGCATTGATTTCAAACATCCCGTCATTCTAGATTCGTGTCCTCAGAACGAATCTTGACAACTTTTACAACTTAGATTCATAATTTATCATACTTGTCTGCCTTTGTTCTGTCTCTAAAGCTTTTATACTATCTCCATAACCTTGGGAAGTACTTTCCTAAAACAATTGACTGAACTTAAATCAGTTTATTATAACCTCTGGCTCCGTGCCTTTCTTGGTCTTTCACCAGCGGGTGGCCTCTCTCTTAGGAGGGTAAGTGACAAAAACAGTCCTTTGTGGTTCGTCAATCATTTAGAATCTCAAATGATTCCTCTATTTCCTTTAGCCAGGCTCTTGCCTCGGCTGGGTCAGCTTGTTCCATGGAACTCTGAGAGCTTAGCGACTTAAAGGTCCTGAAAGAATTTCTCACCGTACTGTCTCCTCAGGGTGGTGGTTGGGGATAATAGTCTAAGTTCTCTTTAGACAGGTCCATGAATTGTCGTATAGGGGTACCATCTCGGGTCTCCTTTCCTTACTCGACTTTTTGTTTCCTTAGTATGAAATGTTTCATCCTACTCCCCATAATTGGGGTCATCTTTTAATTTAAAATCCTCATTTTCCACTCCATTATGTCATGGGTTCCTTCTATCTTGATGGCGACCTCCCTGACTATCACGTTCAGGGTTTGCTCTAAATCTTATTCCTCAAACTAGCTTTCATCTAAGATCTCATCTTTAAGCTCTTGAACATTTGGAACCCAAATTCTGTAGGAATACCTCATTATTCCCTTCTCATCTTTCTCGGTATTAACCTCTTATCTATTTGTTGGCTATCTGCCTTCATTCATAACTTTTTCTGGCACAATATGATCTTTTCCAATAATTCGGGCTGTATTACTATCTCAAACAGCTTTTCGGTATCGGCTCCGGTTACCTTCACTACTATTTCCATTTTCTCAAAATCTCTTATAAACTCTCCAAAAGACATTATCATCTTGAGTCTCTCCTTTTTACTAAGGGCATCAGCCACCATATTGGCTTTCCCCGAATGATAAAGAATCTCCCAATCATAATTCTTGATTAGCTCTAACCGCCTCCTCTGGCGTATGTTGAGCTCTTTCTACGTAAGATTGTACTAGAGCACTTATGGCTTAGGTAATTCTCGCACTTCTCTCCATACAAGTGGTGCCTCCAATCTTTAGGGTAAAACTATTGCCACGAGCCTAAGCTCATGGGCGGGGATATCGAATTTCATATTACCTTAATTGTCTTGACGCAGACGCGATTATCTTGCTGTGCTAAGAAGCACCCTAATTCTTTATGCGAAGCGTCACTTACAAATCACAAAATCTCCTTTTTCCATCCAGCAACGCCAGCATAGGGGCCATCACCAACCTCTGCTTCAGTTCTTGAAAGCTGTTCTCGCATTTCTCTATCCATTCGAACTTCTCAGTCCTACGAGTAAGCCGCGTTAAAGGGGCTACTATCTTTACAACTTGAACGAACCTCCGGTAGTGACCGGCCAATCCTACCTCTGGTAGTTGACCAAACCATGGTCATCAATTCATCAGTGGTCCTTTATCCAATCCTGTCAGGATCCTCCATGGGATCCTCCTCAACAACTATCCCTTCTAGGACAACATCCTCAACCGCTAAATCCTCAATATCAATATCATCTGGTCCTGCATTAGGACACTCTATCGGATCCACAATCCGATCTCCAATTAGTAATAAAATATCATCGCGATGTTGCTCCTCAACCTCAGGGTTCGGAGTCCCGCTACCATATACGATAACGAACTACGCTTCTATCGCTACATTTATAAGGGTTCCCATAAGGGTTTTAACTGTCAGTACTACGTTAGGTAGTCCGACTATGAACTTGGAAAGAGTTCTTATTATCTTAGTGAACTTATTATCTTAACGTCCCATCATCTCTGAGGTTTATAACGCTTGGCTCTGATACCATTTCTGTAACACCCCCAGATCCGGGGTCGGGGATCCGGGTCGTCACGGTCTTTCTTTCCACAATATCACTTCACTTAATTAATAATAAATAACCTTATGATGTGACCCCACACTAACACACACCACAACCCGTTATAGTCTCAGAGATGAAATTTAAATAAGTACAAGTCTTTGAATCCATAATTTAAAAGTTATAACAACCCAAAATGATTACTTGATAAATTTACAGTTAATTGCCATTATCTGCCACAAGTTATAATCATACATAATTGATTCTCAAAAGTAGGTGGTCTGATCTACAATAGATCTACCTCTGCAGCTATAGCAGCTACAACATCCACGGGAAGACACGGGACGCTTCCCACGCGCTTGCGCTGGGTCTGCTGGAGTCTGGCCATCTTTCCTAACTGTTGTTGTGTGATGAAGAAATAAAGCAAGGGTGAGCAGCAAGCCCACCAAAATAATATGTATAATCAATATATGAGCCTACTCATTATACTCATGAAAGTCTTGGTCAAAAGAAATGAACCAAGTTGATATCTTAATGCGATGAAGTCGCAAAATATTCAGTATATATATCTATATACATATATACCTTTCAAAATATTGGAAGTCCTCTTCCATGCATAATATACACAAAGTCCCAGTGTATAACTGTATAAAAAAATATCGTTGCAAGGTGATCTCATATATCTAACCTTGTCTCAACGTTTTTCTGAAAATCTTAGTCATTCATAAGACAATTATTAATTAGATATAAGTTTAAAAGATGAAGTTACAAGATACCCCAAAATACTTATATCTTTCCCAAATACTACTTGAACTACCCCCGTTCAAGTTATAATCAGTTTCAAAAGTTCATCACATAGATGAGACTACAAAACAAGATTTGAATAGATTCAATCTTTGAAATATCATTATAAATAATGAAGCTACGAGATACTTCATTAAGTCCCGATATATAAATATATTCATATATATCTCCCATACATTTCCTGAAAAACCTCTGTCATGTAAAGTATGAACAGAGTTGCAATATCCAATGAATTTGGAAGGAAAAGAATTTTGGCATAAACCAGATATCTTGCTGATCAGGCAAAGATACCAATAAGTAACCTTTTCTACTAGTAGATGGATGAATCCCCCACCGGTCATCACCCTGGTCGTATTAGGACCTTATGCTGGACCGCCACCCGGCCTCTTACGCGTTGATGGACTGCCACCCAGCCACTTACACATAGATAGACCGTACCCCGGCCTGTCGCTTATGCCGACTCAATTAGATGGGCTTACTTCCCGAACATTGGGCAAGTAATCAATTCATTTATCAAAACAGCAACCTTGTTGCGAATATAAAATACACCATAGAGCCGGATTCCCCAGGTTTTGAGCGAGTATTTAAATCCCCTTAAAAAGGAAGATCTTAAATATAAAAAAATGAGTTTTGGGATCCGCTCTAACTTTAAAAATCATTTTGAAGACTCGAAAACATTTTATAGAGTGTTTGGAGTAAAGCTGATTTAATGAAGTAAATCAGTCCCCAGAATATTTAGAAAATGACTGAATATTATTATTTAAATAATATTCCCATAAAGAATAATCTTTATAAAAATAATTGAAGTAGAAGTATTAAAACTTATACTTGAAACGAGTATTAAATAACCAAAGATATACTTATATGAAAGTATTATCTTTATTTGAATAATCGAAAATAAGTTTGATTATTGACACCTTATTCTTTAATAAAATAAAGAATATATCTCAGCAAATAATCGGAGTCATAGATCCTCAAATGAATATTCAAATAATATTCAATAAATAATATAAAAGAGTCATAAGCCCTCAAATGAATATTCAAATAATATTCAAATAAATAAATAAAAGGAGTCATACGCCTTCGAATAATATTCGAAATAATATTCAATAATAAAATAAAGTTAAAGTTATCGAATAAACCTTATTCGATTAATAGTTTGGAAAACTATAACCATATATATATATATAAATATATATATATATATCCATCCCATATATACCAAAATCTACTCGGGATCCTCGACTCCCGGTTTTAGAAAATATTTTCACCTTTGGGTCCCTATACTAAGGGTATATGCAAGTTACCGCTATTCTCTAGCATAGGTATTATCAACTGAACCAACAGATATATATTTCAAGAATATGAAACAGGCATGCATATATACCATATCACATGCTACAATATATCGCAAGAATTTGCTAAATAACCAATATGCATTTATCGCAAGATCATGCATATACAAATGTATACATCACAACAACAGTATAACGGATAGAATACTTGCCTGAGCGACTTGGGGTGATAAAAGGCTCGGGACGAGTCTGGTAACCTATAAACAACAAGTAAGTTGGAATTAAACCAAAATCACTTGTAAATCTATACTTTAACTAACTTAGACTCTAACGCTTGTTTTGCGCTCACTGATTCGCTTAAGTCACTCGGGTACCCTCGGCTCCACCATTTTTAATAATTTAACCTTTACGAGTTTTAAAGCGATTCCTTCGCGAGTGTCTTACCAACTGCCTAACACACTTACCATAAATGTTTCATACATTAATTAACCCTTTTCGGTCTTTAACCTATGTTTCAAAGTAAGGCGAGGGGAAAAGTTTCGTTCGCGAAACGCCGTTACTTGAAAAGGTCGTTTCTCCTAAACCGTGCATCGGAATCGAACGAACTACATATCAAAACGAAGCTCGTAACATGAACTATCTAATCATGGCAATGGTCAAAACCTAGCAGGGGGCTCTCGGGTCCTAATGTTAGGAACAAAAGCAGTCTAATGTAAATCGGACATTACGACGGCTATGTTTACGCGATTTCCCAATTTTATACCATTCAATTCCATCACCAAACAACCCCAATCCCTTCATACAATCAAAGTCCATCCATATCACATCCTAACAGCCCCAAAACTCAATATTATGAACTTTATACTACCCTCAAACATGAACTAAAAGCTATACTTAAGTTCATTAACCAATAATCAAGATTTCCAACTTCAAACTCATTACAAATCCAACCACACTCTAAGTATACAAGGATCATGCTCCTCATGAAATATAACAATCAAAACCATTCCTAATACTCAAAAGTAAAGCTAGGGTTTGAAGTTTTATACCTTCTTGAAGCTTTTAATCAATGAAAGATCCTTGGAAAGCCCATGGAAGCCTTGATCTATGCTTAAGCTACCTTGTCCTTACAAATAAAATCAAGAATCAAAAATTTGTTCTTGAAAGTTACTATTCACCCTAAACTTTTAGGAATTGATTAACTAGGTAAACCTTGGATTCTTGGATCCAAACTTATAGCATAACTAAGTTATGAATTATGGAAGCTAAAGAAACAAACCTTATAATTTTTGAAGGTGTGTAGCTTGAGTTTTTGAAAAACTCCTCCTTGTTTTTCTTCAAAAGGCCGAGAGCAAGATGAAGAAGAAAGAGAGATTTTTGTGGTTTTGCTTTGATTTGATTTTTGGTTGGTTGTTTTTGTTTTGTTTTAGGTCAATTACCCATTTACCCTTGATTTTGTGTGGTTAATATTCCACCACATTTCCTTCCCTCTTATGTCATGCTTGCATCACTTTGTGATGTCATCACCCCTCCTTTGTCCTCTTTCTATTGGTTGGATGACATCATCCCCACTAATCCCTTTGATTAGCTTCTAATTGTTTGCCTAATGACCGCTGATCTGTTATACGGTTCGCTTAACTTTCATTCTCGTTTCTCGTTTGAGGGACCATACCCGGAATCTTATTACTTAGGTTCCCTTAACCTCTCTCAATATATTATATTCCTTTTTATGATCCTCTATTATAATCCTTTAATTTAAATCCTTTTTATCCGGTTACCTTATACTCAATTCTCTCCGTATCTTGTGGATTTCCGGGAAAAACCAAAGTGTTCGGATTTGGATTCTGACGATCTTTACATACACTTATATCCCATATAAAGTACTAATAAAATCTCAGAATATCCATATCAGAACCCCTACATAGTGTGGCATGAAAAGTTTTCTCATTCAGCAAAAACACTATTCATAAGGGTTTCAAAAATTTCCAAAAAAAATTGGGGTTATTTCAAGAGTCCACCTCAACTATTTGTGCTCATTTTATGCATCTTTTGACATTCTTTTTACAATGGCTTCTCAGTGTAAATGAGTCACAACTGCTATCAGAATTTATGCTATTATCAGAGTATTTCTCCAGTAATCAGAGAATGTGAAAAGTCACCAAGAAAAATTTATTTGCTTTTCTAATGCATATAACTTAATACCAGCAATGCACTTGGGTCTTCCCTTTCACATATTTACTCTAGATCTCAAAGGAGTACATGACTTACATTTTCTTTTCTTTTCTTTTCTTCGGATAAGTGAGGCTTATCAAGCATGTAGTTCATCCTTAAGATTTACTGACATCAGAATTTGACAGATAAGAAGCAACAATCTAGTTTGTGACTTAGTAATAAGATACATAAAATAAATTTGACTAAGCTCAAAATCAGAATTCGCTTGTGTTAATGAATTTTCACATAAACAACTAATTCAAACATGGGATAACAGTTTGTTAAAGACTACTAAGTCAACATCTAACAATTAATCCTCATTAGAGTGAATAGTCACAGAACATTCAAAACAGTATCAAAGTATATAGAATCACATCAGATAACAATCAATATTTAATATATTACAGTTTAAGTACAAATTACATGGAGATAAGACAATCTGTAAACACTGATCATAAAGTCTGATGCATTAGAACAAAAACTAAACAAATTTTGAGAAAGAACCTGAAACCATTCCAAGTTCATTTACCAGTCTTGTAAAAGTAGCTTCACATAGTGGTTTTGTGAAGATATCTGCTAGTTGTTGATCTGTTTGAACAAAATGCAATTCCACTCTACCTTCCATCACATGTTCCCTTAAGAAATGGTACCTAATGCTGATGTGCTTTGTCATTGAGTGTTGAACTGGATTACCTGTCATAACAATAACACTTTGATTGTCACAATAAATAGGTATTTTAGAAAATTCTAACCCATAGTCCAGTAACTGATTCCTCATCCAAAGAATCTGTGCACAACAGCTTCCTGCAACAATATATTCTGCTTCTGCAGTTGATGTGGAAATTGATTTCTGTTTCTTGCTAAACCAAGAAACCAATCTTCCTCCAAGAAATTGACAGCTTCCACTAGTGCTTTTCCTGTCTATTTTACATCCTGCAAAATCTGCATCTGAGTAACCTATTAGCTTAAAATATGATATTCTAGGATAGCTGTACCCTTGAGGTACTTGAAAATTCTTTTCACAGCTATTATATGAGGTTCTCTTGGATCAGCCTGAAATCTTGCACAAAGACAGGTAACATACATGATATCGGGTCTACTTGCAGTTAAATAGAGTAAAGAGCCAATCATACCTCTGTAGTTAGTAATATCTACTGATGCTCCAGTATCTTTATCTAACTTGGTTGTAGTGGCCATGGGAGTTGATGCAGTTGAACAGTCTTGCATTCCAAATTTCTTGAGTATATTTCTGGTGTACTTGGATTGATTTATGAAAGTACCTTCTTCATTTTGCTTGACTTGAAGTCCCAGAAAATAGCTAAGTTCTCTCATCATACTCATTTGATATCTTGACTGCATTAACTTTGCAAACCTTTCACAGAGTTTGGCATTTGTAGAACCAAAGATGATATCATCAACATATATCTGTACCAAAAGTAAGTCCTTTCCATAGTTGAGGTAAAACAGTGTTTTATCAATTGTGCCTATGTTAAATCCACTTTCCAGAAGGAATTGAGCTAAAGTCTCATACCATGCTCTTAGAGCTTGCTTAAGGCCATAAAGTGCTTTATCAAGCCTGTAGATATGATTAGGAAATTTTGGATCTACAAACTCTGGAGGTTGTTCAACATATACCTCTTCTTCCAATTCTCCATTGAGAAAAGCACTTTTCACATCCATTTGAAAGACTTTAAACTTCTTGTGAGCAGCATAAGCCAAAAAGATTCTTATGGCTTCCAATCTAGCAACTGGAGCAAATGTTTCATCATAGTCAATACCCTCCTGTTGAGAGTAACCTTTAGCAACCAGCCTCGCTTTGTTTCTTGTAATTATGCCATCACTGTCAGTTTTGTTTCTGAACACCCATTTTGTGCCAACAATTGATCTGTTCTTTGGTCTTGGCACTAGGGTCCAGACTTTATTTCTTTCAAATTCATTTAACTCTTCCTGCATTGCTTGCACCCAATCAGCATCTTGAAGAGCTTCATCCATTTTCTTTAGTTCAGTCTGAGATAGAAAGAAATGATAGAGACATTCATTTGATGTTGTTGTTCTAGTTCTGACACCTGCTTCAGGATCTCCAATTATTAAGTCAGGTGTGTGTGACTTGGTCCACTTCCTTGCAGATGGAAGTTGATCTCTAGAACTGGATCCTCCCCCATGATTCATGCTGTCTCCATCAGCATTTTTTGATGCCCCCCTGAAGTTATGCTCTCTGAAATTTCAAAATTTGAGTTGGATCTTTCAGGAATTGAAGAATCAGAGTTTTCAGAATTATCAGAATTTGGCTCATCAGAACTTGATGAATCAGAACTTGAAGAGCCAGTGACAGGTTCTGATGCTTTTTGAGAGTCTTGAGATGTGGTAGGATCATTAGCTTGCTCCCCCTGAAAAGGTGCATTTTCACTTGGAGTAGTTACTACCGTTTCAAAGATATCAGAATTTAATCCGTCAGAACTTACAGGATCAGGATTTAGGTCATCAAAATTTACAGAATCAGAATTTAAATCTTCATTTTCAAATCTCAGCTGATCATGATCATTGAAATCTTCAAGTCCAGTAATCTTTTTATCATCAAAAGATACATTGATAGATTCCATGACAACCCTTGTTCTTAAATTGTAGACTCTGAAGGCTTTTGTGGAAAGTGGATATCCAACAAAAATTCCTTCATCAGCGTTTAGATCAAATTTTGACAGCTGTTCAGGATGAGTCTTAAGAACAAAACACTTACATCCAAATACATGAAAATATTTCAAATTTGGCTTCTTTTTCTTCACCATCTCATATGGTGTTTTTCGATGCTTGTTTATGAGTGTAGCATTCTGTGTAAAACAAGTAGTCTGCACAGCTTCAGCCCAAAAGTAGGTTGGTAGCTTTGCTTCATCAAGCATAGTTCTTGCAGCTTTAATGAGAGTCCTGTTCTTTCTTTCTACAACTCCATTTTGCTGTGGAGTTCCAGGTGCAGAAAATTCCTGCTTTATTCCATGCTCTTTGCAAAACTCTTCCATGATTGAATTCTTGAACTCAGTGCCATTATCACTTCTTATTATTTTAACATAATCTTTGACCAATTTATCCAGCTATCTGACATGATTAGTTAGAGTAGATGCAGTTTCATTCTTCTTGCGTAAGAAATACACCCAAGTGTATCTTGTGAACTCATCCACTATAACCATAACATATTTCTTCTTTGCAATTGACATGACATTGACTGGACCAAATAGATCAACATGTAGTAAGTGATAAGGCTCAAGAATTAAGGATTCAGTTTTGCTCTTGAATAAAAATTTTCTTTGTTTTGCCTTTTGACATGAATCACAAAGGCCATCAGGAGAAAATAATGATTTTGGCAGTCCTCTCACAAGATCTTTCTTTACTACCTCATTTTTGTTGTTGAAATTTAAATGAGAGAGTCTCTTGTGCCAATTATAGCTTTCTTCAATTGATGCTCTACTTAACAGACAGATTGCAGAACCATCAGAGTTTGTTGAAAGTTTGGCTTCATATATGTTACCATGTCTGTAACCTTTCAGAATCACTTTACCTGTAGAATTGCTTACAACTTCACAGTGTTCTTCAAAGAAATCCACATGATAACCTCTATCACAGATTTGACTCACACTTAGCAGATTGTGTTTAAGTCCTGAGACAAGAGCTACTGTTTCAATGATGACATTCCCAAGATTGATATTGCCATATCCCAGAGTTTTTCCCATGTTGCCATCTCCATAAGAAACTCCTGGGCCAGCTTTCTCTACAAAGTCTGATAGCAGGGCTTTATTTCCAGTCATATGTCCTGAACATCCACTGTCCAGAACTAAGATGTTTTTCCTGTTGCCCTGCAATCACAAAGACCACTATTGGTTAATTTTAAGGAGCCAGACTTGCTTGGATCCTTTGGCCTTTTTAAGTTTGTTAACATTTGTAGCGGATTTAGTTTCAGAGTTTATGCTAACATGCCATTTATCAGACTTTGCATCAGAATTTACACTAGAAGGAATTATATTAACTTTCTTCAAAGAAGGTTTTATTTGATAATAATCATAGTACAAACTATGATATTCCTTACAAGTATAAATAGAATGCCATAAACTACCACAATGAAAACAGGGATTTTGTGGTTTAAACCTAACAGACTGACTCTTAACTCCTGATCTAGGAGGTAAAGAGTTTATATCTTTATTTTTCCTGCAAAAAGAAGCAAGATGGTTAGAGTTTCCACAGTTATAGCATTTATTTCTAGGAGCATCAGGAACAGGCATATAATTATTGCTTTTATTCACACATTCCTTTCCATTCCTATTTTTCTTAGCTTTCTTTCCCTTGTTCACATTTCTAATCTCTTTCAGCTTATGCTTAAGCTGCTTCTTAGTCATTAAACCTATGTTTACTGAAGCTGGTTTGTCCTATTTTAATTTGTCAGAAGTTGACTTTTCTTTGACTTTTGTTCTAGAATCTTTCATCTTTTCAGAATCAGACATTACAGTTGTTGCTACAAACTTAACATGATTAACTTTATGCTTTTCAGCTTTCTTGGTAAAGTTTGGTTTAGATGACACATTTTCCTTTTCTACTTTATCATCTTCATAACCTAAGCCCTCTTTCCAGTTTCCACTACTTAGTATATTCTGAGTTGTTCTTCCAGAGTTAGTCCAAGTTTTGATGATTTATCTTTCCTTTTCTAATTCAGATTTAAGAGATTTATTCAGTTTTAGCACTTCATCTCCAACATACAAAACATCATCTCTTTCTTTCTGAGTTTGATGGAACAAAACTAACTCTTTTTCTAAATAGTCATTTCTGTTTCTAAGAGCAAGACTTTCAGATGTTAATCTTTCATTTGTTAAAGTCTGGATCTCTAAAACTAATGAACATGGTTTTAAGATATAATATCAACTCAGTAATATCATCAGTATGAAAAGCAAAAGTTGTTTGAGGTACCTTCAATTCAGCAGTTTCAGGACTGCTATCAGCATTTGCCATCAAGGCATAGTTCACCTCATCTTCAGAATCTGAAGTGTCTGTCCAACTTTTCTTCTTTGTGACAAGTGCCTTGCCTTTATCACTTTTTCCTTTCTTGCAGTCAGGAGATATATGGCCTCTTTCACCACAATTGTAGCATTTGACATTTGAGTTGTCTCCTCGGTCAGACTTTCCTCCTTTCCCTTCAGACTTTCTGAATCCTTTCTTTTCAGAACTTCCACCTCTCCTGGAAAACTTCTTGCCCTTTCTGAATTTCCTATAGGCTATTTTTGTGATACCCTTCACCATAAGAGCACACAGTTGCATCATCTCTGCATCAACATCCACTTCAGATAGACTTTCAGTTTCTGAATCATCATCATCAGAATCTGATGATTCTGAATTAGACTTTATGATGAGAGCCTTTCCTTTTCCCCTCTTTGAGACAACCACTTTAGGAGATTCCTCCTCATCGTTAAGAGCAACTGTCCTTGACTTTCTTCCATGCCTCTTGCTCCTTTGATCCATCTCAAGTTCATGAGTCTTAAGCATACCATAAATTTCATCAAGAGTAGTTTCAGTAAGGTCATAGTTATCTCTTATGGTAGTAGACTTCAAATCCCAATTTTTAGGAAGAGCTAAAAGGAATTTTAAATTTGAATCTTCAAGATCATATTCCTTGTCCACCAGTGACAGATCATTCAAGAGTTTGGCAAACCTGTCATATAAATCAGTTAATGACTCATCAGCTTTTGAGTCAAAGTGCTCATACTCTTGTGTGAGTATAGTCTTCCTATTCTTTTTGATTGCATCAGTTCTCTGGCATCTTGTTTCCAAAGCATCCCATATCTCCTTTGCAATCTTGCATCCAATTACCCTGTTTGACATGACATTATCAATTGCACTATGCAGCAAATGCCTTACCCTTGCATCCTTGGCAATAAATGAGATATCTTCAGGTGTGTATTCACCTTTCTCCTTTGGTATGGTCTTTGCTGGTTGATCAGCAACTGCAACAGAGAGCTTGGTAGGCTTATATGACCCTTCATTAATTCTGTCAAGGTATTTTGGATCTGTAGCTTCCAGAAACATAGCCATCTTCACTTTCCATATGGGATACTCAGATGATCTCAATATGAGAACCCTAATAGTCTAATATCGACTGTGGGTTTGAGTGTTTTTAGTATCTTGAGTTTTGGTGGGTGTTAGGGCGAAAACACGCGCTAATAATACACGCAAGTATACGCGTTCACAAGTAATATAGAATACTTTCTAGTTCGTTCCCACAGAGACTCAGACTAATTATGTTCAATTAACACTCACTCACCAATGTATAATTACTTCTCAATGTCAAGACAATAACACTTAGATTTGATTAACTAATTATTGACTATAATTAACTACGAGAATTAAGTACTTAATTGACACTTAAATTAATAATATTAAAACACATATGAGATCACAACTTCATTACTACTTCCTTCAATAGTCATTGTCATTACCCTTAGCATGCAACAGTGATGATATTAATTGAACAACACGAAACTGATAAAAGCCAACTTTCATTGCAGTAATACCATTCTACCAAGCATCCACAATTAAGACAGAAGTTGAATAGGCATTAATTATGTTGAGACCCTATATGTCTACAGAATTTGACAACATAACGATTTAAGCACAAGTTATTCCTTTTGATTACACAGGGAAAGTGAAACGGTTAGAGTTACCCACTAATCATGCATACTCATACATGAACCTATGCTAGCATGGCAAGTTCTAAATCTCAAGATCCACCGTCGCTTCACAAGAGATTAACACCCTATCTTATATGTTCGCGACACACATAAGACGAATAAGCACAACCAATACTAGATATCATACAATCATCATACCCTAAGGTCTTAAACAACTAACTAAAGAATTCCATAGTAAATTCGTTATGACCCCATGATCACGATTAGCCCATGATAGCACTCATCGTCATCATGGGTTCATATAAAAACATGATAATAACACATGAGAATAATAACTAAAACTACTTATATTAAACCAGAGTACGTCACAAGAGTAAATAGGTTCAAAGTAAAGAAAACTAGCATCCAACATTACAACGAAATAAAGAATCACAAGAAAATATGCTTCCTCTTCGTTGCGGTATGCTAAAACGGTCTTCTTCCTTATCTCCTCGCTCCTTGATTAATACTACGATCCAACCTTTGTGAAACGTCTCTGAAAACTACTTATATAGGAGTCCCATAAAACCCAGCTAACTCAGAAGTTGGAAGTTAAGCAGAATCAGGAGTCTAAAATAATTTTTTTAAAATTTCGTCCCTGAGCGGCCGCTCAGCATTCCTGAGTGGGCGTTCAGCTTCCTGAGCGGCGTTCAGCAGAGCTGAGCGGGCGCTGAGACCCCTTCTGGAAAATGCTCTGTTTCTGCTCCCGTTTCTTGCTGCATTCTGCTCCTATCTTCCCATTTGCAATGCCAAACACATGCCAGGGCTTATTCTTGATGAAATCTCTCCAGAAATGCAAATAATACCCTGAAATGCACAAACACTAGAAAAATGCATCAAATACAGAAAATACTTGATTTCAAGACATCAATTCAAGCCATTATAAGATGTTCTAAGTGGTATAAAATGCCACTTATCACACTCCCAAACATAAATCGATGCTTGTCCTCAAGCGTCACAGACTCAAAAACAAAACAAAAACATGCATGAATGCAATCTATATGAAATGCAGTGATCCCCCTTACTACGACCAAACCAACCAACTTACTGTTGGATTTTAATCGCAGCGGAGGCATGGTAAAACACTTTTACACATATAAAATCTAAATAAAAGTATATAAATCGTGATTAAAACATATGAACCGATTACTAACCTTTAATAGCGATCCAAAAGCAACGATCGGAGATCCTTAGCAGCTACTCCTCAAACGTGAAGCACTCCACCGGTATCCACCAAGAAAACGACGTTAAGGAGGAGGAGGAGGTGGAGAGAATTAGGTTTTTCTAAAATTTTTGGGTTGGAAAAAAAATAGGGTTTATAATAGTATATTTATAGGCAAAATTTTCAGCTGAAATTTTCCCATAAAATATTATTATTATTAACCCATTTATTATTCTCATTAATAATTAAAACACCTTTTAATTATAAATCCTTTTTCTAAACACTTTAGAAATAATTCTCTCTCTATATTTAATTTCCAAAAATTAAATTCTTAATTAATAATATTAAGAACTTTTCTTAATTAATTTATAATCAATTAAATCTCATTTAATCAATTATTAAATTTGCCAATTAATTATTTATTTCATAAATAAATAATTATCAACCATTATTAATTAATTCCTCCACCATTAAATCATTCTCTTTTTATGGTGTGACCCTGTAGGTTCAATATTAAGCCGGTAGTAGAAATAAATAATAATAAAACTATTTTATCATTATTTATATAAATTCTCTAATTTATTAAATATGATTAATTAATTAATCATATTTATTCTACATCGTGAGGGATACTTCTCAGCATATCGTGACTATCCGGATAATACGAATTCACTGCTTAGAATACCAAGAACCTATTCAGTGAATAGTTACCGTACAATAAACTCCTTCTACCCTACAATGTCCTGATTAAATACAAGGCATGGATCTCGTGTCAAGCCTATCTAATTTAATCACTTGCTTACCATTTACTATGCTTAGTTCTATGCAGATTAGAAACTCCTTTCTAATTCCATTCACTCTGGCCAGAGATTCCTGAACTAGCATAAGTGGATCAACCTTGAACATTCTCTTCCTTCACTGGAAGGGGTAGATCCTTTATTGATCATACATTATCTTCATGTACAAATTCCTATACCCAGTAGAACCCTAATAATTGTCCCTGGAGACTAAGAACTAAACCAAAGCATAGTTCAGTGTACACAAGATGACTATGATGACCTCAAGTCTAAGGATACTTGTACAACTATCACTATGTGAACAATGTTGACACGTGAGTGAACTCCATCAGTTGTTCAGCTGTGCGAGTCATGTTCAGTGAACTTATTCTATAATAAGCACCTACATACTAGCTATAGTGTCACCACACAAATGTCTATGAGAATAGACATCCTTCATAATGAAGCAAGCATAGTATGTACCGATCTTTACGGATTATTAATTACCAGTTAGTAATCCTATGACCAGGAACTATTTAAGTTTAGAGTTATCATCTTTTAGGTCTCACTTTTATGATCTCATCATAATCCATAAAAGCTTTACTCTAAACTATGGTATATCTTATTTAAACACTTAAATAGATAGAGCCCGTAATAAAAAACAAAACAAGTCTTTTATTAATATTAATGAAATCAAAACAGATTACATAAAAAGTTATTCCTAAATCCTAATACATGATTGGACTTAGGACATATTCCTTTTAATCTCCCACTTGTACTAAAGCCAATCACTCTGGTATCTAATACCCATCTTGTCTTTATTACGATCAAAGTGACTTTCATAAAGTAGCTTTGTGAGTGGGTCTACTATGTTGTTATGTGTGTTAACTCTATTTCAATACAACACAAGAAATGTTATCGCACTCCCACTAACCCTTTTTGTAGACATATGGTTCATCTACGTTTTTCATAAAATCAAACTCTTTGATTGTCTCATCAAAACGGATGTTCCATCTACGAGAAGCTTGCTTTAAACCACATATGGTTCGCAGCAGCTTACACACTAGGTTTTCATTTCTCTTGGAAAGAAAACCATCTGGCTAATTTCCAGATCTCATAGTCGTAGTAAGCAGCAATCGCAAGCAAAATCTGAACTGATTTTAACAGGGCTACAGGTAAGTGGTTTCATCAAAGTCAATCCATTGCCTTTGTTTGAATCCTTTTGCCACAAGGCTGGCCTTAAAGGTCTCCACCTGGCCATCTTCTCTAATCATTCTTTTGTATCCCTTATACATAGATTTCATTCTGGATTTCATGGCACTATGCCATTTCTCTGAGTCAACACTACTCATAGCCTCATTATAGGTCACAGGGTCGTCATCATCAATGATCGACAACTCATTGTCATTCTCAATGACAAGGCCATATTACCTCTCAGGTTGGCGAGACATTCTCCCTAACCTACGAATGGGCTGTTCCACAGAAGGTTGTTCAGTCAGAATAGGTGTTTCCACTTGATCCGTAATAGTTTGTGCTTCTTGAACTTCATCAAGTTCAATTTGCTCCCACTGTTTCCTTCAAGGATAAACTCCTTTTCCAAGAAGGTAGCATGTCTGGAGACAAACACCCGATGATCGGTGTAAAAGTAATACCCTAAAGTCTCTTTAGGATATCCCACAAAACTACATTTTACGGATCGATATTCCAGCTTATCTGGGTCAACTTACTTGACATAAGCTGGACATCCCCAAATCTTAACATGTTTAAGACTCGGTTTCCTTTCTTTCCATATCTCATACGGAGTTTGAGGAACAGATTTGGAAGGCACCTTATTCAGTAAATATGTTGAGGTTTCCAATGTATAAACCCATAGGAATACTGGAAGATTTACATAGCTCATCATGGACCGAACTATGTCTAACAAAGTTCGATCTCTCCTTTCAGATACCAATCTGGAGGCGTCCACTGGGAGACTATACCATTTACTTTGAGATAATCCAGAAACTCTCCTTGCAAGTATTCACCACCTCGATCTAATCGAAGAATTATAATACTATGTTTGGTTTGTTTCTCCACTTCATACTTATACTCTTTGAACTTTTCAAAGGCTTCAGACTTGTGTTTCATCAAATACACATATCCGAATCTAGATCTATCATCTATGAAAGTAATGAAGTACGAAAATCCTCCCATGGCTTGCGTAGACATTGGTCCACATACATCTGTGTGTACCATTCCTAGCAAATTTGCAGCCCTCTCTCCATGTCTACTAAATGGAGACTGCAGTGCCACAATGAAGTGAGATTTTCATCATCCCTTTTCTTTTTTTAGTTTGTTCAATCTGAAGTAAATTATGTCACATTTATACAGACCATTATTTAAAGTACCACGTCCATAAAGAATATTAACTCTAAGAATAGAACATTCATTATTCTCAATAATAAATGAAAATCCAGCCAAGTAATATTCCTCACAATCGAGGGAACAAAATAACAATTATTTAAAACAATAGTCTTGCCCGTAGGCATATGTAAATGAAATGATTCTACATCTTCAGCATCAACTCTTGCTCCATTTCCCATCAGTAGAATCACCTCCTCTTCCTCAAGAGTCCTACTTCTCCTTAGTCCCTGCAACAAATTGCAGATATGAGAACCACAGGCGGTATCTAATACCCAAGTAGAAATTTGATTTAATGACATATTCACTTCTATCATGAACATACCTGAATCAGAAGCGGTAGTCTCACTACCCTTCTTCTTCTTCAATTCTGCAAGGTATACCTTGCAGTTCCTCTTCCAGTGCCTCACCTTATTACAGTGAAAGTAAACAACTTTGCTCTTGGGGTCTTCAGCTTTTGGTGGAACCGGCATTTTCTCACCTACTTTCTTCTTCTTGGAAGGGTTCCCCTTCCTTTTCTTAGGATTAGAACCTTCACCAATTAGAAGAACAGAACTCTTCTTAGGGGGAAAATTCGATTTCGCAGTCTTCAACATGTTGTGGAGTTCAGGCAGGCTGACATCCAACTTATTCATGTGAAAGTTCACAACAAACTGCGAGAATGAACTCGGAAGCGATTGCAAGACCAAGTCTTGGCTCAGCTCCCCATCCATGGCAAAACCAAGTTGTCCAAGACGTTCAATCAAATTGATCATCTTAAGTACATGGTCATTCACAGATGATCCCTCAGACATCCTACAACCGAACAGCTCCTTCGATATCTCATTTCGAGCTGTCCTCCCTGCCACATCATACAACTCTTGTAGATGCATGAGGATAGTGTGAGCATCCATATGCTCATGTTGCTTTTGTAGCTCAATGTTCATGGAAGCTAGCATGATGCATTGAGCAACATTTGCATCATCGACCCACTTACGATACACAACATGTTCATCATTATGTGCATCACTAGCAGGTTCAGTAGGCTTAGGTGAGTCAATCACGTATTCCAGCTTCTCAATCCTGAGAACAATTCTCAAGTTTCGAAGCGAGTCAGCATAATTAGGACCAGTCAACTTGTGAGCATCCAGTATGCTCCTGAGTGATAGTGCAGAAGACATAATGTATATTGTAAATCTGTAAATGATAAACACATAACAACACTTAGCAAATATTCGATTTCATTTTAAAACACTATATGAATCGGGTCTTTATTCATAAGTGGCTCCCACTAGTTTATCTAATTTATTCAACCCCCTACGTGAAAAATTAAGCATTCATAATGCTAGTGGGAATAGGGATCCTACATTCCATTACACAACCCCGGCTGTAGCACGAACCGCCATGTAATGTTCAATAGGCAGACAACTCTTGTCAATTACATCTTATGTTATTCCCTAATCAAACTTTAGCCTCTTGAATAATTGAGTCACGGCTCTGGCACGACAAACTCAATATTCTAAGTCAAGTCTAACCCAACATTCCGTACAATTGAATCAGTCCCCAAAGGCCCACGGCTGGGGCACGTGCCGACCTTTAGATTCTTATTCAATGTACACATCTCTATGTAATAGACAAGTATTTCTTATTTCGAAATCAAAACCCTCGGCTGTAGCACGAACCGACAATGATTTAAAAATAAGAACTAGTTTATATCATGTTGGAAGGCTATGACCGACACAAGCCCGTTGTGTCATTGGCCAATTACTACTTGATATTATTTAATTTTAGAGGGATTATATTACGTTACAATCATAATCATATTATAAAGAGATTCTTCCTTTTAAATTAAATATTTCAAATCAATAATCAATAATCAGATGATTCCCAGATCGGGTGGAGCATTGTCAAGAGGCATCACTTAATAACCCTTTCTTACAGATAGAAATCTGTTGTTGACAGAATCATCCTTTCTCTCAATATTGAAAATTCATATTCAATTACGTGTTTCATAAACACAAGAATCTCATGATTGTATTCATAATATTATTATTAAGGTTATGAAATAATTTCACTATACTAGATTGTCTAACAAACGCCTTATATTCATTTAAGTTCACCTAAATCTATCATCGCATGATAAACTAAGCATATATCACATATATAAACATGAATAAACATCAAGGTATGCATGTTACATCATCTAGCATATTGGTCTAAGCATTATACATCTCTATGTATCACATGAAGCATTTAAAAGCAATTCACACTATCAAAAACAGCTTTAAAACACTTCTGTTAGCTATAAACAGTTCGAAACAATTTCATAAAATATCATATAATATACCATTAGAAGCGTCTCGAAAAGACGAATCCAACGGCACCAGACACGCCCAATTCTGAGCTCCCACGCGCCCTCACGCTCCCCGGGAAGGTAACCCACACGCCGCCACGCGCACACGCGCTGTCAGGCGCGTGTCACACCTCCGCCCACGCGCCCACGCGCTTCACGTGCCCAAAACCCTATGCAGACGTCAGCGTGATGTCAGCAAGGCGCTGACTTTTTGACCCGCGCGTGTCTGACACGCGCCGCGCGTGACACATGAGCGCGTGTACCCCACGCGCGCATGTCAGATGCGCGCTCCTCTGTTCTGGTCTAATAGTCGCTGCCTGTTATTCTTTCTCGAACTCCGTGCAGTCCCAGACAGCCGTCCTTGTCTCCGTGCACCAATAAGTACAACAACATTCTTTAATAGATGTATATATATATACATACTAACAATTTATATATATATATGATTATTTAATTATGAATTTAATTGCAACAACTTCAAAAATTCATAATAAATAATCCATACATCATAAAATTATAAGAAAAATACCCAGACGATCTACAACACTTGTAGAACCCAGATCAACATTCAAAATTATTTTAAGAAATGATTTCTCATCAGACAAAATTAATCCATGATATAACTTGTAAAAATCATAATTAATTCATACAAGCACATAAAATTCTGAAATTTTTACCACAGATCTATATGCATACAACCTATGCTCTGATACCATTGTTGGATTTTAATCACAGCGGAGGCATGGTAAAACACTTTTACACATATAAAATCTAAATAAAAGCATATAAATCGTGATTAAAACATATGAATCGATTACTAACCTTTAATAGCGATCCAAAAGCAACGATCGGAGATCCTTAGCAGCTGTTCCTCAAACGTGAAGCACTCCACCGGTATCCACCAAGAAAACGACGTTAAGGAGGAGGAGGAGGTGGAGAGAATTAGGTTTTTCTAAAATTTTTGGGTTGGAATAAAAATAGGGTTTATAATAGTATATTTATAGGCAAAATTTTCAGCTGAAATTTTCCCATAAAATATTATTATTATTAACCCATTTTTTATTCTCATTAATAATTAAAACACCTTTTAATTAGTAATCCTTTTTCTAAACACTTTAGAAATAATTCTCTCTCTTGATTTAATTTCCAAAAATTAAATTCTTTATTAATAATATTAAGAACTTTTCTTAATTAATTTATAATCAATTAAATCTCATTTAATCAATTATTAAATTTATAAATTAATTATTTATTTCATAAATAAATAATTATCAGCCATTATTAATTAATTCCTCCACCATTAAATCATTCTCTTTTTATGGTGTGACCCTGTAGGTTCAATATTAAGCCGGTAGTAGAAATAAATAATAATAAAACTATTTTATCATTATTTATATAAATTATCTAATTTATTAAATATGATTAATTAATTAATCATATTTATTCTACATCGTGAGGGATACTTCTCAGCATATCGCGACTATCCGGATAATACGAATTCACTGCTTAGAATACCAAGAACCTATTCAGTGAATAGTTACCGTACAATAAACTCCTTCTACCCTACAATGTCCTGATTAAATACAAGGCATGGATCTCGTGTCAAGCCTATCTAATTTAATCACTTGCTTACCATTTACTATGCTTAGTTCTATGCAGATTAGAAACTCCTTTCTAATTCCATTCACTCTGGCCAGAGATTCCTGAACTAGCATAAGTGGATCAGCCTTGAACATTCTCTTCCTTCACTGGAAGGGGTA
Organism: Apium graveolens; assembly: GCF_009905375.1. Classification (NCBI taxonomy): domain Eukaryota; kingdom Viridiplantae; phylum Streptophyta; class Magnoliopsida; order Apiales; family Apiaceae; genus Apium; species Apium graveolens. The sequence continues at coordinate 2,510,631 of NC_133656.1, read as the reverse complement.
GATCCTTTATTGATCATATATTATCTTCATGTACAAATTCCTATACCCAGTAGAACCCTAATAATTGTCCCTGGAGACTAAGAACTAAACCAAAGCATAGTTCAGTGTACACAAGATGACTATGATGACCTCAAGTCTAAGGATACTTGTACAACTATCACTATGTGAACAATGTTGACACGTGAGTGAACTCCATCAGTTGTTCAGCTATGCGAGTCATGTTCAGTGAACTTATTCTATAATAAGCACCTACATACTAGCTATAGTGTCACCACACAAATGTCTATGAGAACAGACATCCTTCATAATGAAGCAAGCATAGTATGTACCGATCTTTACGGATTATTAATTACCAGTTAGTAATCCTATGACCAGGAACTATTTAAGTTTAGAGTTATCATCTTTTAGGTCTCACTTTTATGATCTCATCATAATCCATAAAAGCTTTACTCTAAACTATGGTATATCTTATTTAAACACTTAAATAGATAGAGCCCGTAATAAAAAACAAAACAAGTCTTTTATTAATATTAATGAAATCAAAACAGATTACATAAAAAGTTATTCCTAAATCCTAATACATGATTGGACTTAGGACATATTCCTTTTAATCTCCCACTTGTACTAAAGCCAATCACTCTGGTATCTAATACCCATCTTGTCTTTATGACGATCAAAGTGACTTTCATAAAGTAGCTTTGTGAGTGGGTCTGCTATGTTGTTATGTGTGTTAACTCTATTTCAATACAACACAAGAAATGTTATCGCGCTCCCACTAACCCTTTTTGTAGACATATGGTTCATCTACGTTTTTCATAAAATCAAACTCTTTGATTGTCTCATCAAAACGGATGTTCCATCTACGAGAAGCTTGCTTTAAACCACATATGGTTCGCAGCAGCTTACACACTAGGTTTTCATTTCTCTTGGAAAGAAAACCATCTGGCTAATTGCCAGATCTCATAGTCGTAGTAAGCAACAATCGCAAGCAAAATCTGAACTGATTTTAACAGGGCTACAGGTAAGTGGTTTCATCAAAGTCAATCCATTGCCTTTGTTTGAATCCTTTTGCCACAAGGCTGGCCTTAAAGGTCTCCACCTGGCCATCTTCTCTAATCATTCTTTTGTATCCCTTATACATAGATTTCATTCTGGATTTCATGGCACTATGCCATTTCTCTGAGTCAACACTACTCATAGCCTCATTATAGGTCACAGGGTCGTCATCATCAATGATCGACAACTCATTGTCATTCTCAATGACAAGGCCATATTACCTCTCAGGTTGGCGAGATATTCTCCCTAACCTACGAATGGGCTGTTCCACAGAAGGTTGTTCAGTCAGAATAGGTGTTTCCACTTGATCCGTAATAGTTTGTGCTTCTTGAACTTCATCAAGTTCAATTTGCTCCCACTGTTTCCTTCAAGGATAAACTCCTTTTCCAAGAAGGTAGCATGTCTGGAGACAAACACCCGATGATCGGTGTAAAAGTAATACCCTAAAGTCTCTTTAGGATATCCCATAAAACTACATTTTACGGATCGATATTCCAGCTTATCTGGGTCAACTTACTTGACATAAGCTGGACATCCCCAAATCTTAACATGTTTAAGACTCGGTTTCCTTTCTTTCCATATCTCATACGGAGTTTGAGGAACAGATTTGGAAGGCACCTTATTCAGTAAATATGTTGAGGTTTCCAATGTATAAACCCATAGGAATACTGGAAGATTTACATAGCTCATCATGGACCGAACTATGTCTAACAAAGTTCGATCTCTCCTTTCAGATACCAATCTGGAGGCGTCCACTGGGAGACTATACCATTTACTTTGAGATAATCCAGAAACTCTCCATTCAAGTATTCACCACCTCGATCTAATCGAAGAATTATAATACTATGTTTGGTTTGTTTCTCCACTTCATACTTATACTCTTTGAACTTTTCAAAGGCTTCAGACTTGTGTTTCATCAAATACACATATCCGAATCTAGATCTATCATCTATGAAAGTAATAAAGTACGAAAATCCTCCCATGGCTTGCGTAGACATTGGTCCACATACATCTGTGTGTACCATTCCTAGCAAATTTGCAGCCCTCTCTCCATGTCTACTAAATGGAGACTGCAGTACCACAATGAAGTGAGATTTTCATCATCCCTTTTCTTTTTTTAGTTTGTTCAATCTGAAGTAAATTATGTCACATTTATACAGACCATTATTTAAAGTACCACGTCCATAAAGAATATTAACTCTAAGAATAGAACATTCATTATTCTCAATAATAAATGAAAATCCAGCCAAGTAATATTCCTCACAATCGAGGGAACAAAATAACAATTATTTAAAACAATAGTCTTGCCCGTAGGCATATGTAAATGAAATGATTCTACATCTTCAGCATCAACTCTTGCTCTATTTCCCATCAGTAGAATCACCTCCTCTTCCTCAAGAGTCCTACTTCTCCTTAGTCCCTGTAACAAATTGCAGATATGAGAACCACAAGCGGTATCTAATACCCAAGTAGAAATTTGATTTAATGACATATTCACTTCTATCATGAACATACCTGAATCAGAAGCGGTAGTCTCACTACCCTTCTTCTTCTTCAATTCTGCAAGGTATACCTTGCAGTTCCTCTTCCAGTGCCTCACCTTATTACAGTGAAAGTAAACAACTTTGCTCTTGGGGTCTTCAGCTTTTGGTGGAACCGGCATTTTCTCACCTACTTTCTTCTTCTTGGAAGGGTTCCTCTTCCTTTTCTTAGGATTAGAACCTTCACCAATTAGAAGAACAGAACTCTTCTTAGGGGGAAAATTCGATTTCGCAGTCTTCAACATGTTGTGGAGTTCAGGCAGGCTGACATCCAACTTATTCATGTGAAAGTTCACAACAAACTGCGAGAATGAACTCGGAAGCGATTGCAAGACCAAGTCTTGGCTCAGCTCCCCATCCATGGCAAAACCAAGTTGTCCAAGACGTTCAATCAAATTGATCATCTTAAGTACATGGTCATTCACAGATGATCCCTCAGACATCCTACAACTGAACAGCTCCTTCGATATCTCATTTCGAGCTGTCCTCCCTGCCACATCATACAACTCTTGTAGATGCATGAGGATAGTGTGAGCATCCATATGCTCATGTTGCTTTTGTAGCTCAATGTTCATGGAAGCTAGCATGATGCATTGAGCAACATTTTCATCATCGACCCACTTACGATACACAATATGTTCATCATTATGTGCATCACTAGCAGGTTCAGTAGGCTTAGGTGAGTCAATCACGTATTCCAGCTTCTCAATCCTGAGAACAATTCTCAAGTTTCGAAGCCAGTCAGCATAATTAGGACCAGTCAACTTGTGAGCATCCAGTATGCTCCTGAGTGATAGTGCAGAAGACATAATGTATATTGTAAATCTGTAAATGATAAACACATAACAATACTTAGCAAATATTCGATTTCATTTTAAAACACTATATGAATCGGGTCTTTATTCATAAGTGGCTCCCACTAGTTTATCTAATTTATTCAACCCCCTACGTGAAAAATTAAGCATTCATAATGCTAGTGGGAATAGGGATCCTACATTCCATTACACAACCCCGGTTGTAGCACGAACCGCCATGTAATGTTCAATAGGCAGACAACTCTTGTCAATTATATCTTATGTTATTCCCTAATCAAACTTTAGCCTCTTGAATAATTGAGTCACGGCTGTGGCACGACAAACTCAATATTCTAAGTCAAGTCTAACCCAACATTCCGTACAATTGAATCAGTCCCCAAAGGCCCACGGCTGGGGCACGTGCCGACCTTTAGATTCTTATTCAATGTACACATCTCTATGTAATAGACAAGTATTTCTTATTTCGAAATCAAAACCCTCGGCTGTAGCACGAACCGACAATGATTTAAAAATAAGAACTAGTTTATATCATGTTGGAAGGCTATGACCGACACAAGCCCGTTGTGTCATTGGCCAATTACTACTTGATATTATTTAATTTTAGAGGGATTATATTACGTTACAATCATAATCATATTATAAAGAGATTCTTCCTTTTAAATTAAATATTTCAAATCAATAATCAATAATCAGATGATTCCCAGATCGGGTGGAGCATTGTCAAGAGGCATCACTTAATAACCCTTTCTTACAGATAGAAATCTGTTGTTGACAGAATCATCCTTTCTCTCAATATTGAAAATTCATATTCAATTACGTGTTTCATAAACACAAGAATCTCATGATTGTATTCATAATATTATTATTAAGGTTATGAAACAATTTCACTATACTAGATTGTCTAACAAACGCCTTATATTCATTTAAGTTCACCTAAATCTATCATCGCATGATAAACTAAGCATATATCACATATATAAACATGAATAAACATCAAGGTATGCATGTTACATCATCTAGCATATTGGTCTAAGCATTATACATCTCTATGTATCACATGAAGCATTTAAAAGCAATTCAAACTATCAAAAACAGCTTTAAAACACTTCTGTTAGCTATAAACAGTTCGAAACAATTTCATAAAATATCATATAATATACCATTAGAAGCGTCTCGAAAAGACGAATCCAACGGCACCAGGCACGCCCAATTCTGAGCTCCCACGCGCCCTCACGCTCCCCGGGAAGGTAACCCACACGCCGCCACGCGCACACGCGCTGTCAGGCGCGTGTCACACCTCCGCCCACGCGCCCACGCGCTTCACGCGCCCAAAACCCTATGCAGACGTCAGCGTGATGTCAGCAAGGCGCTGACTTTTTGACCCGCGCGTGTCTGACACGCGCCGCGCGTGACACATGAGCGCGTGTGCCCCACGCGCGCATGTCAGATGCGCGCTCCTCTGTTCTGGTCTAATAGTCGCTGCCTGTTATTCTTTCTCGAACTCCGTGCAGTCCCAGACAGCCGTCCTTGTCTCCGTGCACCAATAAGTACAACAACATTCTTTAATAGATGTATATATATATACATACTAACAATTTATATATATATATGATTATTTAATTATGAATTTAATTGCAACAACTTCAAAAATTCATAATAAATAATCCATACATCATAAAATTATAAGAAAAATACCCAGACGATCTACAACACTTGTAGAACCCAGATCAACATTCAAAATTATTTTAAGAAATGATTTCTCATCAGACAAAATTAATCCATGATATAACTTGTAAAAATCATAATTAATTCATACAAGCACATAAAATTCTGAAATTTTTACCACAGATCTATATGCATTCAACCTATGCTCTGATACCATTGTTGGATTTTAATCACAGCGGAGGCATGGTAAAACACTTTTACACATATAAAATCTAAATAAAAGCATATAAATCGTGATTAAAACATATGAATCGATTACTAACCTTTAATAGCGATCCAAAAGCAACGATCGGAGATCCTTAGCAGCTGTTCCTCAAACGTGAAGCACTCCACCGGTATCCACCAAGAAAACGACGTTAAGGAGGAGGAGGAGGTGGAGAGAATTAGGTTTTTCTAAAATTTTTGGGTTGGAATAAAAATAGGGTTTATAATAGTATATTTATAGGCAAAATTTTCAGCTGAAATTTTCCCATAAAATATTATTATTATTAACCCATTTTTTATTCTCATTAATAATTAAAACACCTTTTAATTAGTAATCCTTTTTCTAAACACTTTAGAAATAATTCTCTCTCTTGATTTAATTTCCAAAAATTAAATTCTTTATTAATAATATTAAGAACTTTTCTTAATTAATTTATAATCAATTAAATCTCATTTAATCAATTATTAAATTTATAAATTAATTATTTATTTCATAAATAAATAATTATCAGCCATTATTAATTAATTCCTCCACCATTAAATCATTCTCTTTTTATGGTGTGACCCTGTAGGTTCAATATTAAGCCGGTAGTAGAAATAAATAATAATAAAACTATTTTATCATTATTTATATAAATTCTCTAATTTATTAAATATGATTAATTAATTAATCATATTTATTCTACATCGTGAGGGATACTTCTCAGCATATCGCGACTATCCGGATAATACGAATTCACTGCTTAGAATACCAAGAACCTATTCAGTGAATAGTTACCGTACAATAAACTCCTTCTACCCTACAATGTCCTGATTAAATATAAGGCATGGATCTCGTGTCAAGCCTATCTAATTTAATCACTTGCTTACCATTTACTATGCTTAGTTCTATGCAAATTAGAAACTCCTTTCTAATTTCATTCACTCTGGCCAGAGATTCCTGAACTAGCATAAGTGGATCAGCCTTGAACATTCTCTTCCTTCACTGGAAGGGGTAGATCCTTTATTGATCATACACTATCTTCATGTACAAATTCCTATACCCAGTAGAACCCTAATAATTGTCCCTGGAGACTAAGAACTAAACCAAAGCATAGTTCAGTGTACACAAGATGATTATGATGACTTCAAGTCTAAGGATACTTGTACAACTATCACTATGTGAGCAACTGCTGACACGTGAGTGAACTCCATCAGTTGTTCAGCTGTGCGAGTCATGTTCAGTGAACTTATTCTATAATAAGCACCTACATACTAGCTATAGTGTCACCATACAAATGTCTATGAGAACATACATCCTTCATAATAAAGCAAGCATAGTATGTACCGATCTTTACGGATTATTAATTACCAGTTAGTAATCCTATGACCAGGAACTATTTAAGTTTAGAGTTATCATCTTTTAGGTCTCACTATTATGATCTCATCATAATCCATAAAAGCTTTACTCTAAACTATGGTATATCTTATTTAAACACTTAAATAGATAGAGCCCGTAATAAAAAACAAAACAAGTCTTTTATTAATATTAATGAAATCAAAACAAATTACATAAAAAGTTATTCCTAAATCCTAATACATGATTGGACTTAGGACATATTCCTTTCAATCTCCCACTTGTACTAAAGCCAATCACTCTGGTATCTAATACCCATCTTGTCTTTATGAAGATCAAAGTGACTTTCATAAAGTAGCTTTGTGAGTGGGTCTGCTATGTTGTTATATGTGTTAACTCTATTTCAATATAACACAAGAAATGTTATCGCGCTCCCACTAACCCTTTTTGTAGACACATGGTTCATCTACGTTTTTCATAAAATCAAACTCTTTGATTGTCTCATCAAAACGGATGTTCCATCTACGAGAAGCTTGCTTTAAACCACATATGGTTCACAGCAGCTTACACACTAGGTTTTCATTTCTCTTGGAAAGAAAACCATCTGGCTAATTGCCAGATCTCATAGTCATAGTAAGCAGCAATCGCAAGCAAAATCTGAACTGATTTTAACAGGGCTACAGGTAAATGGTTTCATCAAAGTCAATCAATTGCCTTTGTTTGAATCCTTTTGCCACAAGGCTGGCCTTAAAGGTCTCCACCTGGCCATCTGCTCTAATCATTCTTTTGTATCCCGTATACATAGATTTCATTCCGGATTTCATGGCACTATGCCATTTCTCTGAGTCAACACTACTCATAGCCTCATTATAGGTCACAGGATCGTCATCATCAATGATCGACAACTCATTGTCATTCTCAATGACAAGGCCATATTACCTCTCAGGTTGGCGAGACATTCTCCCTAACCTACGAATGGGCTGTTCCACAGAAGGTTGTTCAGTCAGAATAGGTGTTTCCACTTGATCCGTAATAGTTTGTGCTTCTTGAACTTCATCAAGTTCAATTTTGCTCCCACTGTTTCCTTCAAGGATAAACTCCTTTTCCAAGAAGGTAGCATGTCTGGAGACAAACACCCGATGATCGGTGTAAAAGTAATACCCTAAAGTCTCTTTAGGATATCCCACAAATATACATTTTATGGATCGATATTCCAGCTTATCTGGGTCAACTTACTTGATATAAGCTGGACATCCCCAAATCTTAACGTGTTTAAGACTCGGTTTCCTTTCTTTCCATATCTCATACGGAGTTTGAGGAACAGATTTGGAAGGCACCTTATTCCGTAAATATGCTGAGGTTTCCAATGCATAAACCCATAGGAATACTGGAAGATTTACATAGCTCATCATGGACCGAACTATGTCTAACAAAGTTCGATCTCTCCTTTCAGATACCAATCTGGAGGCGTCCACTGGGAGACTATACCATTTACTTTGAGATAATCTAGAAACTCTCCATTCAAGTATTCACCACCTCGATCTAATCGAAGAATTATAATACTATGTTTGGTTTGTTTCTCCACTTCATACTTATACTCTTTGAACTTTTCAAAGGCTTCAGACTTGTGTTTCATCAAATACACATATCCGAATCTAGATCTATCATCTATGAAAGTAATGAAGTACGAAAATCCTCCCATGGCTTGCGTAGACATTGGTTCACATACATCTGTGTGTACCATTCTTAGCAAATTTGCAGCCCTCTCTCCATGTCTACTAAATGGAGACTACAGTGCCACAATAAAGTGAGATTTTCATCATCCCTTTTCTTTTATTAGTTTGTTCAATCTGAAGTAAATTATGTCACATTTATACAGACCATTATTTAAAGTACCACGTCCATAAAGAATATTAACTCTAAGAATAGAACATTCATTCTTCTCAATAATAAATGAAAATCCAGCCAAGTCTAACATGGGAATAGAAATAATATTCCTCACAATCGAGGGAACAAAATAACAATTATTTAAAATAATAGTCTTGCCCGTAGGTATGTAAATGAAATGATTCTACATCTTCAGCAGCAACTCTTGCTCCATTTCCCATCAGTAGAATCACCTCCTTTTCCTCAAGTGTCCTACTTCTCCTTAGTCCCTGCAACAAATTGCAGATTTGAAAACCACAGGCGGTATCTAATACCCAAGTAGAAATTTGATTTAATGACATATTCACTTCTATCATGAACATACCTGAATCAGAAGCGGTAGTCTCACTACCCTTCTTCTTCTTCTTCAATTCTGCAAGGTATACCTTGCAGTTCCTCTTCCAGTGCCCCACCTTGTTACAGTGAAAGTAAACAACTTTCCTCTTGGGGTCTTCAGCTTTTGGTGGAACCGGCGTTTTCTCACCTACTTTCTTCTTCTTGGAAGGGTTCCTCTTCCTTTTCTTAGGATTGGAACCTTCACTAATTAGAAGAACATAACTCTTCTTAGGGGAAAATTCGATTCCGCAGTCTTCAACATATTGTGGAGTTCAGGCAGGCTGACATCCAACTTATTCATGTGAAAGTTCACAACAAACTGCGAGAACGAACTCGGAAGCGATTGCAAGACAAAGTCTTGGCTCAGCTCCCCATCCAAGGCAAAACCAAGTTGTCCAAGACGTTCAATCAAATTGATCATCTTAAGTACATGGTCATTCACAGATGATCCCTCAGACATCCTACAACCGAATAGCTCCTTCGATATCTCATATCGAGCTGTCCTCCCTGCCACATCATAAAACTCTTGTAGATGCATGAGGATAGTGTGAGCATCCATATGCTCATGTTGCTTTTGTAGCTCAATGTTCATGGAAGCTAGCATGATGCATTGAGCAACATTTGCATCATCTACCCACTTACGATACACAACATGTTCATCATTATGTGCATCACTAGCAGGTTCAGTAAGCTTAGGTGAGTCAATCACGTATTCCAGCTTCTCAATCCTGAGAACAATTCTCAAGTTTCGAAGCCAGTCAGCATAATTAGGACCAGTCAACTTGTGAGCATCTAGTATGCTCCTGAGTGATAGTGCAGAAGACATAATGTATATTGTAAATCTGTAAATGATAAACACATAACAACACTTAGCAAAATATTCGATTTCATTTTAAAACACTATATGAATCGGGTCTTTATTCATAAGTGGCTCCCACTAGTTTATCTAATTTATTCAACCCCCTACGTGAAAAATTAAGCATTCATAATGCTAGTGGGAATAGGGATCGTACATTCCATTACACAACCCCGGCTGTAGCACGAACCGCCATGTAATGTTCAATAGGCAGACAACTCTTGTCAATTACATCTTATGTTATTCCCTAATCAAACTTTAGCCTCTTGAATAATTGAGTCACGGCTGTGGCACGACAAACTCAATATTCTAAGTCAAGTCTAACCCAACATTCCATACAATTGAATCAGTCCCCAAAGGCCCACGGTTGTGGCACGTACCGACCTTTAGATTCTTATTCAATGTACACATCTCTATGTAAAACACAAGTATTTATTATTTCGAAATCAAAGCCCTCGGCTGTAGCATGAACCAACAATGATTTAGAAATAAGAACTACTTTCTATCATGTTGGAAGGCTATGACCGACACAAGCCCGTTGTGTCATTGGCCAATTACTACTTGATATTATTTAATTTTAGAGGGATTATATTACGTTACAATCATAATCATATTATAAAGAGATTCTTCCTTTTAAATTAAATATTTCAAATCAATAATCAATAATCAGATGATTCCAAGATCGGGAGGAGCATTGTCAAGAGGCGTCACTTAATAACCCTTTCTTACAGATAGAAATCTGTTATTGACAGAATCATCCTTTCTCTCAATATTGAAAATTCATATTCAATTACGTGTTTCATAAACACAAGAATCTCATGATTGTATTCATAATATTATTATTAAGGTTATGAAACAATTTCACTATACTAGATTGTCTAACAAACACCTTATATTCATTTAAGTTCACCTAAATCTATCATCGCATGATAAACTAAGCATATATCACATATATAAACATGAATAAACATCAAGGTAGGCATGTTACATCATCTAGCATATTGTTCTAAGCATTATACATCTCTATGTATCACATGAAGCATTTAAAAGCAATTCAAACGATCAAAAACAGCTTTAAAACACTTCTGTTAGCTATAAATAGTTCGAAACAATTTCATAAAATATCATATAATATAGCATTAGAAGCGTCTCGAAAAGAAGAATCCAACTGCACCAGGCACGCCCAATTCTGAGCTCCCACGCGCCCTCACACTCCCCCGAAAGGTAATTTTAGGTTTTTCTAAAATTTTTGGGTTGGAATAAAAATAGGGTTTATAATAGTATATTTATAGGCAAAAATTTCAGCTGAAATTTTCCCATAAAATATTATTATTATTAACCCATTTATTATTCTCATTAATAATTAAAACACCTTTTAATTATTAATCCTTTTTCTAAACACTTTAGAAATAATTCTCTCTCTTGATTTAATTTCCAAAAAATAAATTCTTAATTAATAATATTAAGAACTTTTCTTAATTAATTTATAATCAATTAAATCTCATTTAATCAATTATTAAATTTGCCAATTAATTATTTATTTCATAAATAAATAATTATTAGCCATTATTAATTAATTCCTCCACCATTAAATCATTCTCTTTTTATGGTGTGACCCTGTAGGTTCAATATTAAGCCGGTAGTAGAAATAAGTAATAATAAAACTATTTTATCATTATTTATATAAATTCTATAATTTATTAAATATGATTAATTAATTAATCATATTTATTCTACATCGTGAGAGATACTTCCCAGCATATCGCGACTATCCGGATAATACAAATTCACTGCTTAGAATACCAAGAACCTATTCAGTGAATAGTTACCGTACAATAAACTCCTTCTACCCTACAATGTCCTGATTAAATACAAGGCATGGATCTCGTGTCAAGCCTATCTAATTTAATCACTTGCTTACCATTTACTATGCTTAGTTCTATGCAAATTAGAAACTCCTTTCTAATTTCATTCACTCTGGCCAGAGATTCCTGAACTAGCATAAGTAGATCAGCCTTGAACATTCTCTTCCTTTACTGGAAGGGGTAGATCCTTTATTGATCATACACTATCTTCATGTACAAATTCCTATACCCAGTAGAACCCTAATAATTGTCCCTGGAGACTAAGAACTAAACCAAAGCATAGTTCAGTGTACACAAGATGACTATGATGACCTCAAGTCTAAGGATACTTGTACAACTATCACTATGTGAACAACTGCTGACACGTGAGTGAACTCCATCAGTTGTTTAGCTGTGCGAGTCATGTTCAGTGAACTTATTCTATAATAAGCACCTACATACTAGTTATAGTGTCACCACACAAATGTCTATGAGAATAGACATCCTTCATAATGAAGCAATCATAGTATGTACCGATCTTTACGGATTATTAATTACCAGTTAGTAATCCTATGACCAGGAACTATTTAAGTTTAGAGTTATCATCGTTTAGGTCTCACTATTATGATCTCATCATAATCCATAAAAGCTTTACTCTAAACTATGGTATATCTTATTTAAACACTTAAATAGATAGAGCACATAATAAAAAACAAAACAAGTCTTTTATTAATATCAATAAAATCAAAACATATTACATAAAAAGTTATTCCTAAATCCTAATACATGATTGGACTTAGGACATATTCCTTTCACTTACGACATCTCAACAAATGCAATTAGGCAAATAAAGATCAATCAAATCATGCAGACTAACATACAACCTGAAACGTGGTGTATGCGTATGCTTAACAGATATGCTCCGAAACTAGATCAATTATCATAACTCAACTATCCTCAAGGTAATCACATGATTATACGAAGAATAAAATTCTAGGCACAAAATGACTTATAACACTTCAAGATTACTGGAGCTTATTACGGAATCATGTTTTTTATTTAACACAACACAAAAATGCTTATTTGACCGTACAATGAGTGAGGTCCACAAAAGACTTATGCAATGGCATCCATGTAGGGAGCATTAGGTTAGCGGATCCCAGACTATAAAAGCCTTAGGTCACTAGGTATAAAATCCCCTAAGAACTTAATAACTCGAATACCACAGAGCCCACTCGTGATCAATTATGCATTAACTCTCTATTTTTTCTTTTCTTTTGTTTTGTTTTTCTATTTTTTTGTTTTTCTTTTTTTTATATATTTTTTTTCAAAATTTCTGAGCAAGTGCGTTTCGCTCCATCTTGCTCAACCCTAGCTACTCGCATAAAATACGAGCCGGCTACTAGCCAATTGATGCCTAGCCATAATTAGCAATGAATTCCACTTTTTACTCCAATTTTTCTTTTCATGCCTTTTATCACTAAGAACCTATTATAAATTCTAAGCATAATCAGTAGATTAACCTTGAAAACCATCAAACCATAACAATAATCTAGTCCTTAAGCATTCTCTAAGACTTAGTGAAATTACAAGTGTTTCTAGCATGCACGTCAATCTACAAGACTCAACATCATTTTAACGCTATCACTACACTCGCATCAATATCACAAATCAATTGGTAAAGCAACGCAAAAGGGATCATGGTATATGCATGAGCTATATGACATGATAAATAAAGCTATAAAATACAAAAAAACTATATGGCAAATGTGTGTTTATATGAACTAAACTATCATGAATATGCAACTATATGACACACACACAAAATATTCCTTAACTACCACCCCCAAACTTAAAATCTTCACTGTCCCCAGTGAAGGTAGTTGAAAGGAACACAGGGTATACCTACTCGGAGAGATCATCATCATCATCATCATCACCCTCAGAGGGTGACGTATTAGGAGGCGGATATGCAGAGTCCTCACCAAAAACTGGCCACTGGATGTCAGCTCCAAGGCCTCTAAAAGCAGTCCCAAGCGCAAGGGTGAGCTCCTGAGCAAACCTGCTCAACAGCCTCCTATACTGGGCATCAGCCATCCCAGCACCCTCCTGAGCTCTAGAAGAACCAACCTCATCACTCCCTGGTCTCGCCATTGTAGCACCGCGTGTTGGACGCCCTCCTGGAAGATGATAACCCAACCCATGCTCCTCGGGCTCTCCACCAGTCCACTCCTGCATCGCATTCAGAGTCCCAGAGTCAATAGGAGCGGCTGGCAGCTGCAACTGCTCGTGAGACGACCACTGAACTCCCACTGCTCGGCAAAGCTTTGTAATCGTGGATACATAAGGGATGTTCATGTGCTCAGCTCCCCTCAAAAACTTCAGAATTCCTTGGTAGATGAACTCACCAAGGTCCACATAGTACTCCTCATTCAAAATACCCCATAACAACTGTGCTCGCTCAACTATAACCTCATGTGCATATAAAGTAGGCAGAATATTAGCGCAAATAAAGGCATTCCATGCATGGGCATACCTATTCATCGCAATCGCCGGAAAATGGCGATACTCGTTAGTCCCAGTCTTGAAAGTCCAAACCGTGCCCGGCCTACAGAGAGTAGCACAAATCAAATCCAAGTCAAAATCTTCAGCAGTCTTCTCGTTCCAATTGTCCTCCGTGGGCTTCCTCTGTCACTGCCCAATCACATGGCGAATCGCCTCAGGGTGATAATCCACCGTCATCCCCCGCACAATAGAAAACCCATTCTTATTAGCCTTCGCGTTCGTATAGAACTCGCGAACAACGCTCATCGGAACTGCCTCTGGTGACTCACAAAAAGCAATCCAACCCTTCTCAGCAATCATTGGCAACAACTCACCATCCCTTCCCGATGGTAAGAATCCCCTCCCATTCAAAATCGGCTTACCCAGAAGCCTAGTACACTCCTCCTCAGCAGCCCTATCAAACAAACGAGGCCTCGCAACAGTACCCCCCGAAGAATCAGCAGTAGGAACAGTGCTGCTACTATCAATAGTCCTGGATCTCTTGGGTGCCATCGAAACTGAGAAAAAGTGTTTAAGATTTGTGTTTTTGAATATGGGAGAGAGTTTAAAGTTTGAAAGTATATGGGGAGCAAATAAAATAGTTGTATGTATATATAGGGTAGACATTAGGGTAAAATTTGATTAGGATTGGGTTTGAGGGTTAAAAACGTGGGTAATGGGAAGATAATTCGTGGGTAATGGGGCTGTGGTTTGATTTTTGATTTTTCAGATTTTTTTTGGATTTTTATAAGACTTAAAAAAAATTCTTCCAGTCGGGCCCTGAGCGGTCGCTCAGCAAAGCTGAGCGGGCGCTCAGCAGAGCTGAGCGGGCGCTTAGGGGTCTTCTGGATTTTTTTTTCTTGCCCTGTTTTTCTGATTTTTTTTTTTGGTTTTGGATAGGTTACTAACTTCTAAGGGTTCCTATAACAACAAATCATGGGTTGCCTCCCAAGAAGCGCTTCTTTTTCATCATTAGCTTGACGTAGCGTACCTTAATTAAGTTGAAAATAAAACGGCACTAACCACTTCCTGGTTTGCCGTGTCCCCATAGTAATGCTTCAAACGCTGACCATTAACCTTGAATGCTTGGTCCAGATCATTCTAAAAAATCTCCACCGCTCCATGGGGAAACACAGTTTTGACAATAAAAGGTCCAGACCACCTTGATTTCAACTTCCCAGGAAAAGTCGGAGACAAGAGTTGAATAAAAGAACTTGCTGCCCCGGCACGAATGACTTAGAAGATAGCTTCCTGTCGTGCCACCTTTTCACTTTTTCCTTGTATATTTTGTTGTCCTCGTACGCTTGGAGTCGAAATTCATCAAGTTCATTTAGCTGAAGCTTCTTTCCAGCTGCATCTAGATCCAGGTTCAACTTCTTCAACGCCCAATAGGCCTTATGCTCAAGCTCCACAGGTAAATGACATCCCTTACCATACACAAGTTGAAACGGGGACATCCCAAGTGGAGTCTTGTATGCTGTTCTGTAAGCCCAAACAGTTTCATCGAGCTTTAAAGACCAATCCTTCCTTGATAGACAAACAACCTTCTCTAAAATATGCTTGATCTCTTTATTAGACACTTCCGCTTGACCATCCATTTACGGATGATAGGTAGTAGTAACACGATGATTCTCATTATAGTGCTGCATCATAGAAGTGAACTTACGGTTGCGGAAATGCGACCCTTCATCACTTATGATTACTCGTGGCGTTCCAAATCTTGTGAAAATCTGCTTATGAAGAAAATTCAACACTACCTTTGCATCATTCGTCGGCAGAGCTTTGACTTCTACCCATTTTGAGACATAATCGACTGCCAGCAAGATGTACTGATTATTGCAGGAGGAGACAAATGGCCCCATGAAATCGATTCCCCAAACATCAAAGACCTCGACTTCAAGCATCACATTTAACGACATCTCATTCTTCCTCGTAAGATTTCCCACTCTTTGGCAACGATCACACCTTAAAACGAAATGATGAGCATCCTTAAACAAAGTAGGCTAGAAAAAACCTACTTGTAGAATACGAGCTTCCGTCTTCTCACCACCATAATGTCCACCATAAACTGTGGAGTGGCAGTCTCGTAATATCCCCTCGTCTCACAGAATGGGATACATCTCCTGATGATCTGGTCAGCTCCCTATCTAAACAAATACGATTCATCCCACATATACCACTTCATCTCATGCAGAAACTTCTTCTTTTGACCTGTATTCATATTAGGAGGCATTATATTGCTGACAAGATAATTCACAATATCTGCGAACCATGGCTCTTCCTCCTTAACTGCGAACAACTACTCATCCGAAAAAGATTCGTTGATTAATGTCTTATCATGTGAAGTAGAATCGGGATTCTCCAATCTAGAGAGATGGTCAGCTACTTGATTCTCAGTACCTTTTCGATCCTTGATCTCTAACTCAAATTCCTGTAGCAAGAGCACCCAACGAATGAGTCTAGGCTTCGAATCCTTCTTGGAAACCAAATAGCGAATGGCCGCATGATCAGTGAACACTGTCACCTTTGTCCCAAGCAAATAAGATCGAAATTTTTCGAAACCAAAGACTATAGCCAAGAGCTCCTTCTCAGTAGTGGTGTAGTTCATTTGAGCTCCATTTAAAGTCTTATTAGCATATTAGACCACATGAAAGAGATTATTCTTGCGCTGCCCATGAACTGCGCCCACCGCATAATCACTCGCATCACACATCATCTCAAAAGGCTCTGTCCAATCAGGTGCTGTAATAACTGGTGCAGTTATCAAACTCTTCTTGAGCGTCTCGAATGCCGTCAAGCATTCATCATCAAATTTGAAAGGCACATCCTTCTCAAGCAAGTTGCACAACGGCTTAGATATCTTCAAAAAGTCCTTGATGAAACGCCGATAAAAACCTGCATGACCAAGAAAACTACGGATTCCTTTCACAGAAATAGGTGGTGGAAGATTTTCAATGATCCTACCTTGGCTTTGTCCACCTCAAGACCCTTTCTAGAGACCTTATGCCCAAGAATAATGCCATCACGCACCATAAAGTGACATTTTTCCCAATTGAGCACCAAATTAGTTTCCACACACCCTTTGAGCACCGCACGAAGATTATTCAAACATTCATCATACGAATGTCCAAAGACGGAGAAGTCGTCCATGAACACCTCGATATTATTTCCAATCATATCAGAGAATATAGCCATCATACATCTCTGAAAAGTGGCCGGTGCGCCACATAAGCCAAACAAAACTCTGCGAAAATCAAATATGCCAAATGGACAAGTGAAGGTAGTCTTTTCTTGATCCTCCGGTGCAATACATATCTGATTATACCCTGAATAACCATCCAGAAGATAATAATATTCATGACCGGCCAACCTGTCAAACATCTTATCAATAAATGGAAGAGGGAAGTGATCCTTTCTCGTGGCCTTGTTCAACTTTCTGTAGTCCATGCATACCCTCCATCCTGTGACTGTTCGAGTGGGGATGAGGTCGTTCTTCTCATTTGCTACCACAGTAATACCTCCTTTCTTAGGTACACATTGCACGGGGCTCACCCAAGAACTGTCAGAAATAGGATAAATGATTCCTGCATCTAGCCACTTCAGAATTTCTTTCTTCACCACTTCTTTCATGATAGGATTAAGTCTGCACTATTGCTCAACAGTCGGCTTACTACCCTCTTCTAGCAGAATTTTATGCATGCAGTACGAAGGGCTGATCCCCTTGATGTCTGCTATAGTCCATCCGATAGCCGATTTGAATTCTCTCAAGATCCTCAAGAGCTTGTCCTCCTCACTACCTGAAAGGCCAGATGTAATAATAACAGATAAAGTAGATGCATCACCTAAAAAAGCATACCTCAAATGTTGAGACAATGGTTTAAGTTCCAAGGTAGGTGCTTCCTCAATAGATGGTTTGAGCTTTCCTTCAGCATTTTTGAGGTCAGAAGTACCAAGAGATTCAAATGGCATGTCTAGCTTTTGCCTCCAAGGAGAAGCATTTAGATATTGTAGTTGCTCATTGCCATCCTCATCCTCACTGTCAAAATCCCCCACTAAGGCTTTCTCTAATGCATCAGACATTAGCATATGATCAAGTTCTGAAGTAACCGAAGAATCAATCAAATCCATACTTAAGCACTCCTCGTCTTTTGTAGGGAATTTCTTTGCTTTGAATACATTGAATGTCATATCCTGATCCTGCACCCTCATAGTAAGTTCACCTTTCTGCACATCTATCAAGGTACGGTCTGTAGCCAAGAAAGGTCTCCCCAAGATTATGGGAATCTTCTTATCTTCCTCGAAATCCAGAATAACAAAGTCTGCAGGAAAGAAGAGCTTATCCACCTTTACTAGCACATCCTCCACTATGCCTCGTGGGTATGTAATAGAACGATCAGCCAATTGTAGAGACATGTAGGTGGGCTTTGGATCAGGCAAATTCAACTTTTTGAAGATCGACAACGACATCAGATTGATGCTTGCTCCCAAATCACACAGGCACTTGTCAAAAGACAACTTACCAATGGTGCAAGGAATGGTGAAGCTACCTAGATCTTTAAGCTTTGGAGGTAACTTTTGTTGCAGCACAACACTGCATTCTTCCGTTAGAGCAACGGTCTCAAGGTCGTCCAGTTTCACCTTCCTTGAAAGAATACTCTTCATAAATTTTGCATAACTAGGCATTTGCTCCAGAGCCTCAGCGAAAGGTATATTGATGTGAAGTTTCTTGAACACCTCCAGAAACTTACCAAACTGCTTATCCAGCTTTTGTTGTTGCAATCTCTTAAGGAAAGGTGGTGGAGGATAAAGTTGTTTCTCCCCTGTATTACCCTCAGGCAGAGTGTGTTCAACAGTAGTCTTCCTTGGTTCCGCCGCTTTCTCCCTTTTCTTAGCTTCTTCATCACCAACTTCAGCTTCTCCTTCTTTTGCTTTTTCAGCATCAACAACTTTTTCAGACCCTAAGGTAATAGCCTTAACTTGCTCTTTAGCTTCCTTCCTGCCTGGCACTTCAGTATCACTGAGAAGTGTGCCAGGTTGACGATTGAGCACTGCATTGGCTATTTGACCAATTTGATTTTCCAAGGTCTTGATAGAAACCGCCTGACTTTTGCACAATAGCTTAAGTTCCTCAAAAGCAGCACTAGAGGGTGGAGTTGCACCTCCTTGTTGAGGATATGATTGCCTTTGAGCATAATGATGTGGTTGCTGGAATCCAGGTGGATTGAACTGTTTACTTACGCCTTGCTGATATGGTTGTTGAATAGCATTCTGATTATTACTCCACCTAAAATTTGGATGATTTCTGTTGTTAGAATGATAAGTAGCTGGCACAGGCTGCTGCAGTCGCTGATAATTGTTCACATACTGAACAGATTCATTAACAAGAGAACACTGATCCGTAGCATGAGAACCTGCACAAAGCTCACAGACCATAGCTATCTGATTGACTCCATAGGTGGCTAAAGAATCGACCTTCATAGACCGCGCTTAGAGCTGCGCTGTAATAGCTGTAGCTGCATCAACTTCCAGAAAACCTGCTACCTTCCCAGGCATCGTCCTTTGATTTGGGTTTTGATGCTCATTTGCAGCCATAGTCTCAATAAGATTATAAGCCTCAGTATAGCTTTTGGCCCACAAGATGCCTCCAGCTGCTGCATCGAGCATGGGCCGAGATTGGGCCCCCAAACCATTATAGAAACCAGTGATCACCATCCAATCAGGCATACCATGATGTGGACACTTTCTCAATATCTTCTTGTAGCGCTCCCAAGCTTCGCACATGGATTCTGTAGGTTGCTGCGCAAACTGAGTAAGAGCACTCTTCATAGCCGCAGTCTTCGCCATTGGATAGAAATTCACCAAAAACTTCTGCGCAAGATCTTTCCAAGTAGTGATGGACCCAGCTGGTTCGGAATGTAACCAGTCCTTAGCTTTATCCCTCAGTAAGAATGGGAAAAACCTCAGCTTGATATCCTCATCAGTCACACCATTATATTTGAAAGTACTACAGATCTCAACAAAATTCCTGATGTGCATGTTGGGATCTTCAGTAGCAGCACCTAAAAAAGAAACATAATTTTGCACCATCTGAATAGTGCCTGGCTTGATTTCAAAGTTATTGGCCTCAATAGCCGGGTCCATGATGCTTGACTGAATGTCATCAATTTTAGGTCGAGAAAAGTCCATAAGAGCTGGATCTGCCGGAATTATATGATCACCCATGATTACTGGCTCTTTCTGCTCACTTCCTGAATCCGAATCTTCATAATCTATTTTCTCCGGAATATCAAGAACTTCGTCTGTCTCCTCAACCGTATCTAAAGTCCTCTTGCGAGTACGAGAACGTGTTTGCATAAACGCTCGCTAAAGTACCTGAAACACAACCGGAAACAATAAGTAACACGTCTTAATCACTGAGTCCTAATGACCACTGCTGGTAAGTACATAAACTAAACAAATACGCCGAGTCCCCGGCAGCGGCGCCAAAAACTTGTTAGGGCGAAAACACGCGCTAATAATACACGCAAGTATACGCGTTCGCAAGTAATATAGAATACTTTCTAGTTTGTTCCCACAGATACTCAGATTAATTATGTTCAATTAACACTCACTCACCAATGTATAATTACTTCTCAATGTCAAGACAATAACACTTAGATTTAATTAACTAATTATTGACTATAATTAACTACGAGAATTAAGTACTTAATTCACCTTTGAATCAACAATATTAAAATACACATGAGATCACAACTTCATTACTACTTCCTTCAATAGTCATTGTCATTACCCTTAGCATGCAACAGTGATGATATTAATCGAACAACACGAAAGTGATAAAAGCCAACTTTCATTGCACTAATACCATTCTACCAAGCATCCACAATTAAGACGGAAGTTGAATATGCATCAATTATGTTGAGACCCTATATGTCTACAGAATTTGACAACATAACGATTTAAGCACAAGTTATTCCTTTTGATTACACAGGGCAAGTAAAACGGTTAGAGTTACCCACTAATCATGCATACTCATACATGAACCTATGCTAGCATGGCAAGTTCTAAATCTCAAGATCCACCATCGCTTCACAAGAGATTAACACCCTATCTTATATGTTCACGACGCACATAAGACGAATAAGCACAATCAATACTAGATATCATACAATCATCACACCCTAAGGTCTTAAACAACTAACTAAAGAATTCCATAGTAAATCCGTAATGACCCCATGATCACGATTAGCCCATGATAGCACTCATCGTCATCATGGGTTCATATGAAAACATGATAATAACACACGAGAATAATAACTAAAACTACTTATATTAAACCAGAGTACGTCATAAGAGTAAATAGGTTCAAAGTAAAGAAAACTAGCATCCAACGTTACAACGAAAAAAAGAATCACAAGAAAATATGCTTCCCCTTTGTTACGGTGTGCTAAAACGGTCTTCTTCCTTATCTCCTCGCTCCTTGATTAATACTACGATCCAACCTTTATGAAATGTCTCTGAAAACTACTTATATAGGAGTCCCATAAAACCCAGCTAACTCAGAAGTTGGAAGTTAAACAGAATCAGGAGTCTAAAATAATTCTTTTAAAATTCTGTCCCTGAGCGGCCGCTCAGCATTCCTGAGCGGGCGCTCAGACCCCTTCTGGAAAATGCTCTGTTTCTGCTCCCGTTTCTTGCTGCATTCTGCTCCTATCTTCCCACTTGCAATGCCAAACACATGACATGGATTATTCTTGATGAAATCTCTCCAGAAATGCAAATAATACCCTGAAATGCACAAACACTAGAAAAACGCATCAAATACACAAAATACTTGATTTCAAGACATCAATTCAAGCCATCACAAGACGTTCTAAGTGGTATAAAATGCCACTTATCAGTGGGCATAGTTGGAGTTTGTGTTTCTTTAGACATGATTGTAAACTGGGTCTCACTATTTATATATCAACAGAGATGCTCTGATACCACTTGTTAGGTCACAAAACACTATATAAGGGGCTTGAATATAGTGTTTATACAATCAAATCGATTTCGAACACAAGTATGTAACAGTAATCAAATATATTCGATATAATAAACTCTATTACAATAGAACAATTGTTCTCTCTCAGTGATGAACAATATCACTAAGAGCTGCTAGGTTACAATGTATGATCTTTCTCGTGAATGATAACACATATAGTCTAAACCCTAAGCTGTGTTTATATAGTACACAGTTACAAGATATATTTTAATTGATACGGAATATAATTCCGTCTCCTAAAATATATCAATCAGATATTATCTTCTACAAGTCTTCTAGTCTTCTAACTCTCCATGTATATCTTCTATTGTTTTAGTCACGATCCTTTCCTGTTAATCAGTTGCTTTCCTTATCTGAAGTATCGGCACTTAAGTCCTGATATAAATCCTGACGGCCTTAAGTTCTGATATAAGTTCTGACTTCAGTAAGTTCTGATTTCCCGTATGTCCTGATATTAAGTTCTGAAACTAAACACAACAGATTAGACATCACATCACAAATATATCTAACATGATTGTTGACTCTTTACTAGAGAAGTCAAAGCCTGAATTTGAGCATTGAGGGAAGCATTTGAGGTCTCTAGAGAAGTAACATGTGCCTTGAGATCTTGAATGTCTTGAGTAGATGAGCCCGAAGTAGAGGTTGAGATAGATGGTCCAAATGAAGCTTGCACATGCTTCTGTATTTCATCAATGACCAAAGGAGTGTATCTTGCAGTGTGTATTTGATCCAACTTCCACCTTGTGTCATTAAATTTTGTTATATGATCTTGAACTACCTTGTCGAAGGCTACAAAGGATTCCTTGAACCGTGTGACACTCTTATCCACCCCACTTAGATCATACCTTGACATTTGTTCTGAAAAGGTTTTGAATTGATTCTTGATCTCCACTTGTGAGGGGATTATTTCATCCATATTTATTTTCACCATTCCCATTATTTTATCTTCATGACCAGTCAACTGGATTGCTAGAGATTTTCCAAAGAGATGGAAAACTTTGAGTTGAGCTTTGGAGACTTCATTTATAGCATCACAAACCTCATCAGGAGTTAGAGCTTTGGCATTGCTTCCCAAAATGGTTAGAAAATCTTGCTAGAATTTAGCCAAAACATCCTCCATCTCCAGACTGTAGTCCTTGTTCAGCCAAGCATCACAGTTGCCATCTAGTTCAGCTTCATTAACAATTTATCTTGTTGTTCTTGGACATCTGTTTGATATGATAGCATGATGGCTTGGTAATCCTGGTTAGACATATCTTAGGTTAGCAGATGTTGAGATATTTGTGCAAGGCGTCCAAGCTGATCAACTCTAAGATCTTCAATAGTTGAAGGTTGATCTACAGTTTCTTGGAGCCACTGGGAGATTAGGTGTGGTTGTTGAGGTTGAGAGGTTGAGGGTCAGAACCATATGTTAGTCCCTTAACAATATAACAAGAATTACAGAAGGGGGGTTGAATGGAATTCTTGAAACTTTTCCTTGAATAAAAAATGTTCTAACTTAAATATATATAAGTGTGAATTGCTTAGAAGAATGCGGAATAGTTATTTGAAATGAATCAAAACACAAGTAATTAAAAACAACAGTCTTTAAAAACTTTCTGGTGGATTTGAATGATTCCACCAGAGATATATAATATATATCGAGAGAACTCTGTGTGCAAAAAGCTCACAGCTGCTTACAAAATGATAACAACTAAGGATGAGAGATCTGCTAAGAATGCAGCTTACAAATGTTTCTCTCTTAATTGCTTAGTTCCTTAGTTACTATTCTATTTGCTGCTTCTTGGTTTATATATCACCAAGATTTCAAAGTAATTAGACAGGATAATAAAACAAAAACTATCAAGTCTAATACAATGCTACTTCATTTCATCCGTCGACAGTTATATTGATCATCCGTCGATGGCTTTGTTAATCATCCGTCGGTAGCTATTTGGCACTTGACTTCATTTCATTTATGCAGAATTACAAGACATCATCTATGTACAATTAATCAACCTATTCTGCATATCTAGTTAAAGTCAATCATGACTTATATGCTACTACATAATCTATAAAAAGGTGTATGCAGAAATGTGCTACAGACTTATTGTTACATAAGCTACTCACTCGATGGATAATAAATCATCATCCGTCGGGACTATATTGAGTCATCCGTCGGGATTATAATCCTTATCCATCGAGTGCTACAAAATTCACTAAGTAAAATCTACCAAGGTGTTTTGTTAATAAAATCATCAAGTTCACAACATATACACAACACCACATGTGACAGAAGTCACAGTTAGACTTATAGATTTCTCTGTGTTTGTGACAAGTTGTTGTTCCTCACATGTAGTGGGAACTGTTGTGCAAGACATGCATGTATCTAAATAAGACTAAGTCAAATTGACAACCCTAAGTAAGTTGTATTGTTATCTTAGTTTGTATTTGTACTTGTAACACCTTAAAGTCTATAAAAATGCAAAGGAGCAGGCTAGAGTCTTTTTCCTTAAACAGTATCAAGCCTAAGGATTTTGTCTGGAAGAAGATCAAGAAGATCGTGCCTCGGAAGAATTTTGAAGAAGCTTGGAGTTGAATAAATCTGTTTGGATAAAAATACTCTAAGTCAAGATCTCTACAAGTCACATATTTAGTGTTATAGAGAAGTCATTCGAGAACTCTAAATGACTTATCGAGAAGTCAGGAAAGCTACTAGAGAACTCAGAGAGATATCGACAAGTCAATTGAAGACATAAAGTTTGGAGATATCGACAAGTCATTTCTTCACTAGAGAACTCAGAGTTATCGACAAGTCTACATTCATTAGAGAACTCTGAGTTATCGATAAGTCAAAGTCCACTAGAGAACTTAGAGATATCGATAAGTCAAAATTTACTACAGAACTCTAAGTTGTCGACAAGTCAAAGTGAAGACATGATGCTGAGAGATCTCGACAAGCCAAAGTCTCATTCGAGAACTCAGAGACCTCTATAAGTCAAATTCACTATAGAGCATTAGAGATCTCGATAAGTCAATATACTTATCGAGATGTCAAGATCTTTATATGCCTAACTAGAGATCTCGAGGTAAATTCTCAAAGTAAAAAATGCAGACCAGTTCAATATTCAAGATACACAATCAACAAACAATCCAACCAGCTGGATTGACAAGTCTACAAAAAGCAGCTTGAAGGATGTGCAAGATCAATGGTGAAGATTAACTGAAAAAAGAAGATCAAGATAATCACAGGATGCCAAAGATATGTTAGGCCAGAAATAGAAGGTTCACTTTTCCTAAAATGGAATTGACAAGTGACAGTTTAGTAAAGGATAATAGCATATCTTATTGTACACTATGTAAACTAGTAGTTAACTAATTTATAAAGTTAACACTGGTATTTTGTTAGTTATAACAATCTAGATAGAAAATCTTGTAATTCTCTCGAGAAGAAGCTAAGCTCTTTCTGAACAAAGAGCCTAGAAATTTTGTAGCAAAATATTCTTAATTTTAATTTAAAATAAAGTGAGTTTTGAAAGAATTGTGTTCTTTATTATTGCATGCTTATCTACTGCATTAACACATTTTCTCTACAAGATTTAATTTACTTTGTTCAAGCATAAATATTCAAGAAAAGCCTAAAAACATCTAAAACACATTCACTCCCCCTCTGCATGTTATTCAATTCCTAACAAGTGGTATCAGAGCAAAATCTGAAAGTAAACAGATTCAAGATCTTGGAAGAATGAATACATAGAAAATCAGTAGCATCAAAATCCCTACTTCTGACAAAGCTAACTATATTCTATGGAAGAAGAAAAATGATGTTGTTTATAAGAATGGCCAATCCACTATATGTTCAGATTCTAAAAAATGGGCCCTTCATTCCTATGGTTACAGTTGATGAATCTACATATGGAGGCATGGTTATTCCAACTCATTGTGCTCCCAAGGACCCTGCAGAATACACTGAGCCTGAGAAAGAAAAAGTCTCCCTGGATAGTGGCTTGCAGTTAATATTAATTGAGTCACTTGATAATATAATGTACAACAACATTGTCAACCGTGACACTGCAAAATAGATCTGGGAAAAGATAGAGATATTGTGTGAGGGAACTGAGGAAGTTAGGTCAAATCAAAGAAGAATACTGATTTCACAGTATGAGGGTTTTATGGCTAAGCCAAAGGAAAGCATTATTGATGTGTTTGAAAGATTCAATAAGCTGATAAATGACTTGCAGCTTTATGACAAGTACTATGAAGCTGAAGAAGTGAACTTGAAGTTCTTGCTTACTCTCCCTGATCATTTAGAACAGAAAATCTCAGCAATCAGGGAAGGGAGAGACTTGAGCAGAATAACACTGGAAGTTCTATATGGAATTCTTAAAACATATGAACTAGAAATGATTCAAAGGAAATCATTGAGATCTGGTCAAGGACAAGTTGTAGATGGCTCAAGTGCTTTAATTGTAAATGAAAGCCAAACATCTAATGATGAGCCAAGATCTCAAACTCTAGTTGCCTCATCAAGTGAGCAAAGAACAAATGAGTCGCTGGAACAAGTCATCCTGGAATTGGAAGAAGATGAGTACTACAATCTTGATGAACTGGATGAGCTAGATTAGTCAATGGCCTATTTGGCTAGAAAATTCTCTAACATTAGAGTAAAGAAACCATGATACTTCAAGAGTAAAGGACAATCTTTCAACAAAGACATCAGCTGGAAAGGAAAAGGGAAGTACACTTCTGATAGCAAGAATGGTTACAAAACTGGATCCGTTGACAGATCTAAGATAAGGTGCTTCAACTGTGATGAACTAGGCCATTTTTCTACAGAATGCAGGAAACCTAAGAAAGCAAAGAAAGACAAAGCTTATCTTGAACTGGAAACAAAGTATGAAGGTCTTCTGAAGAAACAACAAAGCAAATCTTATATTATAGAAGGAAAAGGTTGGGATGATTCTGATAATGATGAAGATGAGGAAGTTGTAAACTATGCTTTAATGGCTTTGGAGAAAGGAGAATCATCCTCATCAAAAACACAGGTACCAACTCTTACCACTATTGATTTAAATGTGAATCAATATAAGGAAACTGTTGAAAAGATGAGCACAAAAATGTTTCACATTCATACAAGTATGGTGGCTGCTAATGAAGAAGTAAGCAGATTGACAAAGATGAATAAGAAGCTTGAGAATGAAAAACAAGGAACTGAATTGTTGATAGTAGAGCTTGAAGCTGTAAAACAAGAAAATGTTTATCTGAAAAACAAGCTTAAGTGTGCAAATGAGATTGAAGCTGTGCTAAGAGAAAAAATGGAGAAAAATGAAGTAAAGTTGAAGTCCTTCAGGAATGCATCTGATTTGGTTGGTCAATTCCATGAGAAAAAAAGCCATGTGCAAACATTGCTATTGGTCTTAATTATAATGCCTTGAACAATAAAAAGAAAAACAATGTTGACAAAGGAAAAGCAACAGAAAATGAAAATGTTCCAGAAATGCTGAAAAAGGTTGGGTCACCTATGTTCAAGGCTTGTGAAGTAAACTTCAGTGAAGAAGAGTTGATTATCAAGCAAGAAATTGTAGATGAGAATAATGAGAAGAAAAGTGCAAATTCAACTCAATCTTCTAAGACTGAAGAAAATATCATGGACAACCAAAGCACCAAGACACCTGTCAAAGAAATAAAGATTGAAGATGCAAGAAAGAAGAAGAAAAATAGAAATGGGAAAATTAGGATAACAAAAGCAATAATTTTTCTTATGTTGCAGATGCTCCAAGAAAGAAGTGTGAAAAATGTGGCTCTGTAAATCATCTAACTCACCTTTGTAAAAAGGATGTTAGCAAGCCAACTGAAGGAGCATGCAAATACAATGAAGCAGATGCAAATGATCCCTACTCATTCCGTGACAAGTTTGACTGCATCCCTTGCAACTTGAAAGTGATGAAGAGTTGCCACAAACTGAGAGTAGACCTTAAAGAAACAAAAATTGGGTCTACATTAGATAGGGAAAATGCACAACAGTCATTGAATTCTATTTATCTGAAACAACTCACTAACTCACTCTACTTCTGCTAGATCAGTTAACAAGAAGAAAGTACCCAACATTGCTTGGGTTGCTAAACACACTTAAAACTCATTGTGTGCAGGGCAAAGTGAAGAAAGTCATATTGATCATTGACAGTGGATGTTCCAGGCATATGATAGGTGATAAGACCCTGCTATCATAATTTGAGGAGAAGGATGACCCTTTGATGACCTTTGGAGAAAAAAACAAAGGATTTACAATGGGATATGGCAAGATTGTTTCTGGAAATGTTGTCATTGATCACTGGTAGCTGCACCTGAGGTGAATCTTCTAAGTGTTAGCCAATTTGCAAACAAAGGTTTTGAAGTCTTATTCAACAAAGAAAAATGCACCTTTATCAGCAAGAAAATTGGTGAAATTGCTCTGAAAGGAGCAAGGGAAGGAAGCTTGTTTGTTGCAGACTTGGACTCAACAAATAAGGATGGAATTTGTTGCTTCTATACCAAGACATCAGAAGAACAAATCAAGCTATGTCATAAGAAATTATCTCACTTGAATTTCAAGGCAATTAACACCTTGGTTAAAAAGGATTTAGTGAGAGACATGCCTAAACTGGAGTTTGCTCAAGTTGAAGTTTGTGAAGCTTGTCAGAAAGGAAAAATTAAAAGATCAAGTCACAAATCAAAAACTGTAAATTCCACAAGTGCACCATTGCAACTTATTCACATGGACTTGTTTGGGCCAGTAAATGTCTTATCAATTTCAAGGAACAAATATGCACTTGTGATGGTGGATGATTTCTCAAGATACACCTGGGTAGAGTTCATGCACTCTAAAGATGAAACTCCAAACATCATAATTGAGCATATCAAGAAGATAGAAAAATAGGCTGAAGAACACAATTGTGTAAAAAGATTGAGAAGTGATAATGGAACATAATTCAGAAATATAACATTGAGTGAATTCTGCAAAAGCAATGGCATTGTTCAAGAATTCTCAGCTGCTAAAACACCTCAACAAAATGGAGTAGTTGAAAGAAAGAATAGAACATTAGTTGAAGCTGCTAGAACAATGCTACAAGATGCCAAGCTACCAATAAATTTATGGGAAGAGGCTGTTAACACTGCATGTTACACTCAGAACAGATACCTCATTAACAAGGCACATGGAAAATCACCTTACTCAATCATGTCTAAGAGAAATCCTACTGTAAAGCATCTTCATGTGTTTGGAAGCAATTGTTACATATTGAAACACAACTCTGAATATGTGGGAAAATTTGACTCAAAAGTTTTTGAAGAAATTTTTCTGGGATATTCATTGGAGAGAACTACCTACAAGGTCTATGTGATAGATCAAAAGAAAATTATGGAAAGCACAGATGTGACTTTTGATGATGACAAGTGTCCAGAATTGGAATGCCTTGATGAAAATGAAGCTGAAGCCCTTGTATTTGAAAACCTCAACATTGATAGTGATTCTGATGGTGAAGATGGAGTTAATGTACAATAAATGATAAATGAAGAATCTATAGAACAAGAGAATCATGGAAATGGAAGCTCATCTCAAACACCTGATTTTGATAGCACAAACTCAGGGGGAGAAAGAGAAGAAGGATCTACTAATCATACCAACAATGAAGAAAATGATGAAGGCACCAGTCAACAAACTCACACCAGAAAATGGGATAGGAGTCACAATCCTAATGCAATAATTTGTGATCCTAATGCTGGTGTAAGGACTAGGAGTGCAACTGCTAATGAGTGCCTACATGCATGCTTTCTATCTCAAGTTGAGCCCAAGAAAACTTAGGAAGCTCTAATGGACCCTGATTGGATATCAGCTATGCAAGAGGAGCTCAATCAGTTTGAAAGGAACAAAGTTTGGGAGTTAGTTCCTGCACCAAAGAATAGAAGTGTAATTGGAACAAAGTGGGTGTACAGGAACACGATGGATGAAAATGGTGTGGTTACCAGGTACAAAGCAAGGTTGGTTGCAAAAGGCTACCCACAAGAAGAATGAATTGATTATGATGAAACTTTTGCTCCAGTTGCAAGACTTGAAACAATAAGGATTTTTCTAGCATTTACTGCACACTCAAATTTCAAAGTGTATCAAATGGATGTGAAAAGTGCCTTCCTAAATGGTGAGCTAGAAGAAGAAGTGTATGCGCAACAAGCACATGGCTTTAAAGATCCTGAATTTCCAAACTTTGTGTATAAAATACTCAAGGCTCTATATGGATTAAAGCAAGCACCTAGAGTTTGGTATGATACATTGTCAGAATTTCTGCTTAAACATGGTTTTACTAGAGGTACAATAGACAAAACTCTCTTCTACAAAAACCATGGTAATGACATGATTCTAGTCCAGATATATGTAGATGACATTATATTTGGATCTACAAATGAGAAGTTGTGCCAAAGATTCTCAAAACTCATGCAGAGTGAATATGAAATGAACATGATGGGGGAATTAAGTTATTTTCTTGGACTTCATGTTAGTCAAATAAATGATGGTATCTTCATCAGCCAAACTAAGTATGTTAAAGATTTACTTAAGAATATTGGCATGGTTGATTATTCACCTGCTTCTACACCAATGTCTACTGCAACAAAGTTGGATAAAGACAGGAAAGGTAAGAGTGTGTACATTTCAGGTTATAGAGGGATTATTGGATCATTGCTTTATTTGACTGCAATTTAACCAGACATAATATTTGCAACATGTCTTTGTGCAAGATTTCAAGCCAATCCAAAAGAATCACAATTGATGGTTGTTAAAAGGATTTTCAGATACTTGAAGGGGACTTCTAACTTGGGATTATGGTATCATAAGGGAACTGGTTTTGAAGCTGTTGGTTACACATATGCAGATTTTGCTGGATGCAGGGTGGACAGAAAAAGTACTAGTGGAAGCTGTCAGTTTCTTGGACAAAGACTTGTATCCTGGCATAGCAAGAAACAACAATCTGTGTCAACTTCCACAGCTGAGGCTGAATACATAGCTGCTGGAAGTTGTTGTGCTCAAGTGCTTTGGATTAGAAATCAACTAATGGACTATGGCCTAGTGTTACACAAAATTCCCATTATGTGTGACAATACTAGTGCTGTATCTATAGTGGCTAATCCAGTTAACCATTCTAAAACAAAGCACATTGATGTAAGGTACCATTTTATTAGAGAACATGTTGCAAATGGTATCATTGAGCTTATTTTTGTTCCAACAGAAAAACAACTAGCTGACATTTTTACTAAACCTTTGGAAGAAGCTAATTTCACTAGACTTATAGGTGAAATTGGAATGCTAAACTCTTAATCCTAAGACAAGAATTCAGCTAGTGTGTTGCAGCAAATTAGTTTCCAATAAACCAAAATCAATTTGATTTTATTGGAAATTAACTGAAATATGAAGTATAAATATTTCAGAAATCTCTACATATTTATTCTTCAAAATAAAAATTCAACTTGGAATTTTTCAAATTATAAGTAAACTGCCAAACTGGTAATTTACATTCTTAATGTGTAAAATTATCACAAGGAAGAATTAAAATAAATCAGGAGTATATAGAGAACTGAGTTCTCGATAAGTCTAATTGACTTGTCGACAAGTCATTTTAAGACTTCTCGAATGAGTCCTCGACAAGTCAATTTACTGACTTCTCGAGAAACTCCTCGACAAGCATTATTATGACTTATCGATAAGTCACTATAGAGTTCTCTACAAGTGTTAACTTACAGAGTTCTCTACAAGTATTATTTTTAGACTTATCAATAATTTAAAACTGAAATAATTTTTTCCAATAAATTATTTTAGTAAAACACTCTCGGCAAAAATATTCTGATTTTATGTTGAATTTATTCAAATAAAAATTAGAAACTTTTTAGTCCAATTTGGACAAACTGGGTATTTATTTTTACATCTCAATAAGTCAATCTTTATTTGTTTTCTACCAAAATAGATAAATTGACTTGTCCAGATGTCTTTTATTCCATAATGACTTCTCGATAAGCATAAGCCAAACGTCTATTTCTGACTTCTCGACAAGTCATTAGCTTTTACTATAAATACCCAGACTTCTCGATACATATACATACTTACAACTTTCGAGATCTCAAGTGACCTAGCTTTCAATCCAAAACCGTTTTCTCTCTCACTTTTCATTCTTTCTCACAAATCTCTTTTACCCACCAAACTTCATACTCATATCAATGGAATCCAATAATCTTGTACCCTTTATCCCCAAGGAAACCAGTTTTCTTGCATTTCTAGATGCAAATCAAGCACCTGAAGTTTTTCAGTGCTTTGTTAAGTTCCATTCTAAGACCTACTTTGTAGGTGCTCTAACTGCTAATCCTGTGTTGTATTTAGATGTGTTAGGAGATTTCTGGAACACAGCAACAACCAGGACAGTTGTGCATGAGAATCAAGCTGCAACTATAGTGATAAACTGCACAATCAAAGGACAGCAGGTGGAGATTCTTGAGGATGATGTCAACAAGGCTTTGGGCATCTCTTAGGTCCCAATATGTTTGTAGAAGGGGGGGTTTGAATACAAACTATACCGTTAAATCGAATTTAATGCGGAATAAAAAATTGAAACAAAATTCAAGTTAAATAAAAGTATTATTAAACTTAAAAGGTGTTACAACAACGGTATCGATTACAAGGGATTAATCTCAAATTAATTATCACAAATCTAGAATAAATTCGACATGAACTTTTTCTATTTTTGCAATAAAAAGAATCAAATGCTAGAAGCAATTTGAGATTAAGTTCTAGGGATTTGATCCGCTAGATAGTTACACAAGAACAAGAGAATGATTTCTAGTGGTTTGGATTTAACTTTAATAACTAGAAATTGATAATCTTAATTCAGCAGTTGAAGAGATGAAATGTTTTGCGGCTCTGCTTCTTTTGTTCTTGGTTGGTTTCTATTGTTATGTTGTAGTCTGCTGCTTCTGTCTTTTATATTTCAATCAACAGAATCCACTTGAACTAGCATGACTATCTGAGAATTGGCCTGACTTTCGGTGAGACAATCTTTTGAACTAGCATGACAATCGGTGAGACAATCACTTGAACTAGCAAGACAATCGGCATGACAATCTGTTAAACTAGCAAGACAATCCCATAGCTGGTAGAACTTTCGGTATGACAATCTGTTGAACTAGTATGACTTTCGGTATGACAATCCAGATTGTCATACCAGTTCAATTGATTGTCATGCTGAATTAATATTGAATATAAATTCAAAATAAATTATAAAAATTCATAATATTAATTCAGAATTAATTAATCAATTAATTCAATTAATCAATAAATTAATCTTTGCAGATATAATTTATTTTCTTAATTAAACTATATGACTTAATTAATTAATAGAGAATTAATACTACTCTTGAACAACAACCATTCTTCTGAAAATCTTCTGAAAATCACTGTCAATTATGAATCAATTCCACCACTTCAATGTTGACACTCAATGTACTGTCTGGTTCATGAGTGACTAACTTTCGTGACATTTCTTCATGTCTTTACTATGATAACTTGATTTTCTTCAGATTAAATCCCTGTAATTATCTGATACCCTGACAAGATCTCTGTCACTTGATTAAATCCACAATCTTGATTTATATCACTAAGGCTTGATCAATTTCTTGAACTTCTTCCAGTGAAGTAATTCCTCAAGTCTGTAGATGAACATTGTTTCTGAATCCTTTGACAGATGTTACTTTGTGAGATCTCTTTGACGGTAGATCCACTATTTACTTGTTACATTCTTATTTGAGTTGAGTTAAATCCTCGAATAAACAAATAGGCTATGACATATGCCTTTCAATCTCCCCTATTTGTTTGTTAGACAATAACAACAAATACCTAGAGGATAACTCAACTAACAAATAAGAAAAAGATGTAAACAGAAATGCAAAGTAAATAGCAGAAAAGTTCTGGATTATATTTAACATTTTCCAGATTCCAAATAGATGTTCCTCTAGACTGAACATATCTTCAAGTAGTTTCATCTTCTTTTGTACAACCACATTTCCTGTTGAGAAGCGCATATCTCTCTTGCTTCCTCCCTGCTATTTCTCCCCCTTAGTTAAGGAATCCTCCAAACTATTACTTAAGCTTTTATCCCCCCTTAGAGAAGGAATGTATGTCGTTGTCTGAAGGAGTTCTCATATTCCACTTGGTTAGAAAAGAAATAACAAGTAGTTCTCTTTCTTCCTCACTGTGAGTGTGTGATTCTATTTTAGTGTACCTCACATGTGTTTCACTCTTCTCTCCACTCGTGTTTACACTCATTCTAACAAGTGTATCACTCCTCTCATAGCTCCAAAATTCAGTTGTACCTGCAAGAAAAATCACCTTAGCCATCCTTAAGGAGGTCACAGGTGGTGCAGTGGGAGTTCATAAATCCCCGTCCTTGTTAAACTCGTCAGATGAATTAGAGTCATAATCTACAAGTTGCTAGTTTCCCTTTTAGGATTCCAGATTTGAATTCTGGGAAGGTAAACAATGATCCAACGAATTTAGCATAAAGATCAAAGTTCCCTTCTAATGTCTGTGAAGACATTTCCTTGTGACTCATCAGGTAATATCTGAATCATTATCAACAAGTTGCCGATCTGCGCTTATGTCAGATCCACTATCCGCAGATGCATCCAGGGGATTTAAGCCTGGGGAGGTAGACACTGACCACCGATATATGGCTTTTGGATTAGTATCCTCTCCTAATACCTGTAAAGGCAATTGGTCCATTAAAGAACCTTGAACAATCGAATCTAACCTTAAAATGGTCGAAACTCTTGTTTTCGTCAACTCCTCCTTTGTGTGTGTAACATTTCCTTGTGCATCAAGAATTTTTTGTGTTTGAGGTGGTGACACTACATCGGATACCCTGGCCGACTTGAAAATTTCAATAGACGCATCCTGTTGAGAGAATAAATCTAGTAACTGTTTTTGTGCCTTTTCAGCCATTACATCTTTTTGAGAAGATGTATGGGGCCTAGCAGTTGTCTCGGTTTAAATACTACTCATCTTTGTAGGAGATAGAGCTGCTGGGTTGACTTCAGAACCTTCCTTATGTGGTGTACTAAGGCAGTATCTCCCTCACGCTCATTCCTACTACATTTTAGTGGTAAGAGAGTGTTGGTTGGTTATGTTTCTGTGTTTGTCTTTACAGTCTGGGATAGATGTTGTGGGTTTTCAACCTCATGACTGTCAATGAAAGAAAGCCATTGGAGACTGAACCTATATCACAGAACATATGATAATATAGAGATAAAATGTACTTAAGATCGATAATGAATAAAAGTTATACATTTAATTTTTTGAGAGAAATGATGTACAATAGTGATTTCAAAAGATTTTAAGTGAAATAAGAAATCACTAATGTTGAAAGAAGTTTAAGTTCAATGATAACATTACCAGCTTGCAAACAGCCATATCCCTCGGCTAAACCTTTGTTGTTATCTCCAAAGGTAACCATTGGGCCAGCTTTCTTAACCACTTTTGATAGCAGGGCTCTATCTCCGGTCATATATCTTGATGATCCACTGTCAAGAATCCACACTTCCGGTCCCACCTATTTAATGCCCTACAATACAAATGGATTAAACCTTCCTCGGAACCCAAACTTGGTTGGGCCCGACATACTTGTAGAATTGACCTTTGTCAGGCAAAACAACATTCTTAACTTTAATGTTCTCAACTTTCTCAATGACTGGACATTTGACCTTGTAAACAGCCTTAACAAATTTCTATTTAGGCTTAGACACAAATGTCTCCTTTCTAGCCTTAGAAGGACTAGCAGTCTTAGACCTATCATGCTTCATATTATTCACATGCTGACGAGGAGTAGTCTTATCACTAGAAACATGCTTACCATTAAAATAAGAATACATCAAATTAAAAGCACAAGACATACAATTAGGAACACCACATACTTTATGAGAGGGATTAACAACAGGCAAATTATGCATGGTAGACATGGCATTTTTTTTATCCAACTCATGTGTGTCTGAGTTAGTCTCAGTTGCTTTCACAACTTTGACTGGAACTTTCGACACACTTGGATTGGAAATAACCTTCTCATTAGCACGATCTTCAGCACGTATTTCTTCTTGAATAATAAAGGAGGTCTCATCAAATGGTTCAACAATTGATCCTTTATAGAGGGGTTTATCAACACCCTTAAGCACATGTGGTACTTCCCTACCTTTGGCACAGACATGAGGAGGGGAGTTTATGCCTAATTCTCCAATAGTAGCATTGTAATCAAAACCTATTCCAGATGTTTGATTAACAGCTTGCTTACTGTAGAACTCTTTAGCCTTCGAACAAGAATTAAAGTAAGCTTTAACCTTAGTCTCAAGACCGGTGATCTTGTCTTTGAGAATAATTTTGAGTTATCTATAACAGTTAACTCTATTCTCTAGAAAAGATAATTGTTCTTTTAATTTGTCTTGATTAATGTGCACAAGTCTTAATTCATTGACCTCTTTCTCAAGGTCTTTGATCTGCTGACTTAACAGTTCATTATCAAGACGAACACAATCTAAGGAACCTCCTAGATGAAAAACTAATTCAACATCAGTAAATTTTACCTCTTTTCTTGACAATGAAGTATTTCCATCAATAGCCATAAGAGCAAGGTTCCCTTCTTCATCTTCACTATCAGTATCATCCCAGCTTCTTCCCTTTGCCAGATAAGCCCTTTCAGAGTTACTCTTCTGATTTGAATCATAAGAGTTCTTCCTTACTTGCTTTAGCTTCCTGCATTCTGTGGCAAAGTATCCCAACTCATTGCAGTTATAACATCTAATGGTGCTCCGATCAACCATCCCTATTTTTTATCCACCACTGCTGGTGTTAGAGGATGAAGATCCATCTTTCTGGAATCTGTTGTAGTTGGACTTGTACTTGAACTTGGGATTTCTCTTGAATCTAACATTGGAGAATCTCTTAACAATCAGGGCCATTGACTCATCTTCCAATTTCTCCAGCTCTTCAAAGGAGTAAAAATCATCACTGGATTGATTTGTAGTAGGAGGATCATATTCTGCTACTAACACATTTTCCTCAGCCTTGGAATACTGTACCATTCTCTCTGACAGTTGAGATTGTTGTTGTTGACCTTCAGCTACTAGAGCAGTAGATGTGCTGACAACTCTATCTTTCCCGTAGACTTCCTTCTGCTGAATTTGCTCCAACTCATAGGTTTTTAACACACCGTAGAGTCTATCCAAAGAAATCTCACTCAGATCTCTAGCTTCTCTTATGGCAGTGATTCTATGTTCAAGATGAGTTGGCAGTGTTAAAAGGAACTTTTTGTTGATCTCCCTGATTGAATAATATTTTCCATTTATGTTCAGGTTGTTGATCAATGCATTGTACCTTTCGAACACTTCAGTAATTCCTTCTCCTGGATTGGATTTAAAATGTTCATACTCAGAGGTTAGGATCTCTAACTTGTTCTCCCTAACTTCCTCTGTACCTTCATTAATCACCTCAATAGTTTCCCAGATTTGTTTGGAATTTTTATAGTTCATCACATGTCTGTTCATCAAAGAATTAAGGAAATCAACTAAAATTAATTGAAGGCTGGCATCCAAGGAGGCTTCTTCTTTTTCAGCAGGAGAAAAATCCTCAGGCTCTTTTGCATAGGTTCTAGCTTTGGTAATTACAACATCATCTTCTATAACCTCTGTTTCAATAACCATCGGAATTTTCGGACCCTTCTTTAACAAGTTCAGATATTTGGGATTTGCAACTTGTAAAAACAAGAGCATCTTCTTCTTCCACATAATATAATTTTCTTTATCGAAGAGTGGAATTTTAACGGTTCCAACTTTTTGTGAAGTCATTATGAATTTTTGAATAAATAAAAATTCAAGGAGTGGAAGAATCACAAAAGTCTAGGATCTTGATTTGTTCGTTAATCAGAAGGCTCTGATACCAATTGTTAGGTCCCAATATGTTTGTAGAAGGGGGGTTGAATACAAACTATACCGTTAAATCGAATTTAATGTGGAATAAAAAATTGAAACAAAATTCAAGTTAAATAAAAATATTATTAAACTTGAAAGGTGTTACAACAACGGTATCGATTACAAGGGATTAATCTCAAATTAATTATCACAAATCTAGAATAAATTCGACATGAACTTTTTCTATTTTTGCAATAAATAGAATCAAATGCTAGAAGCAATTTGAGATTAAGTTCTAGGGATTTGATCCGCTAGATAGTTACACAAGAACAAGAGAATGATTTCTAGTGGTTTCGATTTAACTTTAATACTAGAAATTGATAATCTTAATTTAGCAGTTGAAGAGATGAAATGTTTTGCGGCTCTGCTTCTTTTGTTCTTGGTTGGTTTCTATTGTTATGTTGTAGTCTGCTGCTTCTGTCTTTTATATTTCAATCAACAGAATCCACTTGAACTAGCATGACTATCTGAGAATTGGCATGACTTTCGGTGAGACAATCTTTTGAACTAGCATGACAACCGGTGAGACAATCACTTGAACTAGCAAGACAATTGGCATGACAATCTGTTGAACTAGCAAGACAATCCCATGACTGGTAGAACTTTCGGTATGACAATCTGTTGAACTAGTATGACTTTCGGTATGACAATCCAGATTGTCATACCAGTTCAATTGATTGTCATGCTGAATTAATATTGAATACAAATTCAAAAAAAAATCTGAAAATTCTTAATATTAATTCAGAATTAATTAATCAATTAATTCAATTAATCAATAAATTAATCTTTGCAGATATAATTTATTTTCTTAATTAAACTATATGACTTAATTAATTAATAGAGAATTAATACTACTCTTCAACAACAACCATTCTTGTGAAAATCTTCTGAAAATCACTGTCAATTATGAATCAATTCCACCACTTCAATGTTGACATCGATGTACTGTTTGGTTCATGAGTGACTAACTTTCGTGACGTTTCTTCATGTCTTGACTTTGATAACTTGATTTTCTTCATATTAAATCCCTGTAATTATCTGATACCCTGACAAGATCTCCGTCACTTGATTAAATCCACAATCTTGATTTATATCACTGAGGCTTGATCAATTTCTTGAACTTCTTCCAATGAAGTAATTCCTCAAGTCTGTAGATGAACATTGTTTCTGAATCCTTTGACAGATGTTACTTTGTGAGATCTCTTTGACGGTAGATCCACTATTTACTTGTTACATTCTTATTTGAGTTGAGTCAAATCCTCGAATAAACAAATAGGCTATGAAATATGCCTTTCAGCATCCCTACTGATAATCTGGTGGAGGCTCCAACTTAGGATGAGCTGCATGAATTCATGGACTTCACAATTATTCTGAGAGGATTAATCTGGCCAGTATGAATAAGAAGTATCTGAGGAGAGAATGGTCATTTCTATTTGACTCTGTGATAAGGGCATTCACTTGCAGAAAGTCAGGATTTGACAACATCTCAAGTGTTGTTCAGAAACTGGTGTACTCAATGACATTCAACAAATAGATAAATATAGGACACTACATATTGGAGGAGCTGAGAACTAGACTCACTATGCCATTGGAATCAAGAGGTAAGGAGATCTTTTTGCCTAGGTTTATTATGTCAGCTTTAAATTATAAAGTTAATGACATACATATGCTAGAAGGTGTAAACAGGACACTAATTGGCAATTGTAAGCAAGTATCCAAAATCTTATTTGGATCACTTCTTACTAAGAATAAGGTCCCAGTAGGTCTTAAGTTAACACCTTTCATGATTTAAAGATTTAAGACTTACCCTTATTCTATGCCAAACATGAGAAGTAGTGGAAATCAACCAAGTGCAACAATGGTTCCTGAGCTTGTGGAAGCACAAACATAGGCACACCCACAGAAACCTACCAATGTTGAGCCTGTTCCTTTAAAACCCTTAGAAACTAGGCAACTAACCACCTCATCTTCTCAAAAGGATGAGGTGGGTAAAAAAAGAGAAATGGGGTAACCTTAGCAGTTATAGCTAAGAGTGGTGAGGTTCAACCTGAAGATGAGTCACCTTTGTTCAAGAGATCCAAAAGAATTAAGAAATCTGAGCTGACCACTCAAGCCACCTCTATATCATCCCAATATAATGCAGTTGTAAAAGCACCTAGTATTCAGTCTGCACAGCCTGCACCTGAAGCAATTCAAGTGTACGGTAGGAGAAATAAGGAGGGCACACATTGTGAGAGCATATCTCTTGAAGCTCCCTCATCTATTCAGGGGGAGCTGCCAACACTCACAACTCAACAACAATCTCTCATCTCTCAAATTTCTTCACTACCAACATCACTTGAATTCAATTCTCGAATGCAAGCTCACTCAAGTGACTTAGCTCAAGAAGCTTTGCTCACCACCCAGACACTCAATTTAGATGGTGAGAGGCTACATGTTGGGGTAGACCTTGATGACACCATCAAAACCATGGGGGATTCATTAGTTTTTAATGAAGACCCAATGGATATCTCTAATGCACCTTAATGTGCAAAACAGTCTTCATACGCTGAAAGGTTTGAGGGTAGTACTCCTGAGGGGGAGCTATCTAAATCCTCTCCAATTAAATTGGAGGTTCCTCATGTAGGAGCAACTCCCCTCAAAACCCTAGAAGATATTGCCTTGGCAGTTGAAGCTAGGAGTACAATTGTCAATGATCCTGTCATAGGGGAGGCAAGTATAGCACATTCAGGTGACATTGTGGTGCAAGACACAGAAGGGTTTGAGACTGGTGTACATGGAAGTAACCCAGTCAAATCCCCTCCAATTTAATTGGAGGTTCCCACAACTAGTGAGGAACAACAACTAGTCATAACCACAGAGCAATCTGTGAGTAAAACTGTGACTTCAGTCACAGGTGTTTCTGAACCATCCACCTCACAACCTTAACAAACTCACATTCTCTCTCAGTGGCTGCAAGAATCTGGCTCTCAAGCCACTTCTGTAGATGATCTACTAGTAGAGCAGATTTCTGGACTGACCAACATCTCACAACATCTTTTGACTTCCAATATGAGCAATCAAGAAATATCAAGCTATCATGCTTACATACAATGAAGAGGTTGAGGAGCAGCAAGAGAAAATTGTCAATGATGCTGAGCATGATGGAAATGTGGATGCTTGGCTCTCTGATGACTTTGTCTTAGAAATGGATCAAGTCTTGGCCAGATTTAGAAAAGAATACATTACTATTCTGGGCAGCAATGCAAGGGACTTGACTCCACAAGCTGTATATGATGCCATTACAAATGTATACAAAGCTCAGCTCAAAACATTTCATCTTTTTGGTAAAGGTCTAGAAGTCAAGCTCAATGGTCATGAAGACAGAATCAGAAAACTGGTGAATGAGAAGATGGATAAGATTATACCATCTCAAGAACAGATCACTACCAAATTCAAGCACTTTGCTGAGCAAATGTCAAGAATGGATCTTGCTTCTATTGAGAAAGAAGTCAAAAATCTCATACAATCTTTCATCAATCTCAACACACTGATCCAACAACAAATCACTCACTCAAATGACACTAAGTTAAAGATAGACCAACTTCACCAGAGCAGATATGAGCCATCAGCTTTGCTTATGGAAGGCATCAAACAGGCTATAGATAAAACATTTGGCACATCTACTAGCTCTTTTCAGCCTGGCTCCATCTCCACAAACCTAAAAATTCAATCTCTACAAGGACAAGTCTCAGCACTGCAAGACTCCAACTCCTCTCTCACTGCACAAGCTTGTCAAGATCCAACAAACAGACATCCAGACCCTGGTGGACTCTCATAAGCATCTTCAAATGCAGAATTCTATAGCTTTGGGAGCCATCATGAGCAAACTAAACATACCACTACCTTCTCTACCTGAATAAGTCAGGCCTGAAATCCCTACTCCCCTCCTCATGCCTTCCAACAAGACTAAGGGGGGAGATAGAGGCTAGGCTGGCACAATCAAGATATGTTAGTGTTTGTGCCCTAGAGACAACACTATTATGTTTATATTATGAAACATTTGGATTATTAATTCTGATTATATGGATTATTCTTTAGTAATTTATTATATCTTTATTTTCAGCGATAAGATGTTAGATTAATAAATGTCCTTGGAATATGATATGTAATTTTATATCTCTAAGTATGTGACTTAGAAATGAGAGTATGAGAATAATATCGATATTCCTAAAGATCCCTAGTCGAGTATTATTATTAAGGGACAATAATAATGCATTAAGACTAGTGTGAATGTTGACTGATAATCACATCTCATTGATCATAGGTATAGTGATACTAAAGTCAAAACACAGGCACATGTATTATACACATGGTGCTGGAAGACCCAATGTGAGATTCTACATGTCTGTTGTGTCATAAGTAATTCTCACAGTGATAATGATATATTGGTCCTTAGACTTGAAATCATTATATTTCTATATAAGAATTATTATACTTTGGTTGCATTAAAAGTTACCTTTGACCGGGTGATGATAAAAGTGTATATTGGGTATATTATGAATCATATGAGAAATATAAATGATATAGAAAGGATTTAACCCTCCTATTTTAGGAGTGATATTATTGGCCTCTTGTTTGAGTTAGACTATGAAATGCATGGCCATGCTCAAATGTTGATTTGATGTTATAGTATACTCATCGATCAAGGAAACCTGGATTAAATTATGAAGAGGATGACACATAACATGCCTCGAGTTTAATCTATAATATATGGTTAAAAGGATTATAGTACATTGTACATTATACACAAAAGGTTTAATCGATCACTGATTTAATTATTATTACTTGGGTAACAATGATGTATTACTAGATGCCGCTCATTGTTTATGATTTTAAATTTGATTTAAAATTGTTGCCAACGTAATAATAACCTAAAGAGTCGCACAAAGAATGATTGGAGGATTATTTAATTTAAATTCGGATTTAAATTAAATGTAAGTAATTCGAATTATTTGTTATTAATTAAGTGTGACTTAATTAATTAAATAAATAGGAAATTCGAATTTAATATTAAATCCGAAATTAAGTTATTGGATGATTAAGTGAGACTTAATAATACAATAATTAGAATTTCGAATTTAATAATAATAACAACTCTAAAATTAAGTTTAGAGTTGGAGTCCCAATAGCTCTTGCCTATATAATATTTTTTTCTAATAGAATTAGGGTTAC
The DNA here is from genome assembly GCF_009905375.1 of Apium graveolens. Taxonomy (NCBI): domain Eukaryota; kingdom Viridiplantae; phylum Streptophyta; class Magnoliopsida; order Apiales; family Apiaceae; genus Apium; species Apium graveolens. The sequence continues at coordinate 2,467,188 of NC_133656.1, read as the reverse complement.
ACGTTTTATTTGATAAAACATAAACCCTAGAACTTGAAGAGAGATAGAGAGAGCAAGAAGGCGGCCTCAAGAACGTGCTAGTACACACCCATCCTTCGGGCAATCATTCGTGTGGATACCTTCAAGGCGTAGATCGTTCCAGCGATGGGCTACGTGGTGATCATTCAAGACCTCCATCTTTCCATTAACGTAAAGCTTCTTAAGGTAAACATACTGAACTACGAATTAAATATTATTTTTCGCATGGATCCTGCGGAGGGTTTCATTTTTTTCAGATTTAAATTTACGTTTCCGTTGCGTTTATGTGCTAAAAACCCTTCAAGATCATCTCGACAACAAGTCCAGGGTGCTGAAAAGAAATTAACTAAAGAAGTAGATCTGGACATGGGGAGACTTATTAGGGCTGCTGAAGGACCTAGTCTGAGCAAAGAATTTGATGAACTACTCAAGGCCCTAAAAGCTTCTCTCAATAACAATCACTTCACATACAAAAAGGCCCTGGACATGATAATTAACTTCATAAGAGTGATCATGGTCAATGAGGACAACTTTCTGCAAAAGAAGATATTAATAAATGCAAATGACTCAGGGATAGACAGATATATGCAGGTGTCCCTCAATTACCTTGTCTCAAGGAGGGCATCTGAGTTGGATATCTTCATCAACAAAGTTAAAGTTATAACTCATGAAGATACCTTGCTATTACCTGAATTGAGAAATGCTCAAGTGGCTGTTTTTCCTGAAGCATATCTACAGCCAAGCAAGGGTATAACATACATTTGTCCAAACACCAAAAACTTCAAACATTTTCAGATCCCTAAGCAGTGTGTCATGGGAAACAAGAAGCTTATCATGATCCTAGAAACTGGGTTAAAAGCCAAGAAGAACAAGAACTTTGATGACATGGAAATGATAAATCTATTGAGGAGATACATGTATAATGCAAAAGCCAACTTGCCCAAAATTCAATTCAACAAGGATGACTTGGATGATGATGAGTAGAAGAAAGATGATCAAAATCCTTCTGGCTCAAATCCATGTCAATCTAGTAAGCTATCTGGCAGCAAGAGTGGAGAGAAGAAGAAGGAGGATGACAAGAAAGATGAAGAGAAGAAGAGAAGGAGTGAGAGGAGGAGCAAAAAGATTCATGATGGCTCATAACCACAACAAGCCCTAAAAATCCAAACAAACCTAGCTCAACCTATATCTCAACCTTCAAAAACAACCATCTCAAACATTATACCATCTCAATCCTCAAAACCTAAATTTCTATACAAACAAACAACCAACTCTTTCCTAAAAATTCCAATCACCTCAAGCCAAACTAATCTCAAGAAAATCACAACCTTACCATTAGCCAAGCCTTCACTGAAAGTAAATCACAATTCTGTTGGGAGAAAGCCTAAGAAAGTCAAACTTACTGATAAAGAAGAAGTCACTGAAAGGGTCATCTGGAACTGTTTCAAGCAATCTGACTTTCTACCATTGAATTGGGGCATCTCAGATGAAGATTATTTTCAACAACTTGCTGAGGAAATAGTCAGATTCTGGGTTGTATCTCTAAGGGAAGTTAGAATTTATTATGAAGATGAATCCTTCACTTTTCTTGGCTGCACTCTATTGGATTCACTTTCTCCCACAAAAATTAAAAGAGTGATAAGTCTGCTAAAGGATAAGGATTCTTCTACTAGAGCAAGGAGATCAATTCTGGCTGAATGGTTGATTGAGAGAGAAGATAGAAGAAAAAGGAATGAAGCTGAGTATGAGGAAAAAAAGAGAAGGTATGATGTAGAACTTGAATTGTTCATAAGAAGGTCGGAAGAATTGAAAGCTAAAGGAATGAGCAGAATATCCAAAGATGGAAAGTTTCTCAACATCAAAGCTGGCCAATTCTCAAGGTTTAGAATTGATTTACTGAATAGTGTTTATCCAAGGATGCAAGGTCTAAACTAGTAGAAGCTCTAAGTGGAACCCCTATTATAGAAGAGCTTGAAATTCTTGTTCAATTAAAGGATATTCTTAAAGAAGAAACTGAAGCAAAAACAGTATTTACTTGACCCTTGTAACTACTTGTAACTTGTAAATCTTTTATTTTGTATAAAAGATGTAATTGTGTCAATTTTCATTTAAGTACTTTACTTTTCATTTTATCTTGGGGTTAGTCTTGTTAACAGGCATGAATTTGTGTTAAGCAATCTTCTCACAAATTAGGGGAGATTGTTGTGCAAGACATGCCTATATCTAAACAAGACTAAGTCAAATTGACAACCCTAAGTAAGTTGTATTGTTATCTTAGTTTGTATTTGTACTTGTAACACCTTAAAGTCTGTAAAAATGCAAAGGAGTAGACTAGAGTCTTTTTTCTTAAACAGTATCAAGCTTAAGGATTTTATCTGGAGGAAGATCAAGAAGATCGTGCCTCGGAAGATTTTTGAAGAAGCTTGGAGTTGAATAAATCTGTTTGGATAAAAATACTCTAAGTCCAGATCTCTACAAGTCACAGATTTAGTGATATAGAGAAGTCATTCGAGAACTCCAAATGATTTATCGAGAAGTCAGGAAAGCTACTAGAGAACTCAGAGAGATATCAACAAGTCAATTAAAGACATGAAGTTTGGAGATATCGACAAGTCATTTCTTTACTAGAGAACTCAGAGTTATCGACAAGTCTACATTCATTAGAGAACTCTGAGTTATCAATAAATCAAAGTCCACTAGAGAACTCAGAGATATCGATAAGTCAAAATTCACTAGAGAACTCTAAGTTTTCGACAAGTCAAAGTGAAGACATGATGCTGAGAGATCTCGACAAGCCAAAGTCTCATTCGAGAACTCAGAGACCTCTATAAGTCAAATTCACTATAGAGCATTAGAGATATCGATAAGTCAATATACTTATCGAGATGTCAAGATCTCTATATGCCTAACTGGAGATCTTGAGGTAAATTTTCAAAGTACAAAATACAGAACAGTTCAATATTCAAGATACACAATCAACAAACAATCCAACCAGCTGGATTGACAAGTCTACAAAAAGCAGCTTGAAGGATGTGCAAGATCAATGGTGAAGATTAACTAACAAAAGAAGATCAAGATAATCACAGGATGCCAAAGATATGTTAGACCAGAAATAGAAGCTTCACTTTTCCAAAAATGGAATGACAAGTGACAGTTTAGTAAAGGATAATAGCATATCTTATTGTACACTGTGTAAACTAGTAGTTAACTGATTTATAAAGTTAACACTGGTCTTTTGTTTGTTGTAATAATCTATTGTAACAATCTAGATAGAAACTCTTGTAATTCTCTCAAGAAGAAGCTAAGCTCTTTCTCAACAAAGAGCCTAGAAATTTTGTAGCAAAACATTCTTAAATTTAATATAAAATTAAGTGAGTTTTGAAAGAATTGTGTTCTTTATTATTGCATGGTTATCTACTACATTAACAAATTTTCTCTACAAGATTTAATTTACTTTGTTCAACCATAAATATTCAATAAAAGCCTAAAAATATCTAAAACACATTCACCCCCTGTGTGTTATTCATTTCCTAACAGGAACCTCCAATTGAATTGGAGGGGATTTGACTGGGTTACTATCATGTTCACCAGTCTCAAACCCTTGCGTGTCTTGCACCACACTGTCACTTAAATATGCTATACTTGCCTCCTCTATGACAGGATCATTGACAATTGTACTCATAGCATCTATATCTAATGTAATTTATGCCAGGGTTTTGAGGGGAATTGTTCATGGAACAGGAACCTCCAATTGAATTGGAGGATTTAGATAGCTCCCCTTCAGGAGTACTACCCTCAAACCTTACAGTCTGTGAAGACTAATTTTCACATGAAGGTGCATTTTCAACCACCATGGGGTCTTCATTAAAAACTGATGAATCCCCCATGTTTGTGATGGTGTCATCAAGGTCTACCCCAGCTAGTAGCCTCTCACCATCTGAATTTGGTGTCTGGGTGGTGAGCAAGGTTTCTTGAACCAAATTACTTGATTGGGGCAACACTTGAGGATTTCATTCAAGTGTTTCAGTATAGGAAGAAGAAATATTAGATATAATATTTTAAAGTTTAGGACTGAGTGTTGGTAGCTCCCCCTGAATGGATGAGGGAGCTTCAAGGGATGTGCTCTCCTAGTATGTGCTATCCTTATTTCTCCTACCATACACTTGGATTTGTTCAAGTGTTGGCTGTGCAGACTCTTTACAAAGTGCATTGGGGAGAATGCTCTTTTCAATAGAAACACCCTGTTGAGAGGATGTCTCTAGAATCTGTTTTGACCACAACTGCATCCTTTTGGGAGGGTGGAGAGGTGGTTTGAGTGGTCAACTCAGTTTTCTTATCCTTCTTTGTTTTTCTGACCAAAGGTGAATCAGGTTATACTTGTACCTCACTACTCTCATTTATAATAGTTAGGGTTATCTCATTTCTCTTATTTTTACTCACTTCACCCTTTTGAGAGGATGAAGTGGTTAGTTTCCTAGCTGCTATTTGGTTTGAAGAAATGGTCTCAGCTTGGGAAGGCCCCTATTGGTTTTCCTGTATTTAAACTTCTACAGGTTCAGGGACCATAGCTGTACTAGGTTGAGCATTTGATCTCATATCAGGCATAAGGTAAGGGTAAGTCCTAAACCTCTCCATCATGAATGGAGTAATTTTCAAATTCACATTTACCTTATTCTTTGTAGTAAGTGAACAAAATATAATTTTGGACACTTGCTTAAAATTGCCTATTTTAGTGTTGTCTATACCATTTAACAAATGTATGTCTAATACCTTATGATTTAAGGTAGACATGTTAAATTTAGGGAAGAAAATTTCCTTACCTCTAGCAGAATGGGTCATGGTCATCCTGGTTGCAAGTTCTTCCAGGATCAATAGACCAACATTCAAGTGTCTGTTGTGGGCTATTAAGAACACCAACTTCTGTACCACACTTGAAATGGTGTCATACCCTGTCTTCCTGCATGTGAAGGCCCTCACTATAGAATCAAACACAAAGGACCCTCCTTTCTTAGGTTTATTCTGTTCAAACTTGCCAAGTTGATTCTTCCACCATAGTTGATGAAGTCCATAAACTCAGTTAGTTCATCCTGGGTTGGCACCTCCACTAGATTTGCAGTTGGAAGACCCAAGGCTGCTGCATTCACATCTTGTTCATTGAACTCTATTTGTTGGCCTCCAATTGAGCATGTCACCACCAAGGACACAGAGTTGTCAAGCATAACAGTTCTCACTACTGCTGTTGTCCAAAATTCATGCAGAACATCCAAGTATAGGACTGGGTTAACTGTTAAAGCACCTACAAGATAGGATTCAGACAGAAATTTCACAAACCCCTTGAAACTGTTAGGGGCTTGGTTAGCATCAGTACAAGCGATGTAGTTTGTTCCTTTCTCTGAGATTACAGCTCTAACATTGTTGAGGGCCATTATTGTTGAGTAAGATTGAATGGGTAAAAAAATTAGTGAGAAAGAGTTTGAAATGAGAGAGAAATCGGTTTCAAATTGAAAAAGCTAGGTCACTTAGAGTTCTCGAAGGCGTAAGTATATGTATCGAGATGTCTGGGTATTTATAGTAAAAGCAGATGACTTATCGAGAAGTTAAAAATAGATGTTTGGAGTATAATTATCGAGAAGTCATTTTGAAGGTGAATTACATAACGAGAAGTCATTTTAATTTACTCTTTTTGAGAACTAAAAATTAACTTATCGAGATGTCAAATAAATACCCAGTTTGTCCAAAATGGACTGAATTGTTTCCAATTTTTATTTGAATAAATCAAAATAAAATCAGAATAGTTTTGTCAAAAGTATTTTACCAAAATAATTTATTGGATTAAATTATTTCAGTTTTGAGTTATCTATAAGTCTAATGAATATGCTTGTAGAGAACTCTGTGAGTTAACACTATTAGAGATCTCTACAATGACTTATCGATAAGTCATAATAAAGCTTATCGAGAAGACTCGAGAAGTCAGTAAATTGACTTGTCGATAACTCACTCGAGAAGTCTTAAAATGACTTGTCGATAAGTCAATTAGACTTATCGAGAACTCAGTTCTCTATATACTTTTGATCACTTTGATTCTGTCTTGTGTTTACTTTACATATTGGAGATGTAAATTGTTACAACCGGCATTTTCGTGTAATATTAATTGTAAAATTTGGTGTAATTATAAAGTCGAATGCCAATATATGCAACTATTGTATGCTTGTGTGAATGAGAATTCTGCGTCTTAAATTTTTGTTATGTGGTATATGAATTTTCAAAGCAAAAATTTATTTATTTCTTTCATTTTTGATTTATAAGGAATATCTTAAACCTTGAATATATATCTTTTTAAAAAGTTATTTGTTCACAAAATTCAAAAGTAGTTTTATAAAATTTCTAAAAATCCAAGTTATTTTATGGTATAAATTTTATAATTTTTGAACTTGTATTTTATTTTATAAAAATAAATCTTTATAAATTTTAGTTGTCATATTTAGCAAATTACAAGAAAACCCTTGCATGCAAACCACCCTTTCATTCTTTTCAAGGACAAATAGGACAATTCCAAACCCACTAACTCATGAACTAGTAGCCAAATTACCTCCTTGACCTTGCATGCAAGTTAGCTTAGTTCTAGCTAGAAGGATACCCTTGTCATTTCTCAAACCCACTCACATTATAGTCAAATCAAGACATAAAAACAACTCAAAGAAGTGATCATCACTTCACTTCACCCCACCACTTCACTCTCATCTCCTTCTTCCCCCCCCCCCTCTCGGTTTTTCCCCCTCCCCTCTCGGCAATTCCCAAAAACCGAGCCCCCCATCCCCTTCTTTCTTCATTTCTCACTCAAACAATCATCCTATTATCAAGTAATCCTACTCCCTACATATTGTCCTTGTATATCTTAAGAGTTTAGAGTAGAAAAACTTATGTGTTGACCTTGCATGGTGGTGTGTTGTTAAAACTCCAAGTGAATATCCTTGATTCTTGTGAATTCAAGGCTTTCACCATGAGTTATAGTAGCAAAGGGTTGAGAATGGCTAGACATGAGTATGTTACACTCATGCAATTGTTGTTTTCACCCTAGTCCATTCGGCCATGACTTGATAGGAGCCAAATGGATGGTGTTTTGGTTGACATGTTCCACTTTGTGTGTTTTTGTGATGATAACATGAAAATCTTAGTGAAGTCTTGATAAAACCCTTGCATTCTAAGTGATCATCTAGATATAGCTTATTATAGGCTTGCATGTAAATTTCATGGTAATATATATTTAGAAAACATGTTGTTTTAATTGGTAAAACTCGAAGACATGCATTCATGTAAATTTCTCTTGGAATGTTGGAAGATTTTGATCATTTAGAAAGATTTTGTTAGTAAGCTTTAATTTCAGTAGGAATAAGGTGTTAATATTGATTAATACTCCTTGATGTATGGTAATAATTTGTGGTTATCTTTTATAAAAATGTATATCTTGTTGTTTCAAAAACTTGATGATTTGTGAGTTGTAAAGTGTAGTTCTTTTGTTTTGCCATAATTGTACCTTAGGTAAGGATGATCTCCACCAAAGTTATTTTGAGAATAAGGGAGTTAGTTCAGTAGATCACCATGTTTAAGTCTTGGTTTGGGTATTGGGTTGTTGGTAGTTGAGTTTGTCAAGTCAAAACCTTGGAGAAAGGAGAGTTTTAGTTTCTGCAGAAAATCAGTTTAGTACCCTGAGGTTTAGAGTGAGTTTTGACCATGTCATTGATGTGCACTTTGAGGCCCAAGCCACCAGAAGTTATTATTGGGAGTATATAAAAGGTTTTATGTGTTGGTTGGAGGTTTGCATGTCATTTGGTTAGGTGCACAAGTAGAATAACAAAATCTGTCCAGCAGGGGACAGTTTTGTTGCAACTTAGGAATAGGGAGATTTGACCATGTCATGGGTAGGCCCTCATTAGGAACTGTTGGGCCTTAGTTAGAGGGAGTGTCAGAGAAGTTTTTCCAACCATATTTCATAGGATATGAGTTAGAACCATGTGTCACAAGTTAATTAAAGTCAGGGCGTTTTCTGCCCAGAAAAATAGGGGAACCTTGGACTTTTAGCTTAGGCCCAAGAAGGCCCAAGTCAGGCCTTTGAGCCACATCAAGTTTTTGAGATGCCCTTAGGTTAGGAGAGTCTTGTGTAAAAGCTTTGAAGGAAAACTTGTAGTTGAAGAGTGTCTAATTCACTCAAGAAACCATAGTCGTCATTCTGAAATTTGCACCAGTGAGCACTTTCACTTATCACATAGTTTTAGAACACTTAGGAGTGAGTATTAGGTTGACCACCATAGTTGTTAGATAGTATAAGGTCAGTAGAGCAAAAGGCACAAGTGAGGGTCAATAGGTTTTGGATAGTTTAGTAAAGGCACATCGAGTTAGGAAGCCAAAATTAGAAGATTTTTTCTAGTTTAGCGACCAAGTGACTTAAGTTGTGAGTCGAGATCATCCAAGCCTAGTATTGCATTATGGTGTATATGGTGTTATTTGGTATTAATATATGATATGTGATTATGTGGCTATGTGTGTGCAATTATAATTTAAAGGTGAATATAAATTAAGTGCATATAGGCCTAAGCGCCATCTGTGTTTCATTTTGGGTTGTAAATAGGTTAAGTCGGTGAGAATATATTATAATGAGGATTATTATTATTATTTATGTAGGATCTCGAGACGAGGGAAAACTTGCCAGAAAGGTCGAGTGAAGCTCCAGTTGCTCCTACCAGTCAGACCAGACCAGCCTTTCTCAAGGCAAGTGATTCAACTTGACCTTCGTATTTACTGTTAATAGTTCATACATTGCTACAACTATCCTGTGTCATTTGATATATTAAATCAAACGTATCTTATGTTTATCTTTGAATTATATAGAGATGACATGAACCCTCGAGTACGTATTCAAGTAGTTCAAAAGTCTTTTCATGATAGTTGAATGCCATGATAAAATAAAGAGTTGTTATAATACTTGATTGATCCTCTTGATTAACATGCTAATGATTCCTAAGTATTAATACCTCATCCTGATACTTGAACTCCTATAGAACCTTACCTTGAACTCTGATAGTCAGATACTTACCAACGTGATTCCTCATTGATTGATACCCTCTTTCTTATCCTAAAGCTTGATAATTCTGATATATATATCCTGAGCTAAAGATCATTTCTGCATACCTTAACACCCTTAGTATTCATGAAGCTTACCTTCTTGATGATCTAGCACTTGAACCTTGATGAGAAACCATTGCTTTGAGCCCAAATTGGAATTACCCTTCATATTATCCATTAGCCTCACTAAATCCCCTTGTCCAATCTTTGATATATGAAAACCATTCAATTACTTGAATAGAGTATAGTTTTGTGAATCATGGCCCTGATATTCAGTACCTTATTTCCCGTGTTTCGAGTTGATCTATAATTCCTTGATAAAAATGTTTACTGTAAAAAGAGATTTTGTTATAATTCGGCATCAGTTTTTGAAATAAATAAAATGTGGGTTTTCAGTCCCAAAGGGGGATAAATGTTTTCTTTGAATAGTGGATCTGGACTGAGACGCGAGTCCTTTCCACACTTATATTAGGCTTAAAAGTTGCCTAGGGATTCCCATTAATGTTTTAGAACCCAGCGAGGTTCGGGATTACTTCGCGACTGATCACCTGCTGTAATCCGTAACGTCATAAAATGATTTTGATTAAGATATGATTTTGAAATTATTTTGATACAAACAAAATGATGCCATTACCCAAAGTTTTATCTCTCGTTATCTCAGATTATGTCTTCCCATTGACATTCTTTAATATATATCTCAATTTATGTTTTGTATCGTATTGTTTAGCACTTGTTGAGCATTTGGCTCACTCCTTGCTTTACCCTGATATTACAGCTAGCAGCTATGGTTAGATTCACTCCTTGTGTATCGTAAGTGGATAGATGATGCAAATGTTGCTCAATGCTTCATGCTAGCTTCCATGAACATTGAGCTACAGGAGCAACATGAGCATATGAATGCTCACACTATCCTAATGCATCTACAAGAGTTGTATGATGTGGCGGGGAGGACAGCTCGATATGAGATATCGAAGGAGCTGTTCGGTTGTAGGATGTCTGAGGGATCATCTGTGAATGACCATGTACTTAAGATGATCAATTTGATTGAACGTCTTGGACAACTTGGTTTTGCCATGGATGGGGAGCTGAGCCAAGACTTGGTCTTGCAATCGCTTTCGAGTTCGTTCTCGCAGTTTGTTGTGAACTTTCACATGAATAAGTTGGATGTCAGCCTGCCTGAACTCCATAACATGTTGAAGACTGCGGAATCGAATTTTCCCCCTAAGAAGAGTTCTATTCTTCTAATTGGTGAAGGTTCCAATCCTAAGAAAAGGAAGAGGAACTCTTTCAAGAAGAAGAAAGTAGGTGAAGAAAAGCCGGTTCCACCAAAAGCTGAAGACCCCAAGAGCAAAGTTGTTTGCTTTCACTGTAACAAGGTGGGGCACGGGAATAGGAACTGCAAGGTTTACCTTGCAGAATTGAAGAAGAAGAAGGGTAGTGAGACTACCGCTTCTGATTCAGGTATGTTCATGATAGAAGTGAATATGTCATTAAATCAAATTTCTACTTGGGTATTAGATACCGCCTGTGGTTCTCAAATCTGCAATTTGTTGCAGGTACCAAGGAGAAGTAGGACTCTTGAGGAAGAGGAGGTGATTCTACTGATGGGAAATGGAGCAAGAGTTGCTGCTGAAGATGTAGAATCATTTCATTTACATATACCTACGGGCAAGACTATTGTTTTAAATAATTGTTATTTTGTTCCCTCGATTGTGAGGAATATTATTCCCATGTTAGACTTGGCTGGATTTTCATTTATTATTGAGAATAATGAATGTTCTATTCTTAGAGATAATATTCTTTATGGACGTGGTGCTTTAAATAATGGTCTGTATATATGTGACATAATTTACTTCAGATTGAACAAACTAATAAAAGAAAAGGGATAATGAAAATCTCACTTCATTGTGGCACTGCAGTCTCCATTTAGTAGACATGGAGAGAGGGCTGCAAATTTGCTAGGAATGGTACACACAAATGTATGTGGACCAATGTCTATGCAAGCCATGGGTGGATTTTCATACTTCATTACTTTCATAGATGATAGATCTAGATTCGGATATGTGTTTGATGAAACACAAGTCTGAAGCCTTTGAAAAGTTCAAAGAGTATAAGTATGAAGTGGAGAAATAAACCAAACATAGTATTATAATTCTTCGATTAGATCGAGGTGGTGAATACTTGAACGGAGAGTTTCTGGATTATTTCAAAGTAAATGGTATAGTCTCCCAGTGGACGCCTCCAGATTAGTATCTGAAAGGAGAAATCGAACTCTGTTAGACATGGTTCGGTCCATGATGAGCTATGCAAATCTTCCACTATTCCTATGGGGTTATGCATTAAAAACCTCAGTATATTTACTGAATAAGGTGCCTTCCAAATCTGTTCCTCAAACTCCGTATGAGATATGGAAAGAAAGGAAACTGAGTCTTAAACACGTTAAGATTTGGGGATGTCCAGCTTATGTCAAGTAAGTTGACCCATATAAGCTGGAATCTCGATCCGTAAAATATAGTTTTTTGGGATATCCTAAAGAGACTTTAGGGTATTACTTTTACACCGATCATCGGGTGTTTGTCTCCAGACATGCTACCTTCTTGGAAAATGAGTTTATCCTTGAAGGAAACAGTGGGAGCAAAATTGAACTTGATGAAGTTCAAGAAGCACAAACTACTACGGATCAAGTGGAAACACCTGTTCTGACTGAACAACCTTCTGTGGAACAGCCCATTCATAGATCAGGGAGAGTGTCTCGCCAACCTGAGAGGTAATATGTCCTTGTCATTGAGAATGACAATGAGTTGTCGATCATTGATGATGACGACCCTGTGACCTATAATGAGGCTATGAGTAGTGTTGACTCAGAGGAATGGCATAGTGCCATGAAATCCGAAAAGGAATCTATGTATATGGTATACGAAAGAATGATTGGAGCAGATGGCCAGGTGGAGACCTATAAGGCCAGGCTTGTGGCAAAAGGATTCAAACAAAGGCAATGGATTGACTTTGATGAAACTTTTTACCTGTAGCCCTGTTAAAATCAGTTCGGATTTTGCTTGCGATTGCTGCTTACTACGACTATGAGATCTGGCATATAGCCAGATGGTTTTCTTTCCAAGGGAAATGAAAGCCTAGTGTGTAAGCTACTGCGAACCATATGTGGTTTAAAGCAAGCTTCTCGAAAGATGGAACATTCGTTTTGATGAGACAATCAAAGAGTTTGATTTTATCAAAAAACGTAGATGAACCATGCGTTTACAAAAGGGTTAGTGGGAGCGCGGTAACATTTCTTGTATTGTATTGAAATAGAGTTGACACACATAACAACATAGCAGACACACATAACAACATAGCAGACCCACTCACAAAGCTACTTTCTAAAATTCACTTTGATTGTCATAAAGACTAGATGGGTATTAGATACCAGAGTGATTGGCTTTAGTACAAGTGGGAGATTGAAAGGAATATGTCCTAAGTCCAATCAGGTATTAGGATTTAGGAATAACCTTTTATATAATCTATTTTGATTCCATTGATATTAATAAAAGACTTGTTTTATTTTTATTATGGGCTTTATCTATTTAAGTGTTTAAATAAGATATACCATAGTTTAGAGTAAAGCTTTTTATGGATTATGATGAGATCATAATAGTGAGACCTAAAAGATGATAACTCTAAACTTAAAAAGTTCCTGGTCGTAGGATTACTAACTGCTAATTAATAATCCGCAGAGATCGGTACATACTATGCTTGCTTCATTATGAAGGATGTCTGTTCTCACAGACATTTGTGTGGTGACACTATAGCTAGTATGTAGGTGCTTATCATAGAATAAGTTCACTGAACATTACTCGCCCAGCTGAACAACTGATGGAGTTCACTCACGTGTCAGCAGTTGTTCACATAGTGATAGTTGTACAAGTATCCTTAGACTTGAGGTCATCATAGTCATCTTGTGTACACTGAACTATGCTTTGGTTTAGTTCTTAGTCTCCAGGGACAATTATTAGGGCTCTACTGGGTATAGGAATTTGTACACGAAGATAGTGTATGATCAATAAAGGATCTACCCCTTCCAGTGAAGGAAACGAATATTCAAGGCTGATCGACTTATGCTAGTTCAGGAATCTCTAGCCAGAGTGAATGAAATTAGAAAGGAGTTTCTAATTTGCATAGAACTACGCATAGTAAATGGTAAGCAAGTGATTAAATTAGATAGGCTTGACACGAGATTCATGCCTTGTATTTAATCGGGACATTGTAGGGTAGAAGGAGTTTATTGTACGGTAACTATTCACTGAATAGGTTCTTGGTATTCTAAGCAGTGAATTCATATTATCCAGATAGTCGCGATATGCTGAGAAGTATCCCTCACGATGTAGAATAAATGTGATTAATTAATTAATCATATTTAATAAATTAGAGAATTTATATAAATAATGATAAAATAGTTTTATTATTATTTATTTCTACTACCGGCTTAATATTGAACCTACAGGGTCACACCATAAAAATAGAATGATTTAATGGTGGAGGAATTAATTAATAATGGCTAATAATTATTTATTTATGAAATAAATAATTAATTGGCAAATTTAATAATTGATTAAAAGAGATTTAATTGATTATAAATTAATTAAGAAAAGTTCTTAATATTATTAATTAAGGATTTATTTTTTTGGAAATTAAATCAAGAGAGAGAATTATTTCTAAAGTGTTTAGAAAAAGGATTAATAATTAAAAGGTGTTTTAATTATTAATGAGAATAATAAATGGGAAAATAATAATAATATTTATGGGAAAATTTCAGCTAAAAATTTTGCCTATAAATATACTATTATAGACCCTATTTTTATTCGAACCCAAAAACCCAAAAGTTTTAGAAAACCTAATTATCTCCACCTCCTCCTCCTCCTTAACGTCGTTTTCTTGGTGGATACCGGTGGAGTGCTTCACGTTTGAGGAGCAGCTACTAAGGATCTCCGATCGTTGCTCTTGGATCGCATATTAAAGGTTAGTAATCGATCCCTATATTTTTACCACGATTATATGCTTTTATTTGGATTTTATATGTTTAAAAGTGTTTTACCATGCCCCCGCTGCGATAAAAATCCATCATTTTATGGTATAAATTTTATAATTTTTGAACTTGTATTTTATTTTATAAAAATAAATCTTTATAAATTTTAGTTGTCATATTTAGCAAATTACAAGAAAACCCTTGCATGCAAACCACCCATTCATTCTTTTCAAGGACAAAGAGGACAATTCCAAACCCACTAACTCATGAACTAGTAGCCAAATTACCTCCTTGACCTTGCATGCAAGTTAGGTTAGTTCTAGCTAGAAGGATACCCTTGTCATTTCTCAAACCCACTCACATTATAGTCAAATCAAGACATAAAAAACAACTCAAAGAAGTGATCATCACTTCACTTCACCCCACCACTTCACTCTCATCTCCTTCTTCCCCCTCCCTCTCGGTTTTTCCCCCTCCCCTCTTGGCAATTCCCAAAAACTGAGCCCCCCATCCCCTTCTATCTTCATTTCTCACTCAAACAATCATCCTATTATCAAGTAATCCTACTCCCTACATGTTGTCCTTGTATATCTTAAGAGTTTAGAGTAGAAAAACTTATGTGTTGACCTTGCATGGTGGTGTGTTGTTAAAACTCCAAGTGAATATCCTTGATTCTTGTGAATTCAAGGCTTTCACCATGAGTTATAGTAGCAAAGGGTTGAGAATGGCTAGATATGAGTATGTTACACTCATGCAATTGTTGTTTTCACCCTAGTCCATTCGGCCATGACTTGATAGGAGCCGAATGGATGATGTTTTGGTTGACATGTTCCACTTTGTGTGTTTTTGTGATGATAACATGAAAATCTTAGTGAAGTCTTGATAAAACCCTTTGCATGATAAGTGATCATCTAGATATAGCTTATTATAGGCTTGCATGTCAATTTCATGGTAATAAATATTTAGAAAACATGTTGCTTTAATTGGTAAAACTCGAAGACATGCATGCATGTAAATTTCTCTTGGAATGTTGAAAGATTTTGATCATTTGGAAAGATTTTGTTAGTAAGCTTTAATTTCAGTAGGAATAAGGTGTTAATATTGATTAATACTCCTTGATGCATGGTAATAATTCGTGGTTATCTTTTATAAAACTGTATATCTTGTTGTTTCAAAAACTTGATGATTTGTGAGTTGTGAAGTGTAGTTCTTTTGTTTTGCCATAATTGTACCTTAGGTAAGGATGATCTCCACCAAAGTTATTTTGAGAATAAGGGAGTTAGTTCAGTAGATCACCATGTTTAAGAATCGGTTTGGGTATTGGGTTGTTGGTAGTTGAGTTTGTCAAGTCAAAACCTTGGAGAAAGGAGAGTTTTAGTTTCTGCAGAAAATCAGTTTAGTACCCTGAGGTTTAGAGTGAGTTTTGACCATGTCATTGATGTACACTTTGAGGCCCAAGCCACCAGAAGTTAGTATTGGGAGTATATAAAAGGATTTAGGTGTTGGTTGGAGGTTTGCATGTCATTTGGTTAGGTGCACAAGTAGAATAACGAAATCTGTCCAGCAGGGGACAACACAAAATCTGTCCAGCAGGGGACAGTTTTGTTGCAACTTAGGAATAGGGAGATTTATCATGTCATGGGTAGGCCCTCATTAGGCCCTGTTGGGCCTTAGTTAGAAGGAGTGTCAGAGAAGTTTTTCCAACCATAGTTCATAGGATATGAGTTAGAACCATGTGTCACAAGTTAATTCAAGTCAGGGCGTTTTCTGCCCACAAAAACAGGGGAACCTTGGACTTTTAGCTTAGTCCCAAGAAGGCTAAGCCAGGCCCTTGAGCCACATCAAGTTTGTGAGATGCCCTTAGGTCAGGAGAGTCTTGTGTCAAAGCTTTGAAGGAAAACTTGTAGTTTAAGAGTGTCTAATGCACTCAAGAAACCATAGTCGTCATTCTGAAATTTGCACCAGTGAGCACTTTCACTTATCACATAGTTTTAGAACACTTAAGAGTGAGTATTAGGTTGACCACCATAGTTGTAAGATAGTATAAGGTCAGTAGAGCAAAAGGCACAAGTGAGGGTCAATAGGTTTTGGATAGTTTAGTAAAGGCACATCGAGTTAGGAAGCCAAAATTAGAAGACTTTGTCTAGTTTAGCGACCAAGTGACTTAAGTTGTGAGTCGAGATCATCCAAGCCTAGTGTTGCATTATGGTGTATATGGTGTTATTTGGTATTAATATATGATATGTGATTATGTGTGTGCAATTATAATTTAAAGGTGAATATAAATTAAGTGCATATAGGCCTAAGCGCCATCCGTGTTTAATTTTGGGTTGTAAATAGGTTAAGTTGGTGAGAATATATTATAATGAGGATTATTATTATTTATGTAGGATCTCGAGACGAGGGAAAACTTGCCATAAAGGTCGAGTGAAGCTCCAGTTGCTCCTACCAGTCAGACCAGACCAGCCTTTCTCAATGCAAGTGATTAAACTTGACCTTCGTATTTACTGCTAATAGTTCATACATTGCTACAACTATCCTGTGTCATTTAATATATTAAATCAAGCATATCTTATGTTTATCTTTGAATTATATAGAGATGCCATGAACCCTCGAGTACGTATTCAAGTAGTTCAAAAGTCTTTTCATGATAGTTGAATGCCATGATAAAATAAAGAGTTGTTATAATACTTGATTGATCCTCTTGATTAACATGCTAATGATTCCTAAGTATTAATATCTCATCTTGATACTTGAACTCCTATAGAACCTTACCTTGAACTCTGATAATCAGATACTTACCAACATGATTCCTCATTGATCGATACCCTCTTTCTTATCCTAAAGCTTGACAATTCTGATATATATCCTGAGCTAAAGATCATTTTTGTATACCTTAACACCCTCAGTATTCATGAAGCTTACATTCTTGATGATCCAGCACTTGAACCTTGATGAGAAACCATTGCTTTGAGCCCAAATTGGCATTACCCTTCATATTATCCATTAGCCTTACTAAATCCCCTTGTCCAATCTTTGATATATGAAAACCATTCAATTACTTGAATAGAGTATAGTTTTGTGAATCATGGCCCTGATATTCAGTACCTTATTTCCCGTGTTTCGAGTTGATCTATAATTCCTTGATAAAAATGTTTACTGTAAAAAGAGATTTTGTTATAATTCGGCATCAGTTTTTGAAATAAATAAAAAGTGGGTTTTCAGTCCCAAAAGGGGATAAATGTTTTCTTTGAATAGTGGATCTGGACTGAGACGCGAGTCCTTTCCACACTTATATTAGGCTTAAAAGTTGCCTAGGGATTCCCATTAATGTTTTAGAACCCAGCGAGGTTCGGGATTACTTCGCGGCTGATCACTGGCTGTAATCCGTAGCGTCATAAAATGATTTTGATTAAGATATGATTTTGAAATTGTTTTGATACAAACGGAATGATGCCATTACCCAAAGTTTTATCTCTCGTTATCTCAGATTATGTCTTCCCATTGACATTCTTTAATATATATCTCGATTTATGTTTTGTATCGTATTGTTTAGCACTTGTTGAGCATTTGGCTCACTCCTTGCTTTACCCTGATATTACAGCTAGCAGCTATGGTTAGATTCAAGCAGACTGCCCGTAAAACCTGTGATGCAGATGCTTATGTTCGAGCTCGGGTAGAATAAGTGATAGTAGTTTGTGTGAGGACTCGCTATTTAAAATCAGTTGTAATAGATGGTAGTGTTGGGCTGTTCCAAACCCTAAACTGTAAGATCTTGGAGTTGGTTACGTTTACTTCTTTTTAAAATGTTGTAATAGTTATATTTAATTTGTTGTTTAAGTTGGGGGCGTGACATAAATTAACATTTTGACAGTTTTCTTAGAATTGAAAAATTCCAAACTGAAATTTTATTTTTAAAAAATAAATATGCAGAGATTTCTAAAATATTTATAATTCATATTTCAGTTAATTTCTAATAGAATCAAATTAATTTTGATTTACTGGAAATTAATTTGCTGCAACACATTAACTGAGTTCTTGCCTTAGGATGAAGAATTTAACATTCCAATTTCACCTACAAGTCTTGTGAAAGTTGCTTCATCCAAAGGTTTAGTAAAAATATCCGCTAATTGTTTTTCTGTTAGAACAAAAATGAGCTCAATGGTACCATTTGCAGCATATTCTCTAAAAAAATGGTACTATACATCAATGTGCTTTGTCCTAGAATGATTAACAGGATTAGCCACAATAGATATAGTACTAGTATTGTCACACATAATTAGAATTTTGTGTAACACTAGGCCATAGTCCATTAGCTGATTTCTAATCCAAAGCACTTGAGCATAGCAACTTCCAGCAGCTATGTATTCTGCTTCAGCTGTGGAAGTTAACACATATTGTTATTTCTTGCTATGCCAGGAGACAAGTCTTTCTCCAAGAAACTAACAGCTTCCACTTGTACTCTTTCTGTCCACCCTGCATCCAGCAAAACATGCATCTGTGTATCCAACAGCTTCAAAACCAGTTCCCTTAGGATACCATAATCCCAAGTTTGGAGTTCCCTTTAAATACCTAAAAATTCTCTTAACAGCCATCAAATGTGATCGTTTTGGATTGGCTTGAAATCTTGCACATAGACATGTTACAAATATGATGTCTGGTCTTCTTGCAGTTAAGTAAAGTAGTGATCCAATCATTCCTCTATAGCTTGAAATATCTACACTTTTTCCCGTTCTATCTTCATCCAACTTTGTTGTTATAGATATAGGTGTAGAAGCAGGTGAACAATCAACCATGCCAAACTTCTTCAATAAATCTTTAACATACTTAGTTTGGCTGATGAAGATCCCATCGCTCATTTGACTGACTTGAAGTCCAAGAAAATAACTTAATTCTCCCATCATACTCATTTCATATTCACTCTGCATAAGCTTAGAGAATCTTTGGCAAAGCTTTTCATTTGTAGAATCAAAAATAATATCATCCACATAGATCTGAACTAGGATCATATCATCACCATGCTTTTTATAGAAGAGAGTCTTATCTATGGTACATCTAGTAAAACCATGTTTGAGTATGAATTCTGACAATGTATCATACCAAGCTCTAGGTGCCTGCTTTAGTCCATATATAGTCTTGAGTAGCTTGTACACAAAATCTGGAAATTCTGGATCTTCAAATCCAGGTGGTTGTTGCACATAGACTTTTTCTTCTAACTCACCATTTAGGAAGGCACTCTTGACATCCTTTTGATATACTTTGAAATTTGAATGTGCAGCAAATGCTAGAAAAATCCTTATTGCTTCAAGTCTTGCAACTGGAGAAAAAGGTTCATCATAATTAATTCCTTCTTGTTGTGAGTAGCATTTTGCAACCAACCTTGCCTTGTTTCTGGAAACTATACCATTTTCATCAAACTTGTTCCTGAACACCCATTTTGTTCCAATTACACTTCTGTTCTTTAATACAGGATATAGCTCCCAAACTTTATTTCTTTCAAACTGATTAAGCTCTTCTTGCATGACAGATATCCAATCAGGATCCATTAGAGCTTCTTCAGTTTTCTTGGGCTCTACTTGAGACAGAAAGCATGCATGTATGCACTCATTAGCAGTTGCACTTCTAGTCCTTATACCAGCATTTGGATTTACCAATAATAGCATTTAGATTGTGACTCCTATCCCATTTTATGGTGTGAGTTTGTTGACTGGTGCATTCATCATTTTCTTCATTATTGATATGACTGGTAGATCCTTCTTCTCTTTCTCCCCCTGAGTTTGTGCTATCAAATTCAGGTGTTTGAGATGAACTTCCATTTTCATGATTTTCCTATTCAGTAGACTCTTCATTAATCATTTGTTGTGCATTGACTTCACCTTCTTCATCAAAATCACTGTTAATGTTGAGATTTTCAAATGCAAGGGCTTTAGCTTCATTATCATCAAGGCATTCCAAGCCTGGACACTTGTCATCATTAAAAGTCAAATATGTGCTCTCCATAATTTTCTTTTGATCAATTACATAGACCTTGTAGGTAGTTCTCTCCATTGAATATCCCAGAAAAATTGCTTCATAAACCTTTGAGTCAAATTTTCCCACATATTCAGAGTTGTCTTTAAAAATGTAACACTTGCTTCCAAACACATGAAAATGCTTTACAGTAGGCTTTCTTTTAGACATGATTGAATAAGGTTGTTAGATATATTTGATAATGTCATGTCTAAAGATGATTTGTGTTTAGTTTTTCAGATCTTAACTAACTGGACAAATCAGTACTTATACTGAAGTCAGAACTTAAGATATCAGAAGATATTTATCAGGAGATAATATCAGGACTTAAGGAGACTTTCAGATAAGGCAGGCTGCTGATTGAAAGGAAAGAAGATAAAGACAAACGCAAGAAGAAATATGCATGAAGAAGGAATTCTATGAAGAATAGAATACTTGGAAAAAAGATAACTAGTTGATATATTTTAGGAAGCAGAATTATATTCCATAACAATTAGAACTTATCTTGTAACTGTGTAGTATATAAACACAGACATAGGGTTTACACTAAAAGTGTTATCGAAATCGAAGTTATTATTCTTTGTAACCCTAGCAGCTCTCGTGATAATTTTTTCATCACTGAGAGAGAACAGTTCTTTGTAACAGAGTTTATTGTGTTAAATAAAATATGTGTTTTGTTACTTGAGTTCTTATATTCGATTTGATTGTAGTAAATAGAATACTTGTTCTACAGTGTGTGTGACCTAACAAGTGGTATTAGAGCTATCTGTTAACACACATACAGTTTAAGATCCAAAAACAATCATGTCTGAAGAAGAAACTCCAACCAAGCCTACCAAAACTGAAGAACCTCCAAAAACCATAACCCATAGTCGATATGAGACTATAAGAGTTCCCATATTGAGACCTTCTGAGTATTCCATATGGAAAGTGAAGATGGCTATGTTTCTGGAAGCTACAGATCCAGAATATCTTGACAGGATTTATGAAGGACCATATATGCCAACCAAACTCTCTGTGGAAGTTGCAGGTCAGCCAGCAAAGTCTGTACCAAAGGAGAAGAGTGATTACACTGCTGAAGATATCTCATCGATTGCAAAGGATGCAAAGGTAAGACACTTGTTGCATAGTGCCATTGATAATGTCATGTCAAACAAGGTAATTCAATGCAAGACTGCAAAAGAGATATGGGATGCCTTGGAAACAAGGTGTCAGGGAACTGATTCAATCAAGAAGAACATGAAGACTATACTCGCTCAAGAGTATGAGCACTTTGACTCAAAGCCTGATGAGTCATTAACTGATTTATATGATAAATTTGTCAAACTCTTGAATGATTTGTCACTAGTTGACAAAGAGTATGATATTGAAGATTCAAATCTTAAATTCCTGTTAGCTCTTCCTGACAGACGGGATTTGAAGGCCACAATAATAAGAGACAATTATAATCTTGAAGAAACAACTCTTGATGAAATTTATGGGATGCTCAAGACTCATGAACTTGAGATGGAACAAAGAAGCAAGAGGAATGGAAGAAAGTCAAGGACAGTTGCTTTTGTGGCTGAGGAGGAAATTCCCAAAGAAGCTGCCTCAAAGAAAGGCAAGGGAAAAACTCTCATCACAAAGTCTGATACTGAGTCATAAAGTTCTGATAGTGATGATGACTCAGAAACTGAAAGTATACCTGAGATCGACCCTGATGAAGAGATGATGAAGCTGTGTGCTATTATGGTGAAAGGAATCACAGAGATTGCATGCAGGAAATTCAGGAGAGGAAAGAAGTTTTCCAGGAAAGGTGCAAGTTCTGATAAGAAAGGTTTCAGAAAATCTGAAGGCAAAGGAGGAATATCTGACAGAGGAGATTACTCAAATGTTAAATGCTACAACTGTGGTGAGAAAGGCCATAGATCTCCTGATTGCAGTAAAGGGAAGAATGACAAAGGCAAGGCTCTTGTCACAAAGAAGAAAAGCTGGTAAGATGCTTCAGATTCTGAGGATGAGGAAAACTATGCCTTGATGGAAAATGCTGATAGCGGTTCTAATACTGCTGACTTAAAAGTACCTCAAACTACTTATGCCTTTCATACCGATGATATTACTGAGTTGAGAAGATATCTTAAAACCATGTTCATTAGTTATAAAGATCCAACTTTAAAATATGAAAGATTAACTTCTGAAAATCTTGCTTATAAAAAGAGGAATGACTATTTAGAAAAAGAGTTAGTCATGTTCCATCAAACTCAGAAAGATAGAGATGATTCCTTTTATGTTAGGGATGAAGTGCTAAAAATGAATGAATCTCTAAAAACTGAGTTAGAAAAGGAAAGAGAGATTATCAGGACTTGGACTAACTCTGGCAAAGCAACTCAGGATATTCTTAGTAGTGGAAACTGGAAAGAGGGCTTAGGTTATGGAGATGATAAGAACAGTAAGGGAACTGTAGAAGCTGAGCCTATTATTGTTAAACAAAAACCAAAGGTAAATCCTGTTAAGTTTGTAACTGCAAAGACTGATATTGAGAAATCAAAAGTTAAGGAGAAATTAACTTCTGACAAACCTAAACAGGATAAGCCAACTGAAGTTAACATAGGCTTAATGACTAAGAAGCAGCTTAAGCATAAGCTGAAATAGTTTAAAAATGTAAACAAGGTAAAGTTACCTAGGAAAATAGGAATGGAAAGGAAGGTGTGAACAAAAGTAACAATTATAAGCATATTCCTAATGCTCCTAGAAAAACATGTCATAAATGTGGAAATTCTAACCATCTGGCTTCTTTTTGCAGGAAGAATAAGAACATAAACTCCTTACCTTTAAAGTCAGGAGTTTGTACTATGATTATTATCAAATAAAACCTTCTATAAAGAAAGTTAGCATTATTCCTTCTAGTGTAAGTTCTGATGCAAAGTCTGAGATTGTAAATTCTGATAAGAAAACTGTTTACATAAACTCTGATGCTAAATCCGCTGCAAATGTTAACAAACTTAGGAAGGCCAAAGGATCCAAGCAATTCTGGGTCCTTAAAACTAATCATTAGTGGTCTTTGTGATTGCAGGGCAACAGGAAGAACATCCTAGTTCTGGACAGTGGATGTTCAGGACATATGACTAGAAATAAAGGCCTGCTATCAGACTTTGTGGAGAAAGCTGACCCCGGTGTTTCTTATGGAGATGGCAATATAGGAAAAACTCTGGGATATGGCAATATCAATCTTGGGAATGTCATCATTGAAAAAGTAGCTTCGGTCTCAGGACTTAAACACAATCTGCTGAGTGTGAGTAAAATTTGTGACAGAGGTTATCATGTGGATTTCTTTGAAAAATACTGTGAAGTTGTAAGCAAATCTACATGCAAAGTTGTTCTGAAAGGATACATGCATGGTAACATTTATGAAACCAAGATTTCAACAAGTACTGATGGTTCTGCAATCTGTCTGTTGAGTAGAGCATCAATTGAAGAAAGCTGGGATCGGCACAAGAAACTCTCTCATTTATATTTTAACAATATAAATGAACTTGTCAAGAAAGATCTTGTGAGAGGACTGTGAAAATTAGTATTTCCTCCTGATGGCCTTTGTGATTCATGTCAGAAGGCAAAACAAAGAAAATCTTCATTCAAGAGCAAGACTGAATCATCATTTCTTGAGCCTTATCACCTACTACATGTTGATCTATTTGGTCCGGTAAATGTCATGTCTATTGCAAAGAAGAAGTATGTTATGGTCACAGTGGATGAGTTCACCAGATACACATGGGTGTATTTCTTGCACGCAAAAAGTGAAACTGCATCTATCTTGATTAATCATGTCAAACAACTGGATAAATTGGTCAAAGACTCTGTGAAAATCATAAGGAGTGATAATTGCACTGAGTTCAAGAATTTGATTATGGAAGAGTTCTGCAAAAACCATGGAATAAAGCAGAAATTTTTTGCTCCTGGAACTCCACAGCAAAATGGAGTTGTTGAAAGGAAGAATAGAACTCTTATAGAAGATGCACGAACTATGCTTGATGAAGCAAAGTTACCAACCTACTTTTGGGCTGAAGCTGTGAAGACTGCTTGTTCTACTCAGAATGCAACAATTATCAACAAGCATGGAAAAACACCATATGAGATGGTGAAGAAAAAGAAGTCAAATCTGAAGTATTTTCATGTATTTGGATGCAAGTGTTTTGTTCTTAAGACTCATCCTGAACAGCTATCCAAATCTGATCTAAAAGCTGATGAAGGAATATTTGTTGGATATTGTAACACCCCCAAATCCGGGGTCGGGGATCCGGGTTGTCACGAGTTCCATTTCCCTTAATAACACTTAATTTTAATAAACCAACTACTGCATATTGTGACCCCCTAATACACACATACACATCATAAGTTATAGTCTTAGAGATGAATACCAAAAATAACACAAGTCATTTTATTCCACAATTATAAGTCCTTACACCTCAAAAGGGTTTCTGAATAAATTTACATATTCTTTGCCATTATTACAATTCATAAATATACATAAGTCTGGTACATCAACGGTTGAAACCCTAGCCTATTGGTAGATCCTCCCTCAGCTATAGCGGTATTAACGCCTACAGGAAACTGCGGAACGTTTTCTATCCACTTGCGAATTGGGAGCTTGGTCATGTTCATCTTGTCTATCTGTTGTTGTGTGATGAAAGAAGAAAGCAAGGGTGAGCAACAAGCCCACTAAAATAACATGTATAGTAATTAACAATATATGAGCATTCTCCTAGTACTCAAGAAAGTCTTGGTCAAGAAGAAATGAACCAAGTTTGATATCTTAATGCGACGAAGTCGCAAAATATTCAGTATATATATACATATATACTTCTCAAAATATTTGAAATCTTCTGACATGTATAATGTACATAGAGTTCCAGTTTATAACTGTATAAAAATATCGTTGCAAGGTGATCTCATATATCTAACCTTGTCTCAACTTTTTTCTGAAAATCTTGTCATGCATAAGATAATCATTTACTAGATATAAGTTGAAAAGATGAAGTTACAAGATACTCCAATATACTTATAACTTTTTCCGAATACTACTTAAACTACCACCATTCAAGATATAAATAGTTCATCCCATAGATGAAGCTAGACGACAAAACTTGTATAGAATCAATCTTTGAAATATCATCAAAATGAAATGAAGTTACGAGATACTTCATTTGATGAAAACATCATTTTGAAAACTTGACCCTGCCAACACTTAACAATCGCCCAGCTGTAGCCTTTCTATCGAAGTGCTCTCGGTAGTGTTGCAGAAATATCCAACTGGATGATGAACTCAGTACGGGAGTTTACCGCGCCAGGAAGACCAATCACGATGATCAGTCATAGTAGTGCAACCCCGCCATTTTCTACATGTAGAGGAGAACAGTCGGATTTACTTGTCAACCGAACACTGGACTCCTAAGGAATGGACCGTCTTAGCGGAACTTCCGGGTCATTTGGGCCAATATAATAAGGCTGAGTTGGCGCCACTCGACCACTTATGCCACTCCTAGTTCAGATGAAATCCATGACTCTAAAATGTAAAGCTTGTCCCCCCTTTCCCCAAGTAAAAACTTGTTGATACGGCTCCACCAAGAAGTCGTATCTAGTTGGAAAGGAAAACTCACCGATATTTCCCAGGCGATGCCTATTAATGGATTAACTTATTATAAGAATTTTACTTCCCGAGTGTTGGGTAAGTAATCAGAAACTCTTTTATCAAAACAACAACCTTGTTGCGAATATAAAAATAGATCACGGAGCCGGATCCCTCAGATTTTTAAGCGAGTATTTAAATCTCCTTCGAAAGGATGATCTTAAATTTGAAAACAAGTTTTGGGATCCACTCTAACTTTCCAAAAATAGTTTTGATAAAGTTTGAAAATAATCTCTGGAAATATTTAAAGTAAGAATGATTTGATCGTATCAATCATTTTCCGAATACTTGGCAAATATCGAAACATTATTCTTTAATAAAATAAAGAATATTATTTAATAAAATAAGCGAAGTCATCAGTACTTGAATGAATATTCAAAATAATATTCATTAAATAAATAAGCGGAGTCATAAGTCCTCGAATGAATATTCAAAATAATATTCATTAAATAAAATAAGCGGAGTCATAAGTCCTCGAATGAATATTCAAAATAATATTCATTTATAATATAAAACTATAGAATAAACATTATTCGTTTAATATTTTTGAAAACTATATATATATATAATATACTCGGGAACATCGCCTCCCGGTTTAGAAAAATGTTCAACTCTGGGTCCCCTATACTAAGGGTATACGCAAGTACTGCTTATCTCTAGCATAGGTATTATGCAGTTTATAGTCAATTGAATCAACAATGAGATATCAAGATTTCGAAATAGGCATGCATATTTATATCATAACAACATGCTCCAATATATCGCAAGACTTTCTAATAACAACCATGCACTTATCACAAGATAATGCACAAACAATTATATACATCACAACAACAGTATAACGGGTATAAAACTTTCCTGAGTGACTGGGGGTGGTAAAAGGCCTGGGGTGAGTCTGGTAACTTATAAACAACATATAAGTTGGAATCAAACCACGGTCGCTTAAGAAACTAGACTTTAACAAATTAGACCCTAACGTTCGCTTTTACGCTTAACGATTCACATAAGTCGCTCGAGTACCCTCAGCTCCACCATTTTTAATAAATTAACCATTACGAATTTTAAGGCGACGCTTTCACGAATACTCTACCAACTAACCCATCAACCTTACAAAATTTTCATACTCCAAATAGTCAATGAAGGACCTTAACCAAGGTTTTAAAGTAAGGCGAGGGGAAATGGTTAGTTCGCGAAACGCCATTACTTTAAACGATCGTTTCTCCTAAACCGTACATCGGATTCAAGCAAACCACATATCAAAATGAATATTACGACACAATATAGCTAAACATGGTACATTTACAGATTCAACAGTTAGCTCTCTGTCCCGAAAAAACAAGCAGTTGTATGAAAATGGGCATTACGACGGCTATGTTTACATGCTTTTCCACTTCTAGACTATACCAAAACAACAACCAAGCATCCACCAATCAAGACCTTGTACTATAATACTTAACCAAGTCAAAACTCTTTCATAACCAAACAATTTCAAACCACTCCTCCAATGTTTTCAACCAACAACAACAATAACCACTAAAAACCAACCATTAACTAACTATACATACATAATCAAACTACTCATCACTTTTAACCACAAATCTTGAACAAAACTCAAAGTTAAGATCAAGATTCTAGATATTATACCTTCCTTGGAGAGTGGGTAATGCTTAACAAATCTTAGATGATCCTTAACTAGCCTTATAATGATCAAAACCTCAAAACAAAATCAAGAACACAACATTAGTTCTTGAGTTAACTATTCATCTAAACTATAAAATATTAAAAACGGAATTGAGAATCAAGGAGGTGAGGAGAGTGGTTGCTTTAAATGTTTAGAGCTTCTAGAGGGCTTCGATTTGATAGGTAAAACGCGAAAAATGGCCAAGGGAAACTCAAGATACAAGCATTTCATCTTCCTCCATTTTCATCTCTCTTTCCTCTCGGGTTTTTTGATAAAAATGGGGGAGAGAAAGTGTTTGACTTGGTTTGTGGTGATAAGGAAGTGATGAGAATATATTTGTTTGGTTATTGGTTTGATTAATGTGAGTGGAATGTGATATAAGCTTGTTTGGTCACCAATGAGCTCATTCTCCTTGCCACTTGTCAAGAGCTTATGGTGGAAATATCTTTTAAGCTTAATCCTTGAATTAAGATGTTAATTAAGTGTCTTAATCTTGCACTAATTGACTCTTCTTCTTGCCACTTGCATTATATAGTCATTTAATTATTTTACGATTCGTTAATCGTTCGTTCTCGTTAATCGTTCGTTCTCGTTAATCGTTCGAGGAAACATATCTGTGGTTTCATTGTCAGGGGTTCTATAAATCCTTCTTAATATCCTTTATTCCTTCTTTAATCACCTTTTATAATCCTTGGGTTTAAATCCTTAATTCTTATTCCTTCAACATAATTCCTTCAACATAATTCCTTCAGTGTCTAGTGGATTCTTGAGAAAAATGAAAGTGTCCGGTTTCGAATTCTGACGACTTTTACATACACTCATTCTCATTATAGAATACTAATACGAACTCATAATTTCGATGAAAGGACTCCTATATAGGGTGGTCTGCTCATATAATCCAATCAGCAAGTTACTATTCATGAGGGTCACTATTCATCAGGGTTTTGAATAGTACCAAAAATTGGGGTTATTACAGATATCCACTTTCCATAAAAGCCTTCAGAGTCTACAATTTAAAAACAAGGATTGTCATGAAATCTATCAATGTCTCTTTTGATGATAAGAAGATTAGTAGACTTGAAGATTTCAATGATCATGATCAGCTGAGATTCGAAAATGAAGTTTTAAATTCTGATTCTGTAAATCTTGACAGTCTAAATCCTGACAGTCTAAATCCTGATACTGCAAACTCTGATAGATTAAACTCTGATGTTATTGAAACTGTGGTGACTACGCCTAAGGAAAATGCACCTTTGCAGGGGGAGCATACTGAAGATCCAACCACATCTCAAGAAGCATCAGAACCTACAACAAGCTCTTCAAGTTCTGATTCATCAAGTTCTGATGAGCCAAGTTCTAGAAACTCAAATTCTAAAGGATCCAACTCAGAGAGCATAATTTCAGGGGGAGCATCAGAAAATGTTGATGGAGACAGCATGGATCATGGGGGAACATCTAGTTCTAGAGATAACCTTCCATCTGCAAGGAAGTGGACTAAAGCACATACACCTGACTTAATTATTGGAAATCATGATGCAGGTGTCAGAACTAGAACAACTACATCAAATGAATGTCTCTATCATTCTTTTCTTTCTCAGACTGAACCAAAGAAAGTGGAAGAAGCTCTTCAAGATGCTGATTGGGTGCAAGCAATGCAGGAAGAGTTAAATGAATTTGTAAGAAATAAAGTCTGGTCCCTAATGCCAAGACCAAAGAACAGATCTGTTGTCGGTACAAAGTGGGTGTTCAGAAACAAAACTGACAGTGATGGCATAATTACAAGGAATAAAGCAAGGCTGGTTGCAAAAGGATACTCTCAACAGGAGGGAATTGATTATGATGAAATATTTGCACTAGTTGCTAGATTGGAAGCCATAAGGATATTTTTGGCTTATGCTGCTCACAAGAAGTTTAAAGTCTTTCAAATGGATGTGAAAAGTGCTTTTCTCAATGGAGAATTGGAAGAAGAGGTATATGTTGAATAACCTCCAGGCTTTGTAGATCCCAAATTTCCCAATCATGTCTACAGGCTTGATAAAGCACTTTATGGCCTTAAGAAAGCTCCAAGAGCATGGTATGAGACTTTAGCTCAGTTTCTTCTGGAAAGTGGATTTAACAGAGGAACTATTGACAAAACATTGTTCTACCTCAACCATGGAAAGGACTTACTTTTGGTGCAGATATATGTTGATGATATCATTTTTGGTTCTACAAATGACAGACTTTGTAAGAAGTTTGCCAAACTGATGCAGTCAAGATATCAAATGAGTATGATGGGAGTACTTAACTATTTTCTGGGCCTTCAAGTCAAGCAGAATGAAGAAGGAACTTTTATTTGTCAATCTAAGTACACCAGAAATTTGTTGAAGAAGTTTGGAATGCAAGATTGTTCAAATGCATCCACTCCTATGGCCACTGCAACAAAGTTGGATAAGGATACTGGTAAATCAGTAGATATTATTGATTACAGAGGTATGATTGGATCATTACTCTATCTAACTGCAAGTAGACCTGATATCATGTATGCTACCTGTCTTTGTGCAAGATTTCAAGCAGATCCAAGAGAACCTCACTTAACAGATGTGAAAAGAATTTTCAAGTACCTTAAGGGTACAACTGATCTGGGATTTTGGTATCCTAGAGAATCAGACTTTAAGCTAATAAGTTACTCAGATGCAGATTTTACATGATGCAAAATTGACAGGAAAAGAACAAGTGGAAGCTGCCAATTTCTTGGAGGGAGATTGGTTTCTTGGTTTAGCAGAAACAGAAATCAATTTCCACATCAACTGCAGAAGTAGAATACATTGCTGCAGGAAGCTGTTATGCACAGATTTTTTGGATGAAGAATCAGTTACTGGATTATGGGTTAGAATTTTCTAAAATCCCTATATACTATGATAATCAAAGTGCTATTGCTATGACAGGTAATCTAGTTCAACACTCAATGACAAAGCACATCAGCATTAGGTACCACTTCATAAGGGAACATGTGGATGAAGGTACAATAGAATTGCATTTTGTTCCAACAAATCAACAACTAGCAAATATCTTCACAAAACCACTGTGTGAAGCTACTTTTACAAGATTGGTAAATGAACTTGGAATGGTTTCAAGTTCTTTCTCAAAATCTGCCTAGTTTATGTTCTGATACATCAGACTAGATGATCACTATTTACAAATATTACTATCTTTGTGTATTCTGTGCTTAAATTGAAATTTGCTTAAGTGTTGATTGTTGTCTGATGTGAATTTCTAAACTCTAATAGTGATATGAATGTTTCTGTGACTATTCAATCCAGTGAGGATAACTGTGCTAGATGCTGACCTAGTAGTCTTTAATATGCTAAAGATCCCATGTATGAAGTAATTGTTTATGTGAAAATCTTTTAACACAAGCAAATTCTGATATTGAGCTTAGTTAAGTTTACTGTGTGTATCTTATTACTAAGTCAAAAACTAGAATAGTGCTTCTTATATGTTATGTTCTGATGTTAGTAAATCTGATGGATGTATTAAGTGCTGATAAGCCTCACTTATCAAAAGAAAAAGAAAAAGAAAAGAAATAAATATCAGGTACTCCTTTGAGATCTAGAGTAAAAATGTGGAAGGGAAGACCTAAGTGCATTGCTGGTATTAAGTAATATGCATTAGAAAAGCAAAATAAAATTTTCTTGGTGACTTTTCACACTCTATGATTACTGGATAAATACTCTGATAACAGCATAAATTGTGATAAGCAGTCGTGACTCACTTACACTGAGAATCCACTGTAAAAAGGAATTTCAAAAGATGCATAAAATCAGCACAAAACAGTTGAGATGGACTCATGCATGAACTCATTCAATAGTAGATTTCAGAATAATGACAGATTTTGAGCAAAGTTCTTAGTTATGCCTTATTTCTAAGATGTACTGAAGTGAATCAGACTTTACTCTTTGTCTGATATTTAGCTTAATGCACACACTTACACTCCATATGAATAATAAAAATTACTGTGGTGATAAATGTTGTTTTAGATGAATAGTTTAAGTGTCAATTGCATAAATTCCGAGGACAAGTTCTGATGGAAGTTCTGATGATTAAGTTCTGATAAAACCATATCAGTACTTGTGTGAAGAATTACAGGAATAAACATTCACTTTTCGAGTTAAGGAGCCATATTCTGATGACTTTTAAATCCTGATAATAATCAAGTTCTGATGTTGACGTGGCAGTATTTATTTACTTGGTTTATTTTTGGTCATTACTTGAACGATTATATTTTTACAGAATATTGGTTTATGTGAGATAAAACAGTCATAATCATTATTGGTTAGTGGTTAACGTGTATGTCCTGAAAAACTGTATGTGCACGATAATTATTGCTTATTTTACGTGCCCATTAACTCTTGTTCTAACCGTTTACTGACTGTTCACATGGTACCAGGTGTAAAGTGTATCCCATGCTTCAAAAATACAACTGTTGAGTGGAGAAAGTATATATATGAGAGATAAAAGATTTTCTAATCTTTTACTTACTTTTTTATTCTAAATCTCTTTTACTTTCTCTCTCTCTTATTTTTTGAAGCTGTTTTTTCTCTCAGGACTTTTCACAACCACTTTGCAAACATTCTCTTATTTACTTAACTTCTTGCAGAGATGGCACCAAAAGACGTAATTTTCAATGGGGCTAAGTTTATTCCTAATAACTTCTCCGCTATTCTTAACAAGTCAGGAGCCCCATCAGAACTTCACTTCATTCAGGACTTTCTTACTAGTTTTGATATTGGGTACGCTCTGACCGAACCGAATGAAGTCTCTGGTACTCAAGTGATGGAATTCTGGAGAAGCGGAGTATATGATGATGGTGGTGCTCAAGGGTCCCCAAGTATTATTTTTTCATCAAGGGAGGATGAGCATGTCGTGACATTGGCTACGGTTCGACAAGCACTGCAGCTGCCTGAGAACTGTGTTTATTCTACTGTTGAGGAGGCAGTTCTTCAAAACATGATGGCCAGTCTGGGGTATGAGAGGACTTTGGCAAAGTTGGGTCAGTTGAAGAGATCTTACATAAGGAGGGAATGTAATGTCTTCTTTGACTGCATAACCAAGGCTTTTGCAAACAAATGTTCTAATTTCGATGCAATCCCCATATCCAGCCAACAAATCGGGTATGCTCTCATTAATCAAACTGATTTTGATTATGCAAGTGTTGTCTTAGGTTTTATTGGGGATAGGATGACAGAAGACAGAAATACTGTTTATTTTTCTAGATTATGTCACCTTATATATAGTTTTTGTTGTGATGATAAACCTCAATCAGCTACTGAATTAATTCCATCATTCAAACTAGCTAAAAGAGCTTTTAATGACTTATTATCTACTGATAATAAGAAAGTTGTGTTAAGACCCCTCCAAGTTCCTTTATCTGTCAAACAAGCCTTAATAACCTATGATCCAGTTAAATACACTAAACTATATCCTGATGTCCAACCATCCGAACCTCAACCATCAGCACCTACTACCTCTACACAAACACTTCAAACTTCTCAACCGCAACCCTCAGCACCTACAGTGAAGCCTTCATCTTCCAAACCAAAGAGGACAAAGGTTGTGCCTCAGTCTCAACAAAAGAGGAGGAGAATGATTCTGAGAGATGAGTCAGATACTGAGGAACAGGTTCCCATATCAGAACCTGTTGTTGTAGAAGCTGAGAAGATCACTTCTCAGAAAGATACTGTAACTAGGAGTTCTAGGCCCCTCAAAAGGCTTAGAAAGTTAAAATCTGATGATAAAGCTCCTACAGTGTCTCCACCTTTGAAGAAATTGAAGAAACAGAGAGCTCACAGGGACATAGTTGAGTCAGATTCAGAGGATGTAGTGGAAGCAGCTAAGAAAGGGGATCAGGAATCTCTGATCTCAACAGAACCAATTGTTATTGAATCACTTCCTTCTGTACAACCAAGAACTGCTCAAGAAAGAATACCTACACCTCCTATGTCACCTATAGTTGATCCAGTACATACTGAAGAACCAGGTACAAGTGCTGAAATTGATATTCATAACTTGATTGTGCCTGAGGTTCTGTACTTGGAAGCTCCACCAATTCAAATCACTCCACCAACAACACCAATTTTGGATGTTGATCTGAACCTGGCTGCAGATCAGAATTTAGGGGATGATGTTGAAGCCTCTATAGCCTCACATACTGCTATTTTATCAGAGGATGCTGATACTGCAGGATCTACAAGTTCTGATGCTGCCAATGAGGAAACTACTGGTGAAGCTGCTACCAATTTAAATGCTGATGTAGCTGGTCCATCAGGACATGCACCTCAACAAACAGTTAATAAAGCTGATCTAATCAAGAAGTTTGTTAAGGAAGCACCAGTACCTTGGAGTGAAACTCATAGAGGAAAGTAGTGGACTAAGGAATGGAACACAGTTAGTTTTGTTCCTTCTGAAAAGATTCTTGCTGAGCATCTTGCAAAAGCTGATGAAATGCTGTTAAATGATGATTTTAAGGCACAGCTGAGAGTTACTGCATTGAGTACCAGGCACCTTTTAAGGTCAACACTCAACAACTCATGCCAAGGTGAATAAAATTCAAGAAACCTTGATCCAGCAAGATATGAATGTGAAACTTGAAAAGAACAGATTTTTCAAGCCAGCCTTTGACAGAATTTCCAACATTTAGAAGACTCGGGAGAAGCAACAACCTCAGATTGATGAAATTTTAAAGAATCAAACTTCTCTGAAAAATCAACTCAATGAGATCCAATCCTCAGTGGAATTGCTTGTCTCTCTTCTATTACCTGCTGATGCCAAAAAGGGGGAGAAAGTGATTAAGTCCAAATGCAAATCTATTCAGACACTGAAGGGAAAGGATGATGGAAATGATGACCAAGGAAACTCTGATAAGGGTAGAGGTTAAGGTCAAAGCAAAGAATTTTCATCAAGTAAATCTAGAATTACAAGTCAAGGAACAAGTTCTAATACTGGGAGAAGAATAAGTTCTGATACTGGTAAAAGGATAAGTTCTGGTGAACATCTAGAACTTGATGAAGAAATTTCAAAGTAGTTATTTCTTAAAGAAAATCCAGGAATGGACTTTGAGAGTCTAAAGGAAGAAGAAGCTAGACTCAAAGCAGAAGGTGTCAAGATAAAATCTAAAGCTTTTGTTGTTGAAAAGAAATTTCCAAAGCCTAAGGATATTGTGATAAAGGAAAGATTAAATTCTGAGGCAACCAAAGCCAAATCACAAGTGGAAATTGATCCAAGGTCCAAGGGCAAAGAAAAAGTTGATGAACCTGTAAAGGTTTATATGCCAGTCATGGATGAAGAAATAACTGATGGTGAAAAAGATGCTAGTTTTACTCTGATGCAAAAAAAGATTTTTTAAACAACCTCTGACATGGCTCATGTTGTTCAGAGTCAAGATGTAGTAAGTTCTGATATGACAGTAAAGCAAGCAACTCTGATATAGCTCAAGTTGGCTTGATATCAGAAGATAAGAAAAGGAAACCTCTGACATTGCTCATGTTAAACCTTCAAAGATACTCCTACCGGGATTCACCAAAGCTAAACAGACTCAACCTTTGAAGACTGTAACAAGTGGTTTTGAAGCAAGAGTTGTTACAGGAAAGGAAGCAAGAGATAAATCTGGATTGGGTAGTTCTGATGAAAGAAGAATACACAACACTACCAATGATCCAACTTCCTTAAGTGAACCAGGTGTTGGAGCAACTACTGAAAGATTGAATCGACTTGAATCTATACAAATGGTTTACCATACCTTTTTGAAAGAACATATCTTGTTATATTTTATGACAGATGGAAGGGTATACCATATTAGGCAAAATGCTATACCACTAAAGTATTTTGAAGAACCGAAACATGTTCTATTCCTACTTCAAGTGAAAGACAGATTAACAGATAGTGCTGCATGTTATTTAAAGTCACAAATTCAAAGACGGAAGAAGCTTTACTCTGTAAAGTCTGACAGCACATACTATCCTAAGTACAGAGATCACAAAGGTGATATTGTCGAGATGAAGCCTAACTCTGCTAAGATTATAACTACTTTTCTGGGTTATAAGGTTGTGGAATTCAATCTAGAGTCTGACAAGGCATATCTGATTAGATTAGATCAGGAGATAAGAAAAGCTAAGATAAATGATCTCAGAGCAGCTATTTTTCAAACTGGTGAAGATATAGCTGAATTGATAAATGTTAAAAGGAGGATGGTCAATGAACTTGAATATCCTGAGAGATGTTTATTGAAGAACTATCTCAGAACAACTCCTGATATCAAAGAGATCAGAAATTGAAGCCAAGTCGAAGATCTACAACTGCTTAAATTCTGAAGTATATACAGACTGAAGCTGATATCAGATCTTAAGGATGGTAACGCTGAAAGGACTGTAAGTTGTAGTTATCTAGTCAAATTCTCAAGCATTTGTACTTAATATTTTTGACATCATCAAATATCTGTTGAACTTGTATATTATGCTAATTTACAAGTTGGGGGAGATTGTTAGATATATTTGATAATGTCATGTCTAAAGATGATTTGTGTTTAGTTTTTGATATCTTAACTAACTGGACAAATCAGTACTTATAGTGAAGTCAGAACTTAAGATAACAGAAGATATTTATCAGGAGATAATATCAGGACTTAGGGAGACTTTCAGATAAGGCAGGTTGCTGATTGAAAGGAAAGAAGATCAAGACAAACGCAAGAAGAAATATGCATGAAGAAGGAATTCTATGAAGAATAGAATACTTGGAAGAAAAGATAACTAGTTGATATATTTTAGGAAGCATAATTATATTCCATATCAATTAGAACTTATCTTGTAACTGTGTAGTATATAAACACAGACATAGGGTTTACACTAAAAGTGCTATCGAAATCGAAGTTATTATTCTTTGTAACCCTAGCAGCTCTCGTGATAATTTGTTCATCACTGGGAGAGAACAGTTCTTTGTAACAGAGTTTATTGTGTTGAATAAAATTTATGTTCTGTTACTTGAGTTCTTATATTCGATTTGATTGTAGTAAACACTGTATTCAACCCCCTTCTACAGTGTGTGTGTGACCTAACAAAGGTGATTTGACATGTATCTTGTTAATGAGATATTTATTTTGAGTGTAGCATACAATATAAACAACTTCTTCCCAAAAATTAATTGGCAAATTGGCATCTTGCAGCATTGTTCTTGCAGCTTCTACTAATGTTCTGTTCTTTCTCTCAGCTACCCCATTTTGTTGAGGTGTTCTGGCAGCAGAGAATTCTTGAACAATGCCTTTGTTTTTGCAGAATTCACTCAATGTTGCATTTATGAATTCTGTCCCATTATCACTTCTCAATCTCTTTACACGGTTTTGATCTTCAACCTATTTTTCTATCTTCTTTATGTGCTCAATTATGATGTGTGGAGTTTCATCTTTAGAGTGCATAAATTCTACCCAAGTTAACCTTGAGATATCATCCACCATCACAAGTGCATATTTGTTCCTTGATATTGATAAGACATTTACTGGCCCAAACAGGTCCACGTGAATAAGTTGCAATGGTGTACTTATGGAATTCACAGTTTTTGACTTGTGACTTGATCTCTTCATTTTTCCTTTCTGACAGGCTTCATAGACTTCAATTTGAGCAAACTCTAATTTTGGCATGTCTCTCACCAACTCTTTCTTGGCTAGAGTGTTGATTTCCTTGTAGTTTAGATGTGAGAGTTTCTTATGCCATAACTTGCTTTACTCTATGGACGCCTTGGTGTAGAAGTAACAAATTCCATCCTCATTTGTTGAGTCCAAGTCTGGAACAAACAAGCTTCCTTTCCTTTCTCCTTTTCCATTGGTTTTCTTGCTGATGAAGATGCATTCTTCTTTATCAAATATAACTTTAAAACCTTTATCTGCAAACTGGCTGACACTGAGAAGATTTACTTCAAGACCAACTACCAAAGCTACATCATCAATGACAACATTTCCATAAATAATCTTGCCATATCCCATTGTGAATCCTTTGCTGTTGTCTCAAAAGGTCACCAAAGGTCCAGTCTTCTCCTCAAATTGTCATAGCAGGGCCTTGCCACCTGTCATATTCCTGGAACATCCACTGTCTATGATATATATGATCTTCTTCATTTTGCCCTACACACAATGAGTTTTAAGTGTGTTTAGCAACCCAATTGTTAATTGATTTAGCAGAAGTAAAGTTAGAAGTATCAGAAAGAATAGTATTCATAGATGTTTGTGCCTTCCTTGCAGCTGTAGATCCAGTACTGACTTCTTTGATATCTACCCTCAGCTTGTGGCATCTCTTCATTACTTTTAGATTACAGGGGATGCAGTCAAACTTATCACAAAATGAATAGCATTAGCCTTGGCTTTATTATACTTGCAGGCTTCCTCAACTGGCTTGCTCACCATCTTTTTGCAAAGATAAGTTAGGTGATTAACAAAGCCACACTTTTCACATTTCTTTCTTGGAGCATCTACAACATAAGCAAAGTTGTTGCTTTTATTTATTCCAATCTTCCCATTTCTATTCTTCTTCTTCTTTCTTGCATCTTTAGTTTTTATTTCCTTGACAGGTGTCTTGGAATCTTGGTTATCCATGAGCTTCATTTTAACTTCAGTAACAGGAGAGCTTTCTTCATTTGTCTTTGCAACATCCTCATCTACTAGCTCCTATTTGATAATTAACTCATCTTCACTAAAGTTAATTTCTCCAGCCTTGAACACAAGTGACTTAACTTTTCTCAGTATTACTGGGACATATTCACTAGCAATGCTCTTGTCTTTGTCATCTGAAACTTTCTTTTTGCTGTTCAGGGCCTTATAATCAAATCCAATAGCTATGTTAGCACATGGTTTATTTTTCTCATGATATAATCTAACCAACTCAGATGCATTCTTGAAGGACTTTAATTTAACTTCATTCTTTGTTAGATATATTTGATAATGTCATGGCTAATATAAGTTATGTTTAGATTTCAGATCTTACTTAACAGGACAAATCAGTACTTAACTGTTGATCAGTACTTATACTGGAAGTCAGGACTTAAGGATATCAGTACTTATATTATCAGGAGATAATCATCAGAAGTTAGATATCAGAACTTAAGTGCTGAAGGATGATCAGAGAAGGACAGTAGCTGATTAAAGGAAAGAAGATCGAGATAAATATAAGAAGAGATATGCATGAAGAAGGAATTCCATGAAGAATGGAATACTTGGAAGAAAAGATATCTGATTGATATATTTTAGGAAGCAGAATTATATTCCATATCAATTAGCAATTATCTTGTAACTGTGTAGTATATAAACACAGACATAGGGTTTACACTAAAAGTGTTAATATATTCGAGAAGATTATTCATTGTAACCCTAGCAGCTCTCGTGATATTTGTTCATCACTGAGAGGTAACGGTTCCATACTGTAACAGAGTTTATTGTTTCAATAAAGTTTGTTTTCTGTTACTTAATATATTAAAGTTCGATTTGATTGTATTATACACTGTATTCACCGCCTCTACAGTGTGTGTGACCTAACAAGTGGTATCAGAGCCAATCTGTTAACACACATACAGCTAAAGATTCATATACAATCATGTCTGACACAGAACCTCCAAAGCCATAAATTCAAAGTCGGTATGAGACTATCAGGGTTCCCATACTGAGACCATCTGAATATCCCATATGGAAGGTAAGGATGACCATGTTCCTGGAAGCAACAGATCCAGAATACCTTGATAGAATCAAGGAAGGCCCTCACAAACCAACCAAGCTCGCTGTTGCAGTTGCAGGTGAAGCAGCAAAGACCGTACCAAAGGAGAAGAGTGATTATACTGCTGAACATATAGCATTAATTGCTAAGGATGCCAAGGTACGACACTTATTGCATAGTGCCATTGATAATGTAATGTCAAACAGGGTAATCAACTGCAAGACTGCTAAGGAGATATGGGATGCTCTGGAAACAAGGTGTCAGGGAACGGAGACAATTAAGAAGAACAGGAAGACAATACTCACTCAAGAGTATGAACACTTTGACTCAAAGACTAATGAGTCATTGAATGATTAATAAGATAGATTTGTCAAACTTTTGAATGATTTGTCATTGATTAATAAAGAGTATTGTAATGACCGAGGAATTACGCTTGTATTATATTATAATAATAATAAATTATGTGTATTATTATGTGATTAAATGTGTTAAGTCGTTGAACCCTAACTGCTATGTGTTATGTGTTGGTTGTTTTGATCCAAACGTGTTTTGGATATTTATTGAGCGTTCTATCGTCAGTTATATATATTATATCAAAACCTGTACAGCTCAAAACTATGTTTTAAAAGCCCGTATTTCAAACAAAATCATTGGCCCTATTTTGCCAAAAATGCCCTATACCGTATCGCTATTCTGAACCCTTAGACGTTTTACAAATTGACCTTTTTCGCGAAAAACGACTTTTTCCAGACCCCTTCGGGTACCAAAAACCCCACAAAAATCACATTTTTATTTTTATATGATTATGAAATTATCATATATCATTTTTCTTTGTATTTTTGTATTTTTCACAATTTTTGGGAATTTTTAGTATTTATTTTGTATTTATTGGATATTTAAAAATTCATTATTAATACCCAAAAATTATAAAAATTGGGGCCAAATATTTTTATTAGGAGTGTAATTAGACCCTTAATTTTACTTAGGGGTATTATTTTCATAAATATAAATACCTGAATTATTATTAATTAAATCAGTTAATTATACTTAAAAATCAGAAAATAAAAAGAAAATCAGAAAAGGGAATTAGGGTTAGGGTTTTGTGAAGAACAGCAACAGAATCAATCGCGAATTTGAGGGTGATTCCGGAGTCCAAATCGTTCATGTAAGTATTCAAATTGAAGCTGGTGATTCGTAGTTTATGATTATGTAACCGTTTTTGTTGTTTGATTTCTTGATTTTTGATTTGTATTTTCGGGTTTAATTCTTGAATTCGGGTTTTGTGATTGAGTTGTTGTTGGATGTTTTGATGATTACGAGCAGTTAGATCGTTGTTTTGCGAGTCGAACGGCACCGGTTTCGTGCCTGTTGGTGTCCGTTTCTTGGTTGTCGGAGAAGCGGCGACGCCGCCGCTGTTCGTGTTCGCCGGTCTGGTTCGACGGGGAGGAAGGACGAATGAAAGAGGAGGACGTCCCTGTGGTGTTTTCGGTGAAGAACGAAGCAAAACCAGCTTGGAACCGTGGTGTTTGGACGTTGTTTTGGTTCGCCGGATTTTCACCGGAAAATCCCCGCCTGCGTCGGGTTTCTGGGCAGCCAGGAGTGTTCTTCGTCGACCCGGGTACGACCCGGTTCCAACCCGGAAATCGACCCGGGTTTGATCCCCAAAACCTGAAACCAATTCCCTGAATTGTGTTTTTGATTTATTAATTATTTATTTATATTTTAGTAAATCAAAATCAGATTTTAAAAATTCTAATAATTAATTAAAAATTAGTTCTAAATTCTGAAAAATAGTATTATTAATTTCTAAATTATTTTATTAATTTATAAATTCGAATTTAATTATTTAATTAATTATTTAATTATTTATCTAATTATTTATTAGTTATCTAATTAATTAATAATTAGGTAATTAATTAATAATTAGGTAATTAATTAATAAATAAGGATTAAAAATAATTAAATAATATGATTAATAATTCGATAATTAGTTATTATTACGAGTAATGATTCGATAATGAGAATTATTATTCGAGCGATAGTTATTCGAATAATATTGTAGTGATTATTTGTATCGTATAATTAAATACCGATAATTAATTGATTAACGAATCGTATAAGTTTCAGTAATAATGTAATAGTTCGATAATTATGTGAGGATTGCGAGTAGCTCGTATTTATACGAGTAATTAATCGTTGAGTTAGATTATAATTCGAGCACATAGTAGATATTCGATAAATAGCGTATCCGTTAATAGAATCGATTGATTATTTGTAAATAATCGATCTAATCGAATAAATATCGATAAGTTATAAATATTATAATAAATTGTGATTAATCCTGATAATTAGAGATTTATTATTTTAGATTATTAAATAAGCAATTATTAATTATTTATTAGTTATTTATTTATTCAATATTTAAAAAGTGATTAATTATTTCGATAATTAATCACATAATTTTCAATAAATCGTAACTTCTTCATTTTAACTCCAAAAATTATAAAAAAATTATTTTTGACTTTGATTTTTATTAAATAATTATTTAAAAATTATTTTAGGATTTAAAAGGTTG
The DNA here is from genome assembly GCF_009905375.1 of Apium graveolens. Classification (NCBI taxonomy): domain Eukaryota; kingdom Viridiplantae; phylum Streptophyta; class Magnoliopsida; order Apiales; family Apiaceae; genus Apium; species Apium graveolens. The sequence goes on along the minus strand of NC_133656.1, from coordinate 2,425,377 downwards.
TAATAATTATCTATATTGAATAATAAATTGAATTATCAGTGTTTAATTCATAACAATTCAACCGTTAGTCCGATTTAAGTGAAACGAAGACCTCTAGACTCAGAAAAATGAGACGAATCCAATAAAAATAGTTGTAAGTTATAATTTATTCTGAAAAAGAGTGGTTTGGTGATAACTGATAGTTCGTAGGTCCTAGTAGGGATATAATTGAGCCGAATAAATCCCGAAAAATTATAATAAAATCAGATAAGACTAGTAATGCAGGTATAAGCCTAGAATTGATTCTAAAAATAATTATAAATCTAGAAATTAATTGTGTGCTTTACGTGTTACGTGTTATATGTGATTATGTGCATAAATGTGTTGTGTAAATATATGTATATATATGCGAGCCAGATAGAAACGCATGGGTAGACTGATAAGGTTGCGTGATATCAATTCAAGATACACGTATGTTGTAAATTATCTAAACACCTATCTTTCCATGATTTGTTCAGTGTTAGCAAGACAGAGCAAGCTAGGGTCAGAAGGCAGTAAGTTAAACCAGGTTAAGTACGCGCAAGACAAGTTTTTCCCCTATTCTAAATTCAGAATAGTGAATTATATTTCTTTTCTATCATATCAATTCTCTTTGATAATCATTGTTCATATGCACTGTTGTCCATTTATTATTACTTGTTCCAGTTTCATTTCAATTCTTGATTTACCCAATTTATTGAATTCCCTGTTCATATTTCAATTCTTTTACCCTACATATATTCTGGTATATCCTGGTGTTGGGATATATCAATAGCATACCGATTGTTCCGGATGCTCAGCCTTGGACTGGATGGTTACTATAAAGGCTGGGTTTTTCCCAGACCATTAATTAATAGGCCATAGTTGCCTGAGTACTCCTTATGTTGGTTGGGTCTATGCAGTTGGGTATAGATCCGCACTATATTCTGACTGATCAGCAGATTATAGTGCATATGTTGGTTCTTGTTTCCAGTCTTGTTCATTTGGCACTCGCCATCATTGGCAAATTATTATCATATACAGATACAGATGGTTGTTCAAACCAGCAGCTTATTGGTTCATTTATTTCTCTCTCTTTATAATATATATATATATATTGTTGCAGGCTTGTTGAGCAATTTTGGCTCATTTCTTTTATTGTCACTCCTATTGTTTTACAGTTAAGGTAGAGAATGAAACCCATCAGGACCCGCATAGTCAAGAAGCGAGTCAAGCAGCGGGACCCTCTTATACCAAGAGTGTTCCTTCCTATTCCCGAAGAGAGCTTTGAATTGCCAGATCAGGTGTAGCAGGATAAGCAGTAATGTTGGGTTGAATAAAAGTTTTGTGTAGTTTGAATAAAAGATTGCGTAGTGAAACTGTAGATAGAATAAAGTTTTGTAATAAAGAGAGTTCTTGAGACAGGTTTTATTTAGTTGGGTTTGTAATAAAGTGTAGTGCATGATTCTTGTTTCCAAACTCAACCCTTAAAAGATCCTGAGTAGTGATAGTTCGGGGTAATTATTATATTAATATTCCGCTTGTGCAGGTATAGTTGGTAATTGTTGTTAATAATGCCCCAAATCTATACCCCGGATTTGGAGGGTGTTATAGTTGGTATCAGAGCTTAGGATTGACCTTGGAAAACAAGAATGTTAGGGTTAAGATAAGATAGGAAAATAAGATAGGATGAGAGTAAGAGTGTTAGGATTGTTTGTCTATGTGATTAGAAGTTATGAGTTATAGGATTGTGATTTGATTGTTTTTGTGTTATTATTTTTTATGTATATTAGATGGCTTCTTTATCATCATCTACGGAGAGGACCGAGACAGATCCAGTGGATGCACAGGTAGTAGCCCCAGTGTCAGAGCAGATCTTACCTCCATTGCCACCTGAGCCAGCACCAGAGATACCACTTCCCCCGGAGGTACCAGGTTTTGCAGATTATTTTCCATACGTTGAGCCAGAGATACCAGATATTCCACCATTAGAGTTTCCGATGTTTGATATTCCTGATATGGTTGATCTTCCGCAGTGGGAGGATTTAGAGCCTCAGATTCCTATGCCACCAGTCGAGATTCCAGAGATGCCATCGATGGAGCCAGAGGCAGAGCCGCCTGTGTATGCGCCTATGGAGCAGCCTGTCTTATTTCCTGCCCCATTAGCCATTTATGCACCTGTTCCAGGAGTTTATCAGTTTCCTCAGCCGGAGTTTATAGATGAGATCGTGGTAGATGGACCATTACCTTCTCGAGGTTCCAGCACTGATCTTCATGAGCATCATACCGTGACTTACCAGCGCTTTCAGGCAGAGAGGGAGGAGAGGATTAGATGGCAGAACCAGTGTAGAGAGATCCTTGGATTGTATGAGACACAGATGGATGGTCCTGTCAGAGCATTACGACCGGATTATATACTGAGAGAGAGACTACATCATATTCACCGGGTTAGTTCGCAGCAGCTTACTGATTTGAGACAGCAGGATCTTAGTGCGGAGACAGCATATCGCAGAGCATTGGGACTTACCGAGGCAGTGCTAGAGGCAGTGCAGGAGGAGTTGAGCCACGTACCACCAGGATTTTGAGACCAGCAGATCGATGAGTGTTGTATTATGTATATTTTATAGATAGAGGCAGCATAGTATTGTATGACTAGTTTGTATGAGTGTAGCTACTGACTCTGACTGATAGTAGTAGCAGTACGACTGTTATATCATAGGGTTTTGTATCAAGTACTGACACCTGTAGCTGGTGTTCTACCTATATATATATATATGAGATAATCTTTTGCACGTTTTCTTTATTTTATTTCCAGTCATTTAAGCATTTACATTTATTTCAGTACCATTGCATATTTTAAAATATATCATACTGTTTTATCTATTCAGTTATTTAATAAGTTATTTTATTTCTCGAATCGACTGTTTTAATATATGTTTAATATACTGTTATTAAATAAGATCCATTATTTATTTACCAGAAAAATGGCACCTAAGAGAAAAGCGCAGCCTGACTCATCGAATGGAAACACCGATGGCCAAAACAATAATAAACAGATGGATCAGATGTTTAATCTCATGCAACAGCAGATGTTGATGATGCAACAACAAATGCAGCAGCAGCAACAGCAGTTCCAGCAACAGATGTTACAGCAAGCCGCTCATCCAGGACATCAAATACCACCAGCAGCACCTACGACTACTTTCAAGCAATTTCAGTCGGTAAAGCCACCGGAATTTATGGGTTCCACAGATCCTACAAAAGCGAGAGCTTGGCTGAAAGAGATGGAAAAGGCTTTTTCATTGGTAAAGGTTGAGGAAGAGCAGAAGACAGATTTCGCTAGCTATTTTCTAAAAGGTGAAGCTAATTACTGATGGGAATCAAAAAAGCTTTGGAAGAAGGTGTGGTGACCTGGAACAGATTCACTGATCTTTTCTTGGAGAAATATTTTCCTCGTTTTATGAAGAACCAGATGGAGATCAAGTTCCTGGAGCTGAAACAAGACAACTTATCAGTTGCGGATTATGAAACCAAGTTTACTGAATTGGCAAGGTTTGTTCCAGAGCAGGTGGATACGCACAAAAAGCGGGCCAAGAGATTTCAGCAAGGACTGAAACCATGGATTCGTAGCAGGGTAGCTGTGTTTGAATTGACAACTTATACGGCTGTTGTTCAGAAGGCTATGATTATTGAAGGAGAAAGCGAAGCAGCTCAGAAAGAGAAAGGACCAGGAAATTTTTAGAATCATTTCAACAAAAGGCCGGGATTTCAAGCTCGGGGAAAAGTAAATTTCAAAAGGCCAGAGCAGAACAATCAGAGGATGGGAAATCGACTACCTGCCCCAACTCAGCAGAGGCTTATTCGACCGCCTATACCTGATTGCAGAATGTGTGGTAGAAAGCATACAGGAGTTTGCAACAAGCTAAATGTTACGTGTTTCAAGCGCAAGCAAAGGGGACACTATTCTGGAGAATGTCCAATGGGAAAAGCAGAAGTTACTTGTTTTCAATGTGGGAGAAAAGGACATATCGCCAAAGACTGCAGAGGAATTGCAATGGCTGCCAGTATTCCAAGAATTTTAGCATTACCTCCACCTCCACTACCACAGCAAAATCAGCCCAGAGCAAGGACTTTCAACATGTCAATGAAGGAAGCGATACAGAGTCCGAATGTGGTTGCAGGTACACTTCCTGTAAATTTCGTAAATGCTTTAGTATTGATTGATTCAGGAGCTACTAGATCTTTTATTTCTGAAGCCTTTATCTCTAAGATAGATTGTGAGATTCAGTGGTTGGATGAAGTGTTAGTCATAAAATTAGCAAATAATGATCAGGTTGCAGTAGATCGAGTATGTCCGAGCTGTGATATTGAGATAGGGAGATGTCATTTTTCAGTTGATTTGATACCTTTTAGGTTAGGGGAGTTTGATATTATTTTAGGAATGGATTGGCTGTCTAGTAATAATGCTCAAATTGACTGTGCGAATAAGAGAGTGAAATTGCAAACTGAAGAAAATGAAACGGTAATATTTAAAGGTGAGAAGCAAAAGCAGAAATTCCTATCAATAATGCAGACGAGAAGATTGCTACGTCAAGGATTTCAAGCTTATTTAGCCTATGTACGAGATGTTGATAAGGGAAATTTGAAGATTGAAGATATTCCTGTAGTTTGTGAATTTCTTGATGTTTTTCCGGACGAATTACCAGGACTTCCACCAGATCGAGAAATTGAATTCACTATTGACTTGACGCCAGGGACTGAACCAATTTCGAAAGCTCCATATCGAATGGCACCTGTTGAAATGAGGGAATTAGCAAAGCAGTTGCAAGAACTTCTTGACAAAGGAATTATAAGGCCAAGTGTATCCCCATAGGGTGCGCCAGTATTGTTCGTGAAAAAGAAGGATGGTAGTATGCGACTGTGTATTGATTATCGTGAGCTGAACAAGTTAACTATCAAGAATAAATATCCTTTACCTCGCATTGATGATTTATTTGATCAACTAAAAGGAGCAGCATGGTTTTCGAAAATCGACTTACGATCAGGCTATCATCAGTTAAAGATCAAGGCCGAAGATATTCCAAAGACAGCGTTTAGAACAAGGTACGGACACTATGAATTTCTTGTGATGGCTTTTGGATTGACGAATGCACCTGCAGCGTTTATGGATTTGATGAATCGAATATTCAAGAAGTATTTGGATAAGTTTATCATTATATTTATTGATGACATCTTGATATATTCAAAGACGGAAGAAGAGCATGCAGCGCATTTAAGAACGACATTGGAAATATTACGGAAGGAGCAGCTTTATGCAAAATTTTCCAAATGCGAATTTTGGTTGAAAGAAGTGCAGTTTTTAGGGCACATCATCAGCAGAGAAGGCATTCAAGTTGATCCAGCAAAGATTGAAGCTGTGTTGAATTGGGAAAGACCAAAGACGCCGACAGAGGTTCGAAGTTTCTTAGGTTTGGCAGGATATTATCGAAGATTTGTCAAAGATTTTGCGAAGATAGCTACACCGCTGACCAAGTTAACTCGACAAAGTGAAAAGTTCGAATGGAATAGTAAGTGTGAAGAAAGTTTTCAAGAGTTGAAGAATCGGTTGGTGACGGCACCAGTATTAGTATTGCCAGACGAGCAAGGAAATTTTGTTATCTACAGTGACGCTTCATATCGTGGTTTAGGATGTGTGTTAATGCAACATGGTAACGTCATTGCATATGCGTCGAGATAACTTAAACCTCATGAACAGAAATATCCTACGCATGATCTGGAATTGGCAGCAATTGTTTTTGCATTGAAGCTTTGGAGACATTATCTGTACGGTGAAAAATGTGAAATCTACACGGATCATAAAAGTCTGAAGTATATCTTCACGCAAAAGGAACTAAACATGCGACAACGTCGATGGCTGGAATTGATTAAAGATTACGATGTTACAATCAGTTATCATCCAGGAAAAGCAAATGTTGTAGCAGATGCGCTAAGCAGAAAAGAAAGATTGAATCGGTTGACTTCATGCGAAGAATTGGCCAGGGAATTCGACAAATTGGGAATCGAAATTCGTATTCCTAATGAATCTGCAGAAACTATCTACGCTATGACTTTCCAACCAGAATTGCTGGAAAAGATTCGCCGTTGTCAAGAAGAAGTGATGAGTCAAGACGACAACTTAACAGGAGAAGAGATTACAACTCAGAAAGATAATGAAGGAATTTTACGTTTTGCGTCAAGAATCTGGATCCCTAACATGGCAGAATTAAAAGAAGAAATTATGCAAGATGCGCACAATTCGAAGTATTCCATTCATCCAGGAAGCACGAAAATGTATCGCGATTTGAAGGAAAACTTTTGGTGGCCGAATATGAAGAAGGAGCTAGCAGAATGGGTGAGTAAATGCTACACATGCCAGCGAGTTAAAGCAGAACACCAACGTCCGAGTGGGTTATTGCAACCATTAGACATTCCAGAATGGAAATGGGAACATCTAGCGATGGATTTTGTGGTAGGACTACCGAGGACTAGGGCAAATCATGATGCGATATGGGTAATCATTGACAGACTTACGAAGTCGGCACATTTTCTACCAATTAATGAAAGATTTTCGCTCGACAAATTAGTGCACATGTATCTCAAAGAAATTGTGATGCGTCATGGAGTACCAGTATCAATTGTATCGGATCGAGATCCTCGTTTCAATTCAAGATTTTGGAGACAATTCCAAGAATGTCTAGGAACGAAGTTGAATATGAGTACAGCTTATCATCCGCAAACTGACGGCCAAAGTGAAAGGACAATTCAAACGATTGAAGACATGCTACGAGTTTGTGCGATCGATTTTGAAGGCAGTTGGGATGAACATTTACCCCTAGTGGAATTTTCTTATAATAATAGCTATCACGCCAGTATTGGAATGCCACCGTATGAAGCATTATATGGGAGGAAATGCAGATCACCCGTGCACTGGGATGAAGTTGGAGAACGCAAGATTTTGGGTCCAGAATTAATTCAGCAGACAAAAGAAAAGATTAATCTTATTCGAAAACGAATCGAGGCAGCACAAAACAGACAAAGCAGATATGCAAACCAAGCCAGGAAGGATATGGACTATCAGGAAGGAGAACACGTATTGCTCAAAATATCGCCATGGAAAGTGTAATAACCCCAATTTTTGGGAAATTTTTGAAACCCTTATGAATAGTGTTTTTGCTGAATGAGAAAACTTTTCATGCCACACTATGTAGGGGTTCTGATATGGATATTCTGAGATTTTATTAGTACTTTATATGGGATATAAGTGTATGTAAAGATCGTCAGAATCCAAATCCGAACACTTTGATTTTTCCCGGAAATTCACAAGATACGGAGAGAATTGAGTATAAGGTAACAGGATAAAAAGGATTTAAATTAAAGGATTATAGGAGAGGATCATAAAAGGAATATAATGTATTGAGAAAGGTTAAGGGAACCTAAGTAATAAGATCCCGGGTATGATCCTTCAAACGATAAACGAGAACGAAAGTTAAGCGAACCGTATAACAGATCAACGGTCATTAGGCAAACGATTAGGAAGTTAATCAAAGGGATTAGTGGGAATGATGTCATCCAACCAATAGAAAGAGGACAAGGAAGGGAGGATGACATCATGAGGATGACATAGGCATGACATAGGAAGGAAGGAGGTGTGGTGGCTTTGTAACCACACAAATTCAAGGGCAAAAAGGTAATTGACTAAAGCAAGCACAAAAACCAAGCAACCAAGCCAAGCAAAAAATCATTTTCATCAAAAATCAAAAAGCAACCAAGGCTTTGTTCTTGAAGCTCTCGGCTTTTTACTATTCATAAGGCAAGAACAATTCAAAACTCAAGATCCAAGCTTCCTAAATTGGTAAGATAATTCCCTAATCATCTTCATGCTTAGTTAGGACTATATCATGAGTTTAAGCCATTAATTCCTTCTCAATCTTCTTCATTTAATCAAAGAAGAAGACTATGAATAGTGTTTTCAAGTTTTTTTAACTTGAAGTTTTCTTGTTTTTCTTGAAGATCCAAGCTTTCCTAAGACTTCTCAAAGCTTCTTAAGGCTTCCTAGCTCATCCCACCACTTCAAGGAAGGTATACCATCTCCAAACCCTAGATCCCTATGTATTATAAGATGATTTTGATTAGTAGGATGATATTGTAGCTTGTTGTTGTGATTTAGAGTTTGGGATTTGGAATGGTAGTAAAATGGAATGGTAAATGTTGTGGTTTTGATTAAAAGAACTTAAGTATGGTTAAATTAAGCTTAGGCATAAGTATAAATGATTAAATTGAATTGGTTGGGGTTGTTATGATGTGATGAGGATGGATGTTGGTTGTATGTTGGATTTGAGGTTGGTTTGTGGTTGGTTTTGAATGGTTAAAATTGGGAAATCGCGTAAACATAGCCGTCGTAACGTCCGATTTTCTTTGGACTGTTTTTGTGCATAGCATTAGGACCCGAGAACCCCCTGCTAGATTATGACCACTGCCATGTTTAGATAGCTCATGTTACGTTTTGATATGTAGTTCGTTCAATTCCGATGCACGGTTTAGGAGAAACGACCGTTTCAAGTAACGGCGTTTCGCGAACGAAACTTTTCCCCTCGCCTTACTTTGAAACATAGGTTAAAGACCAAAAAGGGTTAATTAATGTATGAAACATTTATGGTAAGTGTGTTAGGCAGTTGGTAAGACACTCGCGAAGGAATCGCTTTAAAACTCGTAAAGGTTAAATTATTAAAAATGGTGGAGCCGAGGGTACCCGAGTGACTTAAGCGAATCAGTGAGCGCAAAACAAGCGTTAGAGTCTAAGTTAGTTAAAGTATAGATTTACAAGTGACTTTGGTTTAATTCCAACTTACTTGTTGTTTATAGGTTACCAGACTCGTCCCGAGCCATTCGTAACCCCCAGTCGCTCAGGCAAGTATTCTATCCGTTATACTGTTGTTGTGATGTATACACTTGTATATGCATTATCTTGCGATAGATGCATGTTGGTTATTTAGCAAATTCTTGCGATATATTGTAGCATGTGATATGGTATATATGCATGCCTGTTTCATATTCTTGAAATATATATCTGTTGGTTCAGTTAATAATACCTATGCTAGAGGATAGCGGTATCTTGCATATACCCTTAGTATAGGGACCCAAAGGTGAAAATATTTTCTAAAAACCGGGAGTCGAGGATCCCGAGTAATCTTGTATATATGGATATGGATATATATATATATATATATTTATATATATATATGGTTATAGTTTTCCAAACTATTAATCGAATAAGATTTATTCGATAACTTTAACTTTATTTATTTATCTGAATATTATTTGAATATTCATTCGAGGGCTTATGACTCTTTTATATTATTATTGAATATTATTTGAATATTCATTTGAGGGCTTATGACTCTTTTATATATTATTATTGAATATTATTTGAATATTCATTTGAGGATCTATGACTCCGATTATTTGCTGAGATATATTCTTTATTTTATTAAAGAATAAGGTGTTAATAATCAAACTTATTTTCGATTATTCAAATAAAGATAATACTTTCATATAAGTATATCTTTGGTTATTTAATACTCGTTTCAAGTATAAGTTTTAATACTTCTACTTCAATTATTTTTATAAAGATTATTCTTTATGGGAATATTATTTAAATAATAATATTCGGTCATTTTCTAAATATTCTGGGGACTGATTTACTTCATTAAATCAGCTTTACTCCAAACACTCTTTAAAGTGTTTTCGAGTCTTCAAAATGATTTTTAAAAGTCAGAGTGGATCCCAAAACTCTTTTTTTTATATTTAAGATCTTCCTTTTAAGGGGATTTAGATACTCGCTCAAAACCTGGGGAATCCGGCTCTGTGGTGTATTTTATATTCGCAACAAGGTTGCTGTTTTGAGAAAACAATTTGATTACTTGCCCAATGTTCGGGAAGTAAGTCCATTTGATTGAGTCGGCATAAGCGACAGGCCGGGGTACGGTCTATTATTGTGTAAGTGGCTGGGTGGCAGTCCATCAACGCGTGAGGGGCCGGGTAACGGTCTAGCGCGAGGTCCTAATGCGGCCAGGGTGATGACCGGTGAGGAATTAATCCATCTACAGTAGAAAAGGTTACTTATTGGTATCTTTTCCTGATCAGCAAGATATCTGGTTTATGCCAAAATTCTTTTCCTTTCCAAAATTCATTGGATGTTTCAAACTCTGTTCATACTTTACATAACAGAGGTTCCAGGAAATGTTTAAGAGATATATATATGTGGATATATATATATCGGGACTAAATAAAGTATCTCGTAACTTTATTTCATTCAATAATATTTCAAAGATTGAATCTATTCAAATCTTGTCTTGTAGTCTCATCTATGTGATGAACTTTTGAAACTGATTATAACTTGAACGGTGGTAGTTCAAGTAGTATTGGGAAAGATATAAGTATATTGGGGTATTTGGTAACCTCATCTTTTAAACTTATATCTAATTAATAATTGTCTTATGAATGACAAAGATTTCAGAAAAACGTTGAAACAAGGTTAGATATATGAGATCACCTTGCAACGATATTTTTTTATACAGTTATACACTGGGACTTTGTGTATATTATGCATGGAAGAGGACTTCCAATATTTTGAAAAGTATATATGTATATATACTAAATATTTTGCGACTTCATCGCATTAAGATATCAAACTTGGTTCATTTCTTTTGACCAAGACTTTCATGAGTATTATGAGTAGGCTCATATATTGTAAATCATTATACATATTATTTTGGTGGGCTTGCTGCTCACCCTTGCTTTATTTCTTCATCACACAACAACAGTTAGGAAAGATGGCCAGACTCCAGCAGACCCAGCGCAAGCGCGTGGGAAGCGTCCCGCGTCTTCCCGTTGATGTTGTAGCTGCTATAGCTACAGAGGTAGATCTATTGTAGATCAGACCATCTACTTTTGAGAATCAATTATGTATAATTATAACTTGTGGCAGATAATGGCAATTAACTGTAAATTTATCAAGTAATCATTTTGGGTTGTAGTAACTTTTAAATTGTGGATTCAAAGACTTGTACTTATTTAAATTTCATCTCTGAGACTATAACGGGTTGTGGTGTGTGTTAGTGTGGGGTTACAGCATAAGGTTATTTATTATTAATTAAGTGAAGTGATATTATGGAAAGAAAGACCGTGACGACCCGGATCCCCGACCCCGGATCTGGGGGTGTTACAGAAATGGTATCAGAGCTAAGCGTTATAAACCTCAGAGATGATGGGACGTTAAGATAATAAGTTAACCAAGATAATAAGAACTCTTGCCAAGTTCATAGTCGGGCTACCTAACGTAGCACTGACAGTTAAAACCCTTATGGGAACCCTTATAAATATCGTGATAGGAGCGTAGTTCGTTATCGTATATGGTAGCGGGACTCCGAACCCTGAGGTTGAGGAGCAACATCGCGATGATATTTTATTACTAATTGGAGATCGGATTGTGGATCCGATAGAGTGTCCTAATGCAGGACCGGATGATGTTAATATTGAGGATTTAGCGGTTGAGGATGTTGTCCTAGAAGGGATAGTTGTTGAGGAGGATCCCATGGAGGATCCTGACAGGATTGGATAAAGGACCACTGATGAATTGATGATCATGGTTTGGTCGACTACCAGAGGTAGGATTGGCCGGTCACTACCGGAGGTTCGTTCAAGTTGTAAAGATAGTAGCCCCTTTAACGCGGCTTACTCGTAAGACTGAGAAGTTCGAATGGACAGAGAAATGCGAGAACAGCTTTCAAGAACTGAAGCAGAGGTTGGTGATGGCCCCTATGCTGGCGTTGCCGGATGGAAAAAGGAGATTTTGTGATTTGTAAGTGACGCTTCGCATAAGGAATTAGGGTGCTTCTTAGCACAGCAAGATAATCGCGTCTGCGTCAAGACAATTAAGGTAATATGAAATTTGATATCCCCGCCCATGAGCTTAGGCTCGTGGCAATAGTTTTACCCTAAAGATTGGAGGCACTACTTGTATGGAGAGAAGTGCGAGAATTACCTAAGCCATAGGTGCTCTAGTACATTCTTACGTAGAAAGAGCTCAACATACGCAAGAGGAGGCGGTTAGAGCTAATCAAGAATTATGATTGGGAGATTCTTTATCATTCGGGGAAAGCCAATGTGGTGGCTGATGCCCTTAGTAAAAAGGAGAGACTCAAGATGATAATGTCTTTGGGAGAGTTTATAAGAGATTTTGGAAATAGTAGTGAAGGTAACCGGAGCCGGTACCGAAAAGCTGTTTGAGATTGCAATAGAGACCGAATTATTGGAAAAGAGCATACGGTGCCAGAGGAAGATGATAAGGGAATAATGAGGTATTCCTACAGAAATTGGGTTCCAAAAGTTCAAGAGCTTAAGGATGAGAACTTAGATGAGAGCCATAGTTTGAGGAATAAGATTTAGGGCAAACCCTGAATGTGATAGTCAGGGAGGTTGCCATCAAGAAAGAAAGAACCCATAACATAATAGAGTGGAAAACAAGGTTTTTAATGTATAAGATAACCCCGATTATGGGAGAAGGTTGAAACATTTCATACCAAGGAAACAGAAAGTCGAGTAAGGAAAGGAGACCCGAGACGGTACTCCTATACGGCAATTCATGGACCTGTCTAAAAAGAACTTAGACTATTATCCCCAACCACCACCCTGAGGAGACAGTGCGATGGGAAATTCTTTCATGACCTTTAAGTCGCTAAGCTCTCAGAGTTCCAAGGAACAAGCTGACCCAGTCGAGGCAAGAGCCTGGCTAAAGGAAATAGATGAATCATTTGAGATTCTAAATAATTGACGAACCACAAAAGACTGTTTTGTCACTTACCCTCCCAAGAGAGAGACCACCCGCTGGTGAAAGGCCAAGGAAGGCACGGAGCAAGAGATTATAATAAACTGATTAAAGTTCAGCCAATTGTTTTCGGGAAAGTAATTCCCAAGGTTATGGAATAGTGTAAAAGCTTTAGAGCCAGAACAAAGGCAGACGAGTATGATGAATTATGAATCTAAGTTGTAAAAGTTATCAAGATTCGTTCTGAAGACACGAATCCAGAATGACGGGATGTTTGAAATCAATGCTTATGTTGTGTTGGTTCATGAAATAACGATAAGAGAAACGAATATAAAGGCAAGAGAGTTTGAGGAATGATAAGGGAGTTGGGTATGAGGAAACCCTAAAGACTCGTAGAAATAGAAATAGAAAAGTATGTAATCGCCAGGATGAGGGTGATTCACCATGAGTTAAAATTGATGGTTGAAGGCATAAGAGTTATGTATATTTTATCCCCTTTAAGTTGGGAGGATTCGAGGAAACCTTGAGGTAATTCGAAGGATAAATAATGAGACGCGGATAGACTGAGGAGACAAGAAAGTAAGAAATTAAGAAAATTGGATGAAGGAAGTGACCTTCAAGAATGGGAAGTGTAAGACCGGTGGCTTGATACCCAGAAAGGGAGACGCCAGGTATGAAAGATATCCCAACATTGAGGTGACTGTTGAGATAAACAACAAAAGTAAATAAGGAATTATTAAGAAGAAGTTCATGTTGAACATGACCAATATCTTCCAGAACATCCATGTTATCATTACCAAATCAGGAAAGAAAAGCGGATGACCATTGTCATCTTTTGGAGGCCATATGGATTGACCTCAATTTGAATAAGGATGCTATTATGAAGTTAGGTATAGACTATCGAGGTGGGAATGATGAAGAAGATAATCTATCAAGGATATATGACTTGGTTTATCCATGGAAGGATGCTTGTACCTTTTTAAAGGTGGAATTAAGGATAGAACATCGGTAACTTAAAACGAATCCTAGGGGAATGCATAAAGGTTGGCATTTCGCCCTTAATAGGGATAGTATGAGTTTTGACAGTATGAATTGGAAAGGATTAAGGTAATAATAACCTTTAAGGATCAGTGGAAAATTTTTTTCAGATGTATATAGACAATGGTTCTAGTATTAGTAAATGGTATTTTGATATGCCCTGTATATAGAGAATACAGGAGGAACGATTGAAGGATAACCTTAGAGGTTTTACAAGGAGAAAGGAAATATTCGAAATTCTCAAGAATAAAAATGTTGATAAAGGAAATATGACATAATTATAATGATGCCAAGTGGGGCACGTGTTAAACCACGAGAAAGTATGGATCGAACCAGTAATGGTCGAAATTGTTCAGGGCAATTAGGACTTAAGATAAAAAATGTTCTAAGTATGATTGAGAGTCAGTCTTGACAGTGATTAGCCTCTAAAGATTGAGGCAATAACTTATGGAAAAATGGTGATTTTTTTTTCTTTCTTTTTTTACTCATCAGATTTTAAGGAAAACATCTTCACATAAGCTGTGATTGAAATAAGGTGGAAAATTTATTTGGAGGTGGTTAAAATGACATTGACTGTAAGGAAATTTTACTATCAGGAAAGGCCAAAGAGGTGGCCGACACTTTAAAGGTAAGAGGATAATTATAGGCGCGTGTGCCAAAAGAATACAGTGATGATGGTTAAAAATTTGAAGGTTGAATTATGGTTTGGAAGATTGACATTCTTTCTGATGACTGTGCAATACCCAACCGTAATAGTAGTTGGTAAAGGTTTAATTCGTGTAATCGCCATGAGCGGGCTATCTATCTTAGGAGGTATTATCTTGAGAATAATCCAGGACCATGTTTCAAAAAGGACTAAACGAACCTTTGAGTTAAGTCTTCTATTTAAGGCATATGACTAAGAATGGTATTAACCTGCTATCGTTGCTTTGATTGAAACTCTTCTGCAATTTTATCTACTTCATGTCATGAAGGTACGTCAGAGTTTGGAGTGTTCTTCATGAATTGTGATTGGTGGTTATGTTAACTCCTTAGGAGAATTAGATACGACATATATGGACTCTGTATGGTTAGCTATTAAGACTTCAGGGAAAATGAATGACTACAGTGGGTCAGTGGTGGACCATAGTAAGGCAGCAATGATTCTGCGAGTAGTGAGCTGATTACAACCATGAGAGTTGTATTGGAATGGGTGTTGAGATTGAGTACCACTAATCGGGTCGTGGTAGTGTATAAGTTATCATTGATAGACTAATTAAGTAGAGTATCTACCTGGTGAATTATTATTCTTTCTTATCAATAGAGAGTCGTATTATTATACGAGGAAGGTTGCGGTGCAAGCATAGAATTCTAGTAGCGATGATGTATAGAATGAGATCCCAGATTCGATTTTCGATGTCGAGGGAGTTTCAAAGGTAATTGTGTATAAGCTCGAGGAAGGGCATGGGTCCATAGAATGATGGACGGGATAGCGAAAATATTTAGGCACGTGAAATACGATGCTATAATACTTGATGTTGATATAAATACATATATGTTTTGTTCTCCTATGACAAACCTCTATAGTTCAGAGGTAGATTCCAAGCCAGATATTTTTTGGCAATAATTTTTTTTCATATATATACAATTCTCTTCAGTTCGCTCTTTTCTCTTCTTTTCATTTCATGTAAGCTGAGAAGAACAACCCTTCCAGAAAGGGGAGGTATTGCCGAATGACTATCTATCTGTGTGATAGAAGCCTAGTAGGATACCAGCTATTGTTTAATTGCTTGTCAAGTACTAAAGGCTGGCCACCTTCTGTACTAACTATGCGATATAACAAGTGTTCATGATCATAGTGATCTTTCAACAAATTCCTTTACTTCTATATGATGAATCAAACTTTGGAAAATAGAAACAACTGAAAAAGGAGTAATAAAGTGGTGGTAGTATGCGGAATGGGAACACATTCGTGATACTAAGGTTGACGTGGTTATTAAAAGGTTATAGAACGCTAACGAGCAAAAGTATAACCAGTATAATATTAGGAACGGAAGGTAGTAGCGATTACGAACTGGAAAAGAATGGGTATTGAGAAGCAGAAGCTCTAATGTTAAAAGCAATAATGAGAGTCTGTGCAATAGACTTGAAAGAATTTGGAATGATCACTTAATTCGGATTGAGTTATCTTACGATAATAGATCATATGTCATTATCGAGATGTCACCTTATGAGATCATTGAGGGAAGACAATGTCGATCTCCCTTATGTTAGGATGAAGTTGTAGAGCGCAAGATGCTCGGACCCGCAGTAGTCCAAAGGACCAGGGATATAATAGATCTAATCAGAGGACGGCTGGTAGTAACCCAAGATGGAAATAAGAGGTATGCTGATTTGACTCAAAAAAGGACAAAGAGTATGAAATAGGGGGCCTAGTAATGTTATAGGTATCCCCTTGGAAACCCTTGAAAAGGATTGATGAGGTTCGGAAAGAAAGGAAAGCTAAGTCTACAATTTGTTGGACCCTTGGATATATTAAGACGTTTGGGAAGTTAGCATAGGAGCTAGCCCTACCCCCGAACCTGTAGCAAGTTCATAACGTGTTCCACGTATCAATGTTATGGAAGTGTAATTCGGATGCCAGACAAATAGGGGCATATGAGCGCATAGACATGCAACCAGACGTAACCTATATGGAGCAACCAGGAAGGGTATAGAGTAAAAAGGAACGAGTGCTTAGGAGAAGGGTTATCAAACTAGTAAGAGTTTGATGGTAGAACCACAATGTGGGAAAATTTACTCGAGAGTTAGAAAGTGCAATGCTAAGAGAGTATCCCTATTCACTTTCTATCTGATTCCGGGACGGAATCCTTTTAAGGAGGGGAGACTGTAATAACCCCAATTTTTGGGAAATTTTTGAAACCCTTATGAATAGTGTTTTTGCTGAATGAGAAAACTTTTCATGCCACACTATGTAGGGGTTCTGATATGGATATTCTGAGATTTTATTAGTACTTTATATGGGATATAAGTGTATGTAAAGATCGTCAGAATCCAAATCCGAACACTTTGATTTTTCCCGGAAATTCACAAGATACGGAGAGAATTGAGTATAAGGTAACAGGATAAAAAGGATTTAAATTAAAGGATTATAGGAGAGGATCATAAAAGGAATATAATGTATTGAGAAAGGTTAAGGGAACCTAAGTAATAAGATCCCGGGTATGATCCTTCAAACGATAAACGAGAACGAAAGTTAAGCGAACCGTATAACAGATCAGCGGTCATTAGGCAAACGATTAGGAAGTTAATCAAAGGGATTAGTGGGAATGATGTCATCCAACCAATAGAAAGAGGACAAGGAAGGGAGGATGACATCATGAGGATGACATAGGCATGACATGGGAAGGAAGGAGGTGTGGTGGCTTTGTAACCACACAAATTCAAGGGCAAAAAGGTAATTGACTAAAGCAAGCACAAAAACCAAGCAACCAAGCCAAGCAAAAAATCATTTTCATCAAAAATCAAAAAGCAACCAAGGCTTTGTTCTTGAAGCTCTCGGCTTTTTACTATTCATAAGGCAAGAACAATTCAAAACTCAAGATCCAAGCTTCCTAAATTGGTAAGATAATTCCCTAATCATCTTCATGCTTAGTTAGGACTATATCATGAGTTTAAGCCATTAATTCCTTCTCAATCTTCTTCATTTAATCAAAGAAGAAGACTATGAATAGTATTTTCAAGTTTTTTTAACTTGAAGTTTTCTTGTTTTTCTTGAAGATCCAAGCTTTCCTAAGACTTCTCAAAGCTTCTTAAGGCTTCCTAGCTCATCCCACCACTTCAAGGAAGGTATACCATCTCCAAACCCTAGATCCCTATGTATTATAAGATGATTTTGATTAGTAGGATGATATTGTAGCTTGTTGTTGTGATTTAGAGTTTGGGATTTGGAATGGTAGTAAAATGGAATGGTAAATGTTGTGGTTTTGATTAAAAGAACTTAAGTATGGTTAAATTAAGCTTAGGCATAAGTATAAATGATTAAATTGAATTGGTTGGGGTTGTTATGATGTGATGAGGATGGATGTTGGTTGTATGTTGGATTTGAGGTTGGTTTGTGGTTGGTTTTGAATGGTTAAAATTGGGAAATCGCGTAAACATAGCCGTCGTAACGTCCGATTTTCTTTGGACTGTTTTTGTGCATAGCATTAGGACCCGAGAACCCCCTGCTAGATTATGACCACTGCCATTTTTAGATAGCTCATGTTACGAGCTTCGTTTTGATATGTAGTTCGTTCAATTCCGATGCACGGTTTAGGAGAAACGACCGTTTCAAGTAACGGCGTTTCGCGAACGAAACTTTTCCCCTCGCCTTACTTTGAAACATAGGTTAAAGACCAAAAAGGGTTAATTAATGTATGAAACATTTATGGTAAGTGTGTTAGGCAGTTGGTAAGACACTCGCGAAGGAATCGCTTTAAAACTCGTAAAGGTTAAATTATTAAAAATGGTGGAGCCGAGGGTACCCGAGTGACTTAAGCGAATCAGTGAGCGCAAAACAAGCGTTAGAGTCTAAGTTAGTTAAAGTATAGATTTACAAGTGACTTTGGTTTAATTCCAACTTACTTGTTGTTTATAGGTTACCAGACTCGTCCCGAGCCATTCGTAACCCCCAGTCGCTCAGGCAAGTATTCTATCCGTTATACTGTTGTTGTGATGTATACACTTGTATATGCATTATCTTGCGATAGATGCATGTTGGTTATTTAGCAAATTCTTGCGATATATTGTAGCATGTGATATGGTATATATGCATGCCTGTTTCATATTCTTGAAATATATATCTGTTGGTTCAGTTGATAATACCTATGCTAGAGGATAGCGGTATCTTGCATATACCCTTAGTATAGGGACCCAAAGGTGAAAATATTTTCTAAAAACCGGGAGTCGAGGATCCCGAGTAATCTTGTATATATGGATATGGATATATATATATATATATATTTATATATATATATATGGTTATAGTTTTCCAAACTATTAATCGAATAAGATTTATTCGATAACTTTAACTTTATTTATTTATCTGAATATTATTTGAATATTCATTCGAGGGCTTATGACTCTTTTATATTATTATTGAATATTATTTGAATATTCATTTGAGGGCTTATGACTCTTTTATATATTATTATTGAATATTATTTGAATATTCATTTGAGGATCTATGACTCCGATTATTTGCTGAGATATATTCTTTATTTTATTAAAGAATAAGGTGTTAATAATCAAACTTATTTTCGATTATTCAAATAAAGATAATACTTTCATATAAGTATATCTTTGGTTATTTAATACTCGTTTCAAGTATAAGTTTTAATACTTCTACTTCAATTATTTTTATAAAGATTATTCTTTATGGGAATATTATTTAAATAATAATATTCGGTCATTTTCTAAATATTCTGGGGACTAATTTACTTCATTAAATCAGCTTTACTCCAAACACTCTTTAAAGTGTTTTCGAGTCTTCAAAATGATTTTTAAAAGTCAGAGTGGATCCCAAAACTCTATTTTATATATTTAAGATCTTCCTTTTAAGGGGATTTAAATACTCGCTCAAAACCTGGGGAATCCGGCTCTGTGGTGTATTTTATATTCGCAACAAGGTTGCTGTTTTGAGAAAACAATTTGATTACTTGCCCAATGTTCGGGAAGTAAGTCCATTTGATTGAGTCGGCATAAGCGACAGGCCGGGGTACGGTCTATTATTGTGTAAGTGGCTGGGTGGCAGTCCATCAACGCGTGAGGGGCCGGGTAACGGTCTAGCGCGAGGTCCTAATGCGGCCAGGGTGATGACCGGTGAGGAATTCATCCATCTACAGTAGAAAATGTTACTTATTGGTATCTTTGCCTGATCAGCAAGATATCTGGTTTATGCCAAAATTCTTTTCCTTTCCAAAATTCATTGGATGTTTCAAACTCTGTTCATACTTTACATAACAGAGGTTCCAGGAAATGTTTAAGAGATATATATATGTGGATATATATATATCGGGACTAAATAAAGTATCTCGTAACTTTATTTCATTCAATAATATTTCAAAGATTGAATCTATTCAAATCTTGTCTTATAGTCTCATCTATGTGATGAACTTTTGAAACTGATTATAACTTGAACGGTGGTAGTTCAAGTAGTATTGGGAAAGATATAAGTATATTGGGGTATTTGGTAACCTCATCTTTTAAACTTATATCTAATTAATAATTGTCTTATGAATGACAAAGATTTCAGAAAAACGTTGAAACAAGGTTAGATATATGAGATCACCTTGCAACGATATTTTTTTATACAGTTATACACTGGGACTTTGTGTATATTATGCATGGAAGAGGACTTCCAATATTTTGAAAAGTATATATGTATATATACTAAATATTTTGCGACTTCATCGCATTAAGATATCAAACTTGGTTCATTTCTTTTGACCAAGACTTTCATGAGTATTATGAGTAGGCTCATATATTGTAAATCATTATACATATTATTTTGGTGGGCTTGCTGCTCACCCTTGCTTTATTTCTTCATCACACAACAACAGTTAGGAAAGATGGCCAGACTCCAGCAGACCCAGCGCAAGCGCGTGGGAAGCGTCCCGCGTCTTCCCGTTGATGTTGTAGCTGCTATAGCTACAGAGGTAGATCTATTGTAGATCAGACCATCTACTTTTGAGAATCAATTATGTATAATTATAACTTGTGGCAGATAATGGCAATTAACTGTAAATTTATCAAGTAATCATTTTGGATTGTAATAACTTTTAAATTGTGGATTCAAAGACTTGTACTTATTTAAATTTCATCTCTGAGACTATAACGGGTTGTGGTGTGTGTTAATGTGGGGTCACAGCATAAGGTTATTTATTATTAATTAAGTGAAGTGATATTGTGGAAAGAAAGACCGTGACGACCCGGATCCCCGACCCCGGATCTGGGGGTGTTACAGAAAGGATTGACCAGATTTGGCAATAAAGGGAAATTGAAGCCACGATACGTTGGACCATTTGAGATTTTGAAGAAAATTGGGAAGGTTGCGTACGAGTTAGCTCTACCACCCCATATGCAGCACATTCACAACGTATTTCATGTATCTATGCTTAAGAGGTATAATCCTGATACAAGGCATGTAATAGAGTATGAACCAGTAGAACTTCAGGCAGATTTGTCATATGTAGAACAGCCAATAAGAATTCTAGATAGGCAAGAGAGGGTATTAAGAAATAAGTCTGTGTCATTAGTGAAAGTTTTATGGAGAAACCCAGTGGTTGAAGAATCAACCTGGGAGCTTGAAAGTGAAATGCTAGAAAATTATCCTCAGTTATTTGCATAATTAGATTCTGAGGACAGAATCTTGTTAAGGGGGGGAGAATGTAACGACCGAGGAATTACGCTTGTATTATATTATAATAATAATAAATTATGTGTATTATTATGTGATTAAATGTGTTAAGTCGTTGAACCCTAACTGCTATGTGTTATGTGTTGGTTGTTTTGATCCAAACGTGTTTTGGATATTTATTGAGCGTTCTATCGTCAGTTATATATATTATATCAAAACCTGTACATCTCAAAACTATGTTTTAAAAGCCCGTATTTCAAACAAAATCATTGGCCCTATTTTGCCAAAAATGCCCTATACCGTATCGCTATTCTGAACCCTTAGACGTTTTACAAATTGACCTTTTTCGCGAAAAACGACTTTTTCCAGACCCCTTCGGGTACCAAAAACCCCACAAAAATCACATTTTTATTTTTATATGATTATGAAATTATCATATATCATTTTCTTTGTATTTTTGTATTTTTCACAATTTTTGGGAATTTTTAGTATTTATTTTGTATTTATTGGATATTTAAAAATTCATTATTAATACCCAAAAATTATAGAAATTGGGGCCAAATATTTTTATTAGGAGTGTAATTAGACCCTTAATTTTACTTAGGGGTATTATTTTCATAAATATAAATACCTGAATTATTATTAATTAAATCAGTTAATTATACTTAAAAATCAGAAAATAAAAAGAAAATCAGAAAAGGGAATTAGGGTTAGGGTTTTGTGAAGAACAGCAGCAGAATCAATCGCGAATTTGAGGGTGATTCCGGAGTCCAAATCGTTCATGTAAGTAGTCAAATTGAAGCTGGTGATTCGTAGTTTATGATTATGTAACCGTTTTTGTTGTTTGATTTCTTGATTTTTGATTTGTATTTTCGGGTTTAATTCTTGAATTCGGGTTTTGTGATTGAGTTGTTGTTGGATGTTTTGATGATTACGAGCAGTTAGATCGTTGTTTTGCGAGTCGAACGGCACCGATTTCGTGCCTGTTGGTGTCCGTTTCTTGGTTGTCGGAGAAGCGGCGACGCCGCCGCTGTTCGTGTTCGCCGGTCTGGTTCGACGGGGAGGAAGGACGAATGAAAGAGGAGGACGTCCCTGTGGTGTTTTCGGTGAAGAACGAAGCAAAACCAGCTTGGAACCGTGGTGTTTGGACGTTGTTTTGGTTCGCCGGATTTTCACCGGAAAATCCCCGCCGGCGTTGGGTTTCTGGGCAGCCAGGAGTGTTCTTCGTCGACCCGGGTACGACCCGGTTCCAACCCGGAAATCGACCCGGGTTTGATCCCCAAAACCTGAAACCAATTCCCTGAATTGTGTTTTTGATTTATTAATTATTTATTTATATTTTAGTAAATCAAAATCAGATTTTAAAAATTCTAATAATTAATTAAAAATTAGTTCTAAATTCTGAAAAATAGTATTATTAATTTCTAAATTATTTTATTAATTTATAAATTCGAATTTAATTATTTAATTAATTATTTAATTATTTATCTAATTATTTATTAGTTATCTAATTAATTAATAATTAGGTAATTAATTAATAATTAGGTAATTAATTAATAAATAAGGATTAAAAATAATTAAATAATATGATTAATAATTCGATAATTAGTTATTATTACGAGTAATGATTCGATAATGAGAATTATTATTCGAGCGATAGTTATTCGAATAATATTGTAGTGATTATTTGTATCGTATAATTAAATACCGATAATTAATTGATTAACGAATCGTATAAGTTTCAGTAATAATGTAATAGTTCGATAATTATGTGAGGATTGCGAGTAGCTCGTATTTATACGAGTAATTAATCGTTGAGTTAGATTATAATTCGAGCACATAGTAGATATTCGATAAATAGCGTATCCGTTAATAGAATCGACTGATTATTTGTAAATAATCGATCTAATCGAATAAATATCGATAAGTTATAAATATTATAATAAATTGTGATTAATCCTGATAATTAGAGATTTATTATTTTAGATTATTAAATAAGCAATTATTAATTATTTATTAGTTATTTATTTATTCAATATTTAAAAAGTGATTAATTATTTCGATAATTAATCACATAATTTTCAATAAATCGTAACTTCTTCATTTTAACTCCAAAAATTATAAAAAAATTATTTTTGACTTTGATTTTTATTAAATAATTATTTAAAAATTATTTTAGGATTTAAAAGGTTGTAATAATTATCTATATTGAATAATAAATTGAATTATCAGTGTTTAATTCATAACAATTCAACCGTTAGTCCGATTTAAGTGAAACGAAGACCTCTAGACTCAGAAAAATGAGACGAATCCAATAAAAATAGTTGTAAGTTATAATTTATTCTGAAAAAGAGTGGTTTGGTGATAACTGATAGTTCGTAGGTCCTAGTAGGGATATAATTGAGCCGAATAAATCCCGAAAAATTATAATAAAATCAGATAAGACTAGTAATGCAGGTATAAGCCTAGAATTGATTCTAAAAATAATTATAAATCTAGAAATTAATTGTGTGCTTTACGTGTTACGTGTTATATGTGATTATGTGCATAAATGTGTTGTGTAAATATATGTATATATATATGCGAGTCAGATAGAAACGCATGGGTAGACTGATAAGGTTGCGTGATATCAATTCAAGATACACGTATGTTGTAAATTATCTAAACACCTATCTTTCCATGATTTTTTCAGTGTTAGCAAGACAGAGCAAGCTAGGGTCAGAAGGCAGTAAGTTAAACCAGGTTAAGTACGCGCAAGGCAAGTTTTTCCCCTATTCTAAATTCAGAATAGTGAATTATATTTCTTTTCTATCATATCAATTATCTTTGATAATCATTGTTCATATGCACTGTTGTCCATTTATTATTACTTGTTCCAGTTTCATTTCAATTCTTGATTTACCCAATTTATTGAATTCCCTGTTCATATTTCAATTCTTTTACCCTACATATATTCTGGTATATCCTGGTGTTGGGATATATCAATAGCATACCGATTGTTCCGGATGCTCAGCCTTGGACTGGATGGTTACTATAAAGGCTGGGTTTTTCCCAGACCATTAATTAATAGGCCATAGTTGCCTGAGTACTCCTTATGTTGGTTGGGTCTATGCAGTTGGGTATAGATCCGCACTATATTCTGACTGATCAGCAGATTATAGTGCATATGTTGGTTCTTGTTTCCAGTCTTGTTCATTTGGCACTCGCCATCATTGGCAAATTATTATCATATACAGATACAGATGGTTGTTCAAACCAGCAGCTTATTGGTTCATTTATTTCTCTCTCTTTATAATATATATATATATATATATATTGTTGCAGGCTTGTTGAGCAATTTTGGCTCATTTCTTTTATTGTCACTCCTATTGTTTTACAGTTAAGGTAGAGAATGAAACCCATCAGGACCCGCATAGTCAAGAAGCGAGTCAAGCAGCGGGACCCTCTTATACCAAGAGTGTTCCTTCCTATTCCCGAAGAGAGCTTTGAATTGCCAGATCAGGTGTAGCAGGATAAGTAGTAATGTTGGGTTGAATAAAAGTTTTGTGTAGTTTGAATAAAAGATTGCGTAGTGAAACTGTAGATAGAATAAAGTTTTGTAATAAAGAGAGTTCTTGAGACAGGTTTTATTTAGTTGGGTTTGTAATAAAGTGTAGTGCATGATTCTTGTTTCCAAACTCAACCCTTAAAAGATCCTGAGTAGTGATAGTTCGGGGTAATTATTATATTAATATTCCGCTTGTGCAGGTATAGTTGGTAATTATTGTTAATAATGCCCCAAATCTATACCCCGGATTTGGAGGGTGTTATAAGTATGATCTTGAAGATTCAAACCTTAAGTTCCTGTTAGCTCTTCCTGAATGCTGGGATTTGAAGGCAACGACAATAAGAGACAACTATAATCTTGATGAAACAACTCTTGACGAAATCTATGGTATGCTCAAGACTCATGAGCTTGAGATGGAACAAAGAAGTAAGAGGAAAGGAGGAAAGTCAAGGACAGTTGCTCTTAAGGCTGAAGAAGAATTCCCCAAAGCAGCTTCCTCAAGGAAAGACAAGGGTAAAGCTCTTGTCATAAAGTCTGAAACTGAGTCATCAAGTTCTGAAAGTGATGATGACTCAGATTCTGAAAGCTTGCCTGAGACTGATGCTGATGAGGAGATGATGAAGCTGTGTGCTCTTATGGTGAAAGGAATCACAAAGATTGCATACAGGAAGTTCAGGAAGGGAAAGAAGTTTTCCAGGAAAGGCATAAGTTCTGATAAGAAGAATTTCAGAAGATCTGAAGGCAGAGGAGGAAAGTCTGACAGAGGAGATTACACCAATGTTAAATGCTATAACTGTGGTGAGAAAGGCCACATATCTCCTGATTGTAAGAAGGTAAAGGGTGACAAAGGCAAGGCTCTTGTCACAAAGAAGAAAAGTTGGACAGACACCTCAGACTCTGAAAGTGAGGAAAACTATGCATTGATGGCAAATGCTGATAAAGAAAGTGCTGAGAGCAGTTCTGAAGCTGCTGAAACAAAGGTACCTCAGACTACTTATGCTTTTCATACTGATGATATTAATGAGTTGAGAAGATATCTTAAAACCATGTTTGTTAGTTATAGAGATCAAACTTTAACATGTGAAAGATTAACTTCTGAAAATTTTGCATTTAAGAAAATAAATGATTTCTTAGAAAAAGAGTTAGTCTTGTTCCATCAAACTCAGAAGGATATAGATGATGCTTTTTATGTTAGGGATGAAGTGCTAAAAATGAATGAATCTCTAAAAACTGAGTTAGAAAAGGAAAGAGAGATTATCAGGACTTGGACTAACTCTGGAAAAACAACTCAAAATTTGCTAAGTAGTGGAAACTGGAAAGAGGGCTTAGGTTATGGAGAAGATAAGAATGATAAAGGAACTGAAGAAATTAAGCCTGTTGATAAGCAAAAGCCAAAGTTAAAACCTGTTAAGTTTGTAACTGTAAAGTCTGAAAATGAGAAATCAGAAGTTACAAAGGAATTAACTTCTAACAAACTCAAACAGGAAAAGTCAGCTGAAGTGAACATAGGCTTAATGACAAAGAAGCAGCTTAAGCATAAGCTGAAAGATGTTAAGAATGCAAACAAGGTAAAATCACCTAGGAAAAATAGGAATGGAAAGAAAGGTGTGAATAAAATCAATAATTATAAACCTGTTCCTGATGCTCCTAGGAAAACATGTCATAACTGTGGAAGTTCTAACCATCTGGCTTCTTTTTGCAGGAAGAATAAGAATATTAACTCCTTACCTTTAAAATCAGGAGTTAAGAGTCAGTCTGTTAGATACAAACCACAAAATCCTTGTTTTCATTGTGGTAGTTTATGGCATTCCATTTATACTTGTAAGGAATATCATAGTTTGTACTATGATTATTATCAAATAAAACCTTCTTTGAAGAAAGTTTCCATTGTTCCTTCTAGTGTAAATTATGATTCAAAGTCTGATAGTGTAAGTTCTGATAAGAAAAATGTTAAAATAAACTCTGATGCTAAATTCGCTGCAAATGTTAACAAACTTAATAAGGCCAAAGGATCCAAGCAAGTCTGGGTCCTTAAAACTAATAATTAGTGGTCTTTATGATTGCAGGGCAACAGGAAAAATATTCAAGTTCTGGACAGTGGATGTTCAGGACATATGACTGGAAATAAGGCCCTGCTATCAGACTTTGTGGAGAAAGCTGGACCAAGTGTTTCTTATGGAGATGGCAACATTAGAAAAACATTGGGATATGGCAATATCAATCTTGGAAATGTCGTAATTAAAGAAGTAGCTCTAGTCTCAGGACTTAAACACAACCTACTGAGTATAATTCAAATCTGTGACAGAGGTTATCATGTTGATTTCTTTGAAGAACACTGTGAAATTGTGAGTAAATCTAAAGGCAAAGTTGTTCTGAAAGGATAGAGGCATGGTAACATTTATGAAGCTAAGCTTTCAACAAGTACTGATGGTTCTGCAATCTGTCTGATGAGTAGAGTATCAATTGAAGAAAGCTGGAATTGGCATAAGAAACTCTCTCATTTAAATTTCAACAATATAAATGAACTGGTCAAGAAAAATCTTGTGAGAGGACTGCCAAAGTCAGTATTTGCTCCTGATGGTCTTTGTGATTCCTGTCAGAAAGCCAAACAAAGAAAATCTTCATTCAAGAGCAAGACTGAATCATCAATTCTTGAGCCTTATCATCTACTACATGTTGATCTATTTGGTCCAGTAAATGTCATGTCTATTGCAAAGAAGAAGTATGCGTTGGTCATAGTGGATGAGTTCACCAGATACACATGGGTGTATTTCTTGCACATAAAAAGTGAAACTGCATCTATCTTGATTGATCATGTCAAACAGCTGGATAAAATGGTCAAAGATTCTGTGAAAATTTTAAGGAGTGATAATGGCACTGAGTTCAAGAATTTGATAATGGAAGAGTTCTGCAAAAACCATGGAATAAAGCATGAATTTTCTGTTCCTGGAACTCCACAGCAAAATGGAGTTGTTGAAAGGAAGAATAGAACTCTCATTGAAGCTGCACGTACAATGCTTGAAGAAGCAAAGCTTCCAACCTATTTATGGGCTAAAGCTGTGCAGACTGCTTATTTTACTCAAAATGCAACACTCATTAACAAGCATGGAAAAACACCATATGAGATGGTGAAGAAAAAGAAGACAAATCTGAAATATTTTCATGTATTTGGATGCAAGTGTTTTGTTCTCAAGACTCATCCTGAACAGCTATCAAAGTTTGATCTAAAAGCTGATGAAGGAATCTTTGTTGGATATCCACTTTCCACAAAAGCCTTCAGAGTCTATAATTTGAGAACAAAAGTGGTCATGGAATCTATCAATGTCTCTTTTGATGACAAGAAGATCACTGGTCTTAAAGATTTCGTTGATCATGATCAGCTGAGATTTGAAAATGAAGACTCATATTCTGATACTAAAAAACCTGACAGTCTAAGTCCTGATACTACAAACTCTGACAGATTAAACTCTGATATTATTGAAACTGTGGTGACTACGCCAAAGGAAGATGCACCTATGCAGTGGGAGTGTAACACCCCCAGATCCGGGGTCGGGGATCCGGGTCGTCACGGTCTTTCTTTCCACAATATCACTTCACTTAATTAATAATAAATAACCTTATGCTGTGACCCCATACTAACACACACCACAACCCGTTATAGTCTCAGAGATGAAATTTAAATAAGTACAAGTCTTTGAATCCACAATTTAAAAGTTATTACAACCCAAAATGATTACTTGATAAATTTACAGTTAATTGCCAAAAGTTATAATTATACATAATTGATTCTCAAAAGTAGATGGTCTGATCTACAATAGATCTACCTCTGTAGCTATAGCAGCTACAACATCAACGGGAAGACGCGGGACGCTTCCCACGCGCTTGCGCTGGGTCTGCTGGAGTCTGGCCATCTTTCCTAACTGTTGTTGTGTGATGAAGAAATAAAGCAAGGGTGAGCAGCAAGCCCACCAAAATAATATGTATAATGATTTACAATATATGAGCCTACTCATAATACTCATGAAAGTCTTGGTCAAAAGAAATGAACCAAGTTTGATATCTTAATGCGATGAAGTCGCAAAATATTTAGTATATATACATATATACTTTTCAAAATATTGGAAGTCCTCTTCCATGCATAATATACACAAAGTCCCAGTGTATAACTGTATAAAAAAATATCGTTGCAAGGTGATCTCATATATCTAACCTTGTTTCAACGTTTTTCTGAAATCTTTGTCATTCATAAGACAATTATTAATTAGATATAAGTTTAAAAGATGAGGTTACCAAATACCCCAATATACTTATATCTTTCCCAATACTACTTGAACTACCACCGTTCAAGTTATAATCAGTTTCAAAAGTTCATCACATAGATGAGACTACAAGACAAGATTTGAATAGATTCAATCTTTGAAATATTATTGAATGAAATAAAGTTACGAGATACTTTATTTAGTCCCGATATATATATATCCACATATATATATCTCTTAAACATTTCCTGGAACCTCTGTTATGTAAAGTATGAACAGAGTTTGAAACATCCAATGAATTTTGGAAAGGAAAAGAATTTTGGCATAAACCAGATATCTTGCTGATCAGGCAAAGATACCAATAAGTAACCTTTTCTACTGTAGATGGATGAATTCCTCACCGGTCATCACCCTGGCCGCATTAGGACCTCGCGCTAGACCGTTACCCGGCCCCTCACGCGTTGATGGACTGCCACCCAGCCACTTACACAATAATAGACCGTACCCCGGCCTGTCGCTTATGCCGACTCAATCAAATGGACTTACTTCCCAAACATTGGGCAAGTAATCAAATTGTTTTCTCAAAACAGCAACCTTGTTGCGAATATAAAATACACCATAGAGCCGGATTCCCCAGGTTTTGAGCGAGTATTTAAATCCCCTTAAAAGGAAGATCTTAAATATAAAAAAAAGAGTTTTGGGATCCACTCTGACTTTTAAAAATCATTTTGAAGACTCGAAAACACTTTAAAGAGTGTTTGGAGTAAAGCTGATTTAATGAAGTAAATCAGTCCCCAGAATATTTAGAAAATGACCGAATATTATTATTTAAATAATATTCCCATAAAGAATAATCTTTATAAAAATAATTGAAGTAGAAGTATTAAAACTTATACTTGAAACGAGTATTAAATAACCAAAGATATACTAATATGAAAGTATTATCTTTATTTGAATAATCGAAAATAAGTTTGATTATTAACACCTTATTCTTTAATAAAATAAAGAATATATCTCAGCAAATAATCGGAGTCATAGATCCTCAAATGAATATTCAAATAATATTCAATAATAATATATAAAAGAGTCATAAGCCCTCAAATGAATATTCAAATAATATTCAATAATAATATAAAAGAGTCATAAGCCCTCGAATGAATATTCAAATAATATTCAGATAAATAAATAAAGTTAAAGTTATCGAATAAATCTTATTCGATTGATAGTTTGGAAAACTATAACCATATATATATATAAATATATATATATATATATCCATATCCATATATACAAGATTACTCGGGATCCTCGACTCCCGGTTTTTAGAAAATATTTTCACCTTTAGGTCCCTATACTAAGGGTATATGCAAGATACCGCTATCCTCTAGCATAGGTATTATCAACTGAACCAACAGATATATATTTCAAGAATATGAAACAGGCATGCATATATACCATATCACATGCTACAATATATCGCAAGAATTTGCTAAATAACCAACATGCATCTATCGCAAGATAATGCATATACAAGTGTATACATCACAACAACAGTATAACGGATAGAATACTTGCCTGAGCGACTGGGGGTTACGAATGGCTCGGGACGAGTCTGGTAACCTATAAACAACAAGTAAGTTGGAATTAAACCAAAGTCACTTGTAAATCTATACTTTAACTAACTTAGACTCTAACGCTTGTTTTGCGCTCACTGATTCGCTTAAGTCACTCGGGTACCCTCGGCTCCACCATTTTTAATAATTTAACCTTTACGAGTTTTAAAGCGATTCCTTCGCGAGTGTCTTACCAACTGCCTAACACACTTACCATAAATGTTTCATACATTAATTAACCCTTTTTGGTCTTTAACCTATGTTTCAAAGTAAGGCGAGGGGAAAAGTTTCGTTCGCGAAACGCCGTTACTTGAAACGGTCGTTTCTCCTAAACCGTGCATCGGAATTGAACGAACTACATATCAAAACGTAACATGAGCTATCTAAACATGGCAGTGGTCATAATCTAGCAGGGGGTTCTCGGGTCCTAATGCTATGCACAAAAACAGTCCAAAGAAAATCGGACGTTACGACGGCTATGTTTACGCGATTTCCCAATTTTAACCATTCAAAACCAACCACAAACCAACCTCAAATCCAACATACAACCAACATCCATCTTCATCACATCATAACAACCCCAACCAATTCAATTTAATCATTTATACTTATGCCTAAGCTTAATTTAACCATACTTAAGTTCTTTTAATCAAAACCACAACATTTACCATTCCATTTTACTACCATTCCAAATCCCAAACTCTAAATCACAACAACATGCTACAATATCATCCTACTAATCAAAATCATCTTATAATACATAGGGATCTAGGGTTTGGAGATGGTATACCTTCCTTGAAGTGGTGGGATGAGCTAGGAAGCCTTAAGAAGCTTTGAGAAGTCTTAGGAAAGCTTGGATCTTCAAGAAAAACAAGAAAACTTCAAGTTAAAAAAACTTGAAAACACTATTCATAGTCTTCTTCTTTGATTAAATGAAGAAGATTGAGAAGGAATTAATGGCTTAAACTCATGATATAGTCCTAACTAAGCATGAAGATGATTAGGGAATTATCTTACCAATTTAGGAAGCTTGGATCTTGAGTTTTGAATTGTTCTTGCCTTATGAATAGTAAAAAGCCGAGAGCTTCAAGAACAAAGCCTTGGTTGCTTTTTGATTTTTGATGAAAATGATTTTTTGCTTGGCTTGGTTGCTTGGTTTTTGTGCTTGCTTTAGTCAATTACCTTTTTGCCCTTGAATTTGTGTGGTTACAAAGCCACCACACCTCCTTCCTTCCCATGTCATGCCTATGTCATCCTCATGATGTCATCCTCCCTTCCTTGTCCTCTTTCTATTGGTTGGATGACATCATTCCCACTAATCCCTTTGACTAACTTCCTAATCGTTTGCCTAATGACCGCTGATCTGTTATACGGTTCGCTTAACTTTCGTTCTCGTTTATCGTTTGAAGGATCATACCCGGGATCTTATTACTTAGGTTCCCTTAACCTTTCTCAGTACATTATATTCCTTTTTATGATCCTCTATTATAATCCTTTAATTTAAATCCTTTTTATCCTGTTACCTTATACTCAATTCTCTCCGTATCTTGTGGATTTCCGGGAAAAACCAAAGTGTTCGGAATTGGATTCTGACGATCTTTACATACACTTATATACTACATAGATTACTAATAATATCCCAGAATATCCATAACAGAACCCCTACATAGTGTGGCGTGAAAAGTTTCTTCATTCAGCTAAAACACTATTCATAAGGGTTACAAAAAGTTGAAAAATTTTGGGGTTATTACAGTCTCCCCTCCTTAAAAGGATTCCGTCCCGGAATCAAACAGAAAACAAATGGGGGTACTTTTCTAGCATTGTGCTCTCTAGTTCCCAAGTTGATTCTTCCACCTTATGATTCTGCCATAGTACTCTGACTAGCTTGATCACTTTGTTCCGAAGCACCTGCTCCTTCTTATCCATAATCCTTACTGGCTTCTCCACATAAGTTAGATCTGGCTGCATATCCACCTGCTCGTACTCCACTATGTGCCTGGCATCCCGATGATACCTTCTTAGCATTGACACATGGAACACATTATGAACTTGTTGCAAATTAGGGGGTAGGGCTAGCTCGTAAGCTAACTTCCCAAACGTCTTAATATATCCAAGGGTCCAACAAATTGTAGACTTAGCTTTCCTTTCTTTCCGAACCTCATCAATCCTTTCCAAGGGATACCTATATCATTACTAGGTCCCCTATTTCATACTCTTTATCCTTTCGTGTCAAATCAACATACTTATCATGTCCATCTTGGGCTACTACCAGCCGTCCTCTGATTAGATCTATCATATCCTTGGTCCTTTGGACTACTGCGGGTCCGAGCATCTTGCGCTCTACAACTTCATCCTAACATAAGGGAGATCGACATTGTCTTCCCTCAAGGATCTCATAAGGCGACATCTCCATAATGACATATGATCTATTGTCGTAAGATAACTCAATTCGAATTAAGTGATCATTCCAAATTCTTTCAAGTCTATTGCACAGACTCTCATTATTGCTTTTAGCATTAGAGCTTCTGCTTCTCAATACCCATTCTTTTCCAGTTCGTAATCGCTACTACTTCCCGTTCCTAATATTATACTGGTTATACTTTTGCTCGTTAGCGTTCTATAACCTTTTAATAACCACGTCAACCTTAGTATCACGAATGTGTTCCCATTCCGCATACTACCACCACTTTATTACTCCTTTTTCAGTTGTTTCTATTTTCCAAAGTTTGATTCATCATATAGAAGTAAAGGAATTTGTTGAGAGATCACTATGATCATGAACACTTGTTATATCGCATAGTTAGTACAGAAGGTGGCCAGCCTTTAGTACTTGACAAGCAATTAAACAATAGCTGGTATCCTACTAGGCTTCTATCACACAGATAGATAGTCATTCGGCAATACCTCCCCTTTCTGGAAGGGTTGTTCTTCTCAGCTTACATGAAATGAAAAGAAGAGAAAAGAGCGAACTGAAGAGAATTGTATATATATGAAAAAAAATTATTGCCATAAAATATCTGGCTTGGAATCTACCTCTGAACTATAGAGGTTTGTCATAGGAGAACAAAACATATATGTATTTATATCAACATCAAGTATTATAGCATCGTATTTCACGTGCCTAAATATTTTCGCTATCCCGTCCATCATTCTATGGACCCATGCCCTTCCTCGAGCTTATACACAATTACCTTTGAAACTCCCTCGACATCGAAAATCGAATCTGGGATCTCATTCTATACATCATCGCTACTAGAATTCTATGCTTGCACCGCAACCTTCCTCGTATAATAATACGACTCTCTATTGATAAGAAAGAATAATAATTCACCAGGTAGATACTCTACTTAATTAGTCTATCAATGATAACTTATACACTACCACGACCCGATTAGTGGTACTCAATCTCAACACCCATTCCAATACAACTCTCATGGTTGTAATCAGCTCACTACTCGCAGAATCATTGCTGCCTTACTATGGTCCACCACTGACCCACTGTAGTCATTCATTTTCCCTGAAGTCTTAATAGCTAACCATACAGAGTCCATACATGTCGTATCTAATTCTCCTAAGGAGTTAACATAACCACCAATCACAATTCATGAAGAACACTCCAAACTCTGACGTACCTTCATGACATGAAGTAGATAAAATTGCAGAAGAGTTTCAATCAAAGCAACGATAGCAGGTTAATACCATTCTTAGTCATATGCCTTAAATAGAAGACTTAACTCAAAGGTTCGTTTAGTCCTTTTTGAAACATGGTCCTGGATTATTCTCAAGATAGTACCTCCTAAGATAGATAGCCCGCTCATGGCGATTACACGAATTAAACCTTTACCAACTACTATTACGGTTGGGTATTGCACAGTCATCAGAAAGAATGTCAATCTTCCAAACCATAATTCAACCTTCAAATTTTTAACCATCATCATTGTATTCTTTTGGCACACGCGCCTATAATTATCCTCTTACCTTTAAAGTGTCGGCCACCTCTTTGGCCTTTCCTGATAGTAAAATTTCCTTACAGTCAATGTCATTTTAACCACCTCCAAATAAATTTTCCACCTTATTTCAATCACAGCTTATGTGAAGATGTTTTCCTTAAAATCTGATGAGTAAAAAAAGAAAGAAAAAAAATCACCATTTTTCCATAAGTTATTGCCTCAATCTTTAGAGGCTAATCACTGTCAAGACTGACTCTCAATCATACTTAGAACATTTTTTATCTTAAGTCCTAATTGCCCTGAACAATTTCGACCATTACTGGTTCGATCCATACTTTCTCGTGGTTTAACACGTGCCCCACTTGGCATCATTATAATTATGTCATATTTCCTTTATCAACATTTTTATTCTTGAGAATTTCGAATATTTCCTTTCTCCTTGTAAAACCTCTAAGGTTATCCTTCAATCGTTCCTCCTGTATTCCCTATATACAGGGCATATCAAAATACCATTTACTAATACTAGAACCATTGTCTATATACTTCTGAAAAAATTTTCCACTGATCCTTAAAGGTTATTATTACCTTAATCCTTTCCAATTCATACTGTCAAAACTCATACTATCCCTATTAAGGGTGAAATGCCAACCTTTATGCATTCCCCTAGGATTCGTTTTAAGTTACCGATGTTCTATCCTTAATTCCACCTTTAAAAAGGTACAAGCATCCTTCCATGGATAAACCAAGTCATATATCCTTGATAGATTATCTTCTTCATCATTCCCACCTCGATAGTCTATACCTAACTTCATAATAGCATCCTTATTCAAATTGAGGTCAATCCATATGGCCTCCAAAAGATAACAATGGTCATCCGCTTTTCTTTCCTGATTTGGTAATGATAACATGGATGTTCTGGAAGATATTGGTCATGTTCAACATGAACTTCTTCTTAATAATTCCTTATTTACTTTTGTTGTTTATCTCAACAGTCACCTCAATATTGGGATATCTTTCATACCTGGCGTCTCCCTTTCTGGGTATCATGCCACCGGTCTTACACTTCACATTCTTGAAGGTCACTTCCTTCATCCAATTTTTCCTAATTTCTTACTTCCTTGTCTCCTCAGTCTATCTGCGTCTCATTATTTATCCTTCGAACTATCTCAAGGTTTCCTTGAATCCTCCCAACTTACAGGGGATAATATATATGTATCTCTTATGCCCTTAACCATCAATTTTAACTCATGGTGAATCACCCTCATCCTGACGATTACTTACTTTTCTATTTCTATTACTACGAGTCTTTAGGGTTTCCTCATACCCAACTTCCTTATCATTATTTCATGAACTAACACAACATAAGCATTGATTTCAAACATCCCGTCATTCTGGATTCGTGTCCTCAGAACGAATCTTGACAACTTTTACAACTTAGATTCATAATTTATCATACTCGTCTGCCTTTGTTCTGACTCTAAAGCTTTTACACTATCTCCTTATCTTTGGGAATTACTTTCCCGAAAACAATTGACTGGACTTAAATCAGTTTATTATAATCTCTTGCTCCATGCCTTCCTTGGCCTTTCACCAGCAGGTGGTCTCTCTCTTAGGAGGGTGAGTGATAAAAATAGTCTTTTGTGGTTCGTCAATCATTTAGAATCTCAAATGATTCCTCTATTTCCTTTAGCCAGGCTCTTGCCTCGACTGGGTCAGCTTGTTCCATGGAACTCTGAGAGCTTAGCGACTTAAAGGTCCTGAAAGAATTTCTCACTGCACTGTCTCCTCAGGGTGGTGGTTGGGGATAATAGTCTAAGTTCTTTTTAGACAGGTCCATGAATTGCCGTATAGGAGTACCGTCTCGGGTCTCCTTTCCTTACTCGACTTTCTATTTCCTTAGTATGAAATGTTTCATCCTACTCCCCATAATTGGGGTCATCTTTTAATTTAAAATCCTCATTTTCCACTCCATTATGTCATGGGTTCCTTCTATCTTGATGGCGACCTCCCTGACTATCACGTTCAGGGTTTGCTCTAAATCTTATTCCTCAAACTAGCTTTCATCTAAGATCTTATCTTTAAGCTCTTGAACATTTGGAACCCAAATTCTGTAGGAATACCTCATTATTCCCTTCTCATCTTTCTCGGTATTAACCTCTTATCTATTTGTTGGCTCTCTGCCTTCATTCATAACTTTTTCTGGAACAATATGATCTTTTCCAATAATTCGGGCTGTATTGCTATCTCAAACAGCTTTTCGGTACCGGCTCCGGTTACCTTCACTACTATTTCCATTTTCTCAAAATCTCTTATAAACTCTCCAAAAGACATTATCATCTTGAGTCTCTCCTTTTTACTAAGGGCATCAGCCACCATATTGGCTTTCCCCGAATGATAAAGAATCTCCCAATCATAATTCTTGATTAGCTCTAACCGCCTCCTCTGGCGTATGTTGAGCTCTTTCTACGTAAGAATGTACTAGAGCACTTATGGCTTAGGTAATTCTCGCACTTCTCTCCATACAAGTAGTGCTTCCAATCTTTAGGGTAAAACTATTGCCACGAGCCTAAGCTCATGGGCGGGGATATCGAATTTCATATTACCTTAATTGTCTTGACGCAGACGCGATTATCTTGCTGTGCTAAGAAGCACCCTAATTCCTTATGCGAAGCGTCACTTACAAATCACAAAATCTCCTTTTCACATCCGGCAACGCCAGCATAGGGGCCATCACCAACCTCTTCTTCAGTTCTTGAAAGCTGTTCTCGCATTTCTCTGTTCATTCGAACTTCTCAGTCTTACGAGTAAGCCGCGTTAAAGGGGTTACTATCTTTACAAACTTGAACGAACCTCCGGTAGTGACTGACCAATCCTACCTCTGGTAGTTTCCCTAACCATGGTCATCAATTCCTCAGTGGTCCTTTATTCATTCTTGTCAGGATCCTCCACGGGATCCTCCTCAGCAACAATCCCTTCTAGGACAACATCCTCAACCGCTACATCCTCAATATGAACATCATCCGGTCCTGCGTTAGGACGCTCTATCGGATCCACAATCCAATCTCCAATTAGTAATAAAACATCATCGCGTTGTTGCTCCTCAACCTCAGGGTTCGGAGTCCCGCTACCATATACGATAACGAACTACGCTCCTATCACGATATTTATAAGGGTTCCCATAAGGGTTTTAACTGTCAGTACTACGTTAGGTAGCCCGACTATGAACTTGGAAAGAGTTCTTATTTTCTTAGTTAACTTATTATCTTAACGTCCCATCATCTCTGAGGTTTATAACGCTTAGCTCTGATACCATTTCTGTAACACCCCCAGATCCGGGGTCGGGGATCCGGGTCGTCACGGTCTTTCTTTCCACAATATCACTTCACTTAATTAATAATAAATAACCTTATGCTGTGACCCCACACTAACACACACCACAACCCGTTATAGTCTCAGAGATGAAATTTAAATAAGTACAAGTCTTTGAATCCACAATTTAAAAGTTATTACAACCCAAAATGATTACTTGATAAATTTACAGTTAATTGCCATTATCTGCCACAAGTTATAATTATACATAATTGATTCTCAAAAGTAGATGGTCTGATCTACAATAGATCTACCTCTGTAGCTATAGCAGCTACAACATCAACGGGAAGACGCGGGACGCTTCCCACGCGCTTGCGCTGGGTCTGCTGGAGTCTGGCCATCTTTCCTAATTGTTGTTGTGTGATGAAGAAATAAAGCAAGGGTGAGCAGCAAGCCCACCAAAATAATATGTATAATAATTTACAATATATGAGCCTACTCATAATACTCATGAAAGTCTTGGTCAAAAGAAATGAACCAAGTTTGATATCTTAATGCGATGAAGTCGCAAAATATTTAGTATATATACATATATACTTTTCAAAATATTGGAAGTCCTCTTCCATGCATAATATACACAAAGTCCCAGTGTATAACTGTATAAAAAAATATCGTTGCAAGGTGATCTCATATATCTAACCTTGTTTCAACGTTTTTCTGAAATCTTTGTCATTCATAAGACAATTATTAATTAGATATAAGTTTAAAAGATGAGGTTACCAAATACCCCAATATACTTATATCTTTCCCAATACTACTTGAACTACCACCGTTCAAGTTATAATCAGTTTTAAAAGTTCATCACATAGATGAGACTACAAGACAAGATTTGAATAGATTCAATCTTTGAAATATTATTGAATGAAATAAAGTTACGAGATACTTTATTTAGTCCCGATATATATATATCCACATATATATATCTCTTAAACATTTCCTGGAACCTCTGTTATGTAAAGTATGAACAGAGTTTGAAACATCCAATGAATTTTGGAAAGGAAAAGAATTTTGGCATAAACCAGATATCTTGCTGATCAGGCAAAGATACCAATAAGTAACCTTTTCTACTGTAGATGGATGAATTCCTCACCGGTCATCACCCTGGCCGCATTAGGACCTCGCGCTAGACCGTTACCCGGCCCCTCACGCGTTGATGGACTGCCACCCAGCCACTTACACAATAATAGACCGTACCCCGGCCTGTCGCTTATGCCGACTCAATCAAATGGACTTACTTCCCGAACATTGGACAAGTAATCAAATTGTTTTCTCAAAACAGCAACCTTGTTGCGAATATAAAATACACCACAGAGCCGGATTCCCCAGGTTTTGAGCGAGTATTTAAATCCCCTTAAAAGGAAGATCTTAAATATAAAAAAAAGAGTTTTGGGATCCACTCTGACTTTTAAAAATCATTTTGAAGACTTGAAAACACTTTAAAGAGTGTTTGGAGTAAAGCTGATTTAATGAAGTAAATCAGTCCCCAGAATATTTAGAAAATGACCGAATATTATTATTTAAATAATATTCCCATAAAGAATAATCTTTATAAAAATAATTGAAGTAGAAGTATTAAAACTTATACTTGAAACGAGTAGTAAATAACCAAAGATATACTTATATGAAAGTATTATCTTTATTTGAATAATCAAAAATAAGTTTGATTATTAACACCTTATTCTTTAATAAAATAAAGAATATATCTCAGCAAATAATCGGAGTCATAGATCCTCAAATGAATATTCAAATAATATTCAATAATAATATATAAAAGAGTCATAAGCCCTCAAATGAATATTCAAATAATATTCAATAATAATATAAAAGAGTCATAAGCCCTCGAATGAATATTCAAATAATATTCAGATAAATAAATAAAGTTAAAGTTATCGAATAAATCTTATTCGATTAATAGTTTGGAAAACTATAACCATATATATATATATAAATATATATATATATATATATATATCCATATCCATATATACAAGATTACTCGGGATCCTCGACTCCCGGTTTTTAGAAAATATTTTCACCTTTGGGTCCCTATACTAAGGGTATATGCAAGATACCGCTATCCTCTAGCATAGGTATTATCAACTGAACCAACAGATATATATTTCAAGAATATGAAACAGGCATGCATATATACCATATCACATGCTACAATATATCGCAAGAATTTGCTAAATAACCAACATGCATCTATCGCAAGATAATGCATATACAAGTGTATACATCACAACAACAGTATAACGGATAGAATACTTGCCTGAGCGACTGGGGGTTACGAATGGCTCGGGACGAGTCTGGTAACCTATAAACAACAAGTAAGTTGGAATTAAACCAAAGTCACTTGTAAATCTATACTTTAACTAACTTAGACTCTAACGCTTGTTTTGCGCTCACTGATTCGCTTAAGTCACTCGGGTACCCTCGGCTCCACCATTTTTAATAATTTAACCTTTACGAGTTTTAAAGCGATTCCTTCGCGAGTGTCTTACCAACTGCCTAACACACTTACCATAAATGTTTCATACATTAATTAACCCTTTTTGGTCTTTAACCTATGTTTCAAAGTAAGGCGAGGGGAAAAGTTTCGTTCGCGAAACGCCGTTACTTGAAATGGTCGTTTCTCCTAAACCGTGCATCGGAATTGAACGAACTACATATCAAAACGTAGCATGAGCTATCTAAACATGGCAGTGGTCATAATCTAGCAGGGGGTTCTCGGGTCCTAATGCTATGCACAAAAACAGTCCAAAGAAAATCGGACGTTACGACGGCTATGTTTACGCGATTTCCCAATTTTAACCATTCAAAACCAACCACAAACCAACCTCAAATCCAACATACAACCAACATCCATCCTCATCACATCATAACAACCCCAACCAATTCAATTTAATCATTTATACTTATGCCTAAGCTTAATTTAACCATACTTAAGTTCTTTTAATCAAAACCACAACATTTACCATTCCATTTTACTACCATTCCAAATCCCAAACTCTAAATCACAACAACAAGCTACAATATCATCCTACTAATCAAAATCATCTTATAATACATAGGGATCTAGGGTTTGGAGATGGTATACCTTCCTTGAAGTGGTGGGATGAGCTAGGAAGCCTTAAGAAGCTTTGAGAAGTCTTAGGAAAGCTTGGATCTTCAAGAAAAACAAGAAAACTTCAAGTTAAAAAAACTTGAAAACACTATTCATAGTCTTCTTCTTTGATTAAATGAAGAAGATTGAGAAGGAATTAATGGCTTAAACTCATGATATAGTCCTAACTAAGCATGAAGATGATTAGGGAATTATCTTACCAATTTAGGAAGCTTGGATCTTGAGTTTTGAATTGTTCTTGCCTTATGAATAGTAAAAAGCCGAGAGCTTCAAGAACAAAGCCTTGGTTGCTTTTTGATTTTTGATGAAAATGATTTTTTGCTTGGCTTGGTTGCTTGGTTTTTGTGCTTGCTTTAGTCAATTACCTTTTTGCCCTTGAATTTGTGTGGTTACAAAGCCACCACACCTCCTTCCTTCCCATGTCATGCCTATGTCATCCTCATGATGTCATCCTCCCTTCCTTGTCCTCTTTCTATTGGTTGGATGACATCATTCCCACTAATCCCTTTGATTAACTTCCTAATCGTTTGCCTAATGACCGCTGATATGTTATACGTTCGCTTAACTTTCGTTCTCGTTTATCGTTTGAAGGATCATACCCGGGATCTTATTACTTAGGTTCCCTTAACCTTTCTCAATACATTATATTCCTTTTTATGATCCTCTATTATAATCCTTTAATTTAAATCCTTTTTATCCTGTTACCTTATACTCAATTCTCTCCGTATCTTGTGGATTTCCGGGAAAAACCAAAGTGTTCGGAATTGGATTCTGACGATCTTTACATACACTTATATACTACATAGAGTACTAATAATATCCCAGAATATCCATAACAGAACCCCTACATAGTGTGGCGTGAAAAGTTTCTTCATTCAGCTAAAACACTATTCACAAGGGTTACAAAAAGTTGAAAAATTTTGGGGTTATTACAGGAAGCATACTCAAGATCCTACCACATCTCAAGAAACATCAGAACATGCATTTGGCTCTTCAAGTTCTGATTCTTCAAGTTCTGATAAGCCAAGTTCTGATAGTGCTGAAAATCTAAATACTGAAGAATCCAACTCAGAGAGCATAGTTTCAGGGGGAGCATCAGAAAATGAAAATGAAGATAGCATGGATCATGGGGGAGCATCCAATTCTAGAGAAAACCTTCCATCTGCAAGGAAGTGGACAAAATCACATAGACCTGATTTGATAATTGGAAATCCTGATGCAGGTGTCAGAACTAGAACAGGTACTTCAAATGAATGTCTCTACAATTCTTTTCTCTCTCAGACTGAGCCAAAGAAAGTGGAAGAAGCTCTTCAAGATGCTGATTGGGTGCAAGCAATGCAGGAAGAGTTAAATGAATTTAAAAGAAACAAAGTCTGGACCTTAGTGGCAAGACCAAAGAATAGATTTGTTGTTGGTACAAAGTGGGTATTCAGAAACAAAACTGACAGTGATGGTATAATTACAAGGAATAAGGAAAGGCTGGTTGCAAAAGGATATTCTCAACAGGAGGGAATTGATTATGATGAAACATTTGCACCAGTTGCTAGGTTAGAAGCCATAAGGATATTTTTGGCTTATGCTGCTCACAAAAAGTTTACTGTCTTTCAAATGGATGTGAAAAGTGCTTTTCTCAATGGAGAATTGGAGGAGGAGGTATATGTTGAACAACCTCCAGGCTTTGTAGATACCAAACATCCAGATTATGTCTACAGGCTTGATAAAGCACTTTATGGACTTAAGCAAGCTCCTAGAGCATGGTATGAGACTTTAGCTCAGTTTCTTCTGGAAAGTGGATTCAACAGAGGAACAATAGACAAAACACTGTTCTACCTCAACCATGGAAAGGACTTACTTCTGGTTCAGATTTATGTTGATGATATCATTTTTGGGTCTACAAATGACAAACTTTGCAAGAAGTTTGCCAAACTAATGCAGTCAAGATATCAGATGAGTATGATGGGGGAACTTAGCTATTTTCTGGGCCTTCAAGTCAAGCAGAATGAAGAAGGCACTTTTATTTGTCAAACCAAGTACACCAGAAACTTGCTGAAGAAATTTGGAATGCAAGATTGTTCAAGTGCATCCACTCCTATGGCCACTGCAACAAAACTGGATAAGGATATCGGTAAATCAGTAGATATTACTGACTACAGAGGTATGATTGGCTCTCTACTCTATATAACTGCTAGTAGACCTGATATCATGTATGCTACCTGTCTTTGTGCAAGATTTCAAGCAGATCCAAGAGAACCTCACTTAACAGCTGTGAAAAGAATCTTTAAGTATCTTAAAGGAACAACTGCTCTGGGATTATGGTATCCTAGAGAATCAGATTTTAAACTAATAGGTTACTCAGATGCAGATTTTGCAGTTTGCAAAATTTACAGGAAAAGCACAAGTGGAAGCTGCCAATTTCTTGGAGGCAGATTGGTTTCTTGGTACAACAAGAAACAAAAGTCAATTTCCACATCAACTGCAGAAGCAGAGTATATTGCTGCAGAAAGCTGTTGTGCACAGATTCTTTGGATGAAGAATCAGTTACTGGATTATGGGTTAACATATTTCAAAATCCCTATTTACTGTGATAATCAAAGTGCTATTGCTATGACAGGTAATCCAGTTCAACACTCTATGACAAAGCACATCAGCATCAGGTACCACTTTATAAGGGAACATATGGATGAAGGTACAGTGGAATTGCACTTTGTTCCAACAGATCAACAACTAGCAGATATCTTCACAAAACCACTATGTGAAGCCACTTTTACAAGATTGGTAAATGAACTTGGAATGGTCTCAGGTTCTTTTTCTAAATCTGTCTAGTTTTGTTCTGATGCATCAGACTTTATGATCAGTATTTACAGAATGTAATCTCTTTGTTTATTCTGTGCTTAATTGGAATACACGTTTAAGTACTGATTGTTGTCTGATATATGTTTCTAAACTCTGATAAGTGATATGTCTGTTCAAGTAACTATTCGATCCTATGAGGATAACTGTGCAAGATACTGACCTAGTAGTCTTCAATAAACAAATGATTCCATGTAAGAAGTAATTATTTCAGTGGAAATCTTATGACACTAGCAAATTCTGATAATTGAGCTTAGTTGAGTTTACTTTGCTTATCTTATTACTAAGTCACAAATTAGAATAATACTACTCATCTGTTAAGTTCTGATACTAGTAAAACTGCTGATTGTACTAAGTTCTGATAAACCTCACTTATCAAAAGAAAAAGCAAAAAGATCAAAGAATAAAATCAGGTACTCCTTTGAGATCTAGAGTAAAAATATGGAAGGGACGACCCAAGTGCATTGCTGGTATTAAGTAAATATGCATTAGAAAAGCAAATTTTCTTGGTGACTTTTCACACCCTATGATTACTGGAGAAATACTCTGATAATAGCATAAATTCTTATAAGCAGTCGTGACTCACTTACACTGAGAAGCCACTGTAAAATAGAACTTCAAAAGATGCATAAAATTAGCACAAAACAGTTGAGGTGGACTCAAGCATGAACTCATTCATCAGTAGGTTTCAGGACAATGACAGCTCTTTAGCAAAATTTCAGTTATGCCTTATTTCTAAGATGTACAGAAGTGAATCAGACTTTACTCTTTGTCTGTTATTTAGCTTAATACACACACTAATCACTCCATCTGAATGATGAAAATTTATGTGGTGGTCTATGTTATTTTAGATAAACAGTCATTGTGTCATTATTGCACAAATTCTGAGGACAAGCTCTGGTTG
The DNA here is from genome assembly GCF_009905375.1 of Apium graveolens. Taxonomy (NCBI): domain Eukaryota; kingdom Viridiplantae; phylum Streptophyta; class Magnoliopsida; order Apiales; family Apiaceae; genus Apium; species Apium graveolens. The sequence goes on along the minus strand of NC_133656.1, from coordinate 2,380,480 downwards.
CATATTCTGATGATTAAGTTCTGAAGACTATAACTCTGAACTTGTATAAGAACTTACTAAGATAGGCATTCCTTTTTCGAGTTAAGAAATTATGTTCTGATGACTGTTAAGTTCTTATATAAGTCTAAGTTCTGATATTACAGTCTAATGTTTTACTTGACTTATTTGTGAATAAAATTTGATAACAGTCTCAGTTAATATTTGAATATATTGAAGTGGAAGATTAATAGTCACTATGGTTAGGGTTAATGGTATTTGTACTTGAACAGTCCACTGTTACTTGTTTCTTGTGCGCTTTAAACCATGTTTCCTCTTTCCAATGAATGTTATTCTTTTTTAAAGTCTAGGGAGACGAGATAGAATTAATTCTACCTGTCAGCATTAAATACTTTTACGTCTCCTGGCATTCTCTTGCCTATATAAGCAGCCACTTCACATCAGCCTTCCCATCAAATTCTTTCTCACACACTTACCTTCATACTTTTTCTTTCAAAAACACAATGGTCAGATTCAACATGTTTTTGAACTACCAAAACTTCAATATGGAGCTACGCTGTGCCGAATGGCAGCAGGAATGGCACGTCACGGCCATTCCCGAGGAGATATGGGACTCTGTCCCACAGGAGGTACTGACCCACCTCCTGTTCTTCTATATGGATTACCATCGCCATCTGGAGCGAATGGAGGAGGAAAGACTGGCAGCTCTCCGCCAGCAAGAGCGAATCATCAGACTCGCCATTCTGTTTGTCGAGAGTAGGAAGAAGAAGAAATGATTTAATCTTGTCTTCTTCCTGTTTTTCTTCATCATCAGCTTTGTCAGGCTTCTTAGCTAGGACTAAGGCTGTTGATGTTAGGTTTCGTAGCTTAGGGAAATCTTGTATAAGTACTGATAAAATTTCAATTTCATAAATGTATTCTCTTGATATATTAATGAAATTTGTGTTTGCTTCAAGATTTTGTCTCTAAGATATTTGGTAATGCATTGCTAAATCCTGATTGATATTCTGATGACCATATAAATTCTGTTTTAATTTAAGTTCTGATTTTTTTATCAGCACTTACTCATCTCATTTATCTTGGTCATTTTTACGTGATTTACTTTCCGAATATTAATGATGCAGTGAAAAATAATTAACTCAGTGGGAACGGTTTCAATTTTGAATTAAAACTGTTTCACCTTGATTAATGGAATATCTGGGTAAGTGGAACGGTTTTTCCTTGAAAACAGGCAACTGAGTAAGTAATGATTCCTGTTTTCTCGAGCCCAGTAACTATCCGTTATTACTGCATGTCTGACAGGTGTCCAACGGTAACATTTTTGTTCAGAGTATAAGTACAACAGAGAGAGGATTTCTTTAATCCTTTATTTTCTTCATATTTTTTCTCTTTACTTACTTTTACTCTCTTTCTTCTCACGTTGGTTTTTCATACAGACATCTTATCAAACACCTAACAGGCACTTTTGAATCTCAATTTTTCACATGGCACCTAAGGATTTAATCATTGATGGAGCTAAGTTTGTTCTAAACAACTATGCTGCAATTCTTGATCATGCTGAAGCTCCATCTGAATTGCATTTTGTGCAAAATCTTCTTGCACACAGTGAGATTGGGTATGCATTAACTCAGCCTGAAGTCTTTTCGAGTCAACAAGTTCTGACATTTTGGCGGACTGGGCACTTTGATGATGGTGGTAAACATGGCACTCCCAGTATTGTTTTTGAAGTGGGTGATTCATCTTATGCAGTCACTCCTGGTACAATACGCAAAGCTCTACATCTCCCAGAAAATTGTACTTTTTCAACTCCAGAGGAATCAGCACTTCAGAAGTTAATGGCTGATTTGGGATATGAAAAGAGTTTGGCAAAGCTTGGGCAGTTAAAAAGGGCTAATATCAGAAGAGAATGGAGTTTTTTCTTTGACTGCATCACCAAATTTTTGGGAACAAATGTTCGAATTTTGATGCTATCCCAATTCTGAGTCAGCACATAGGGTATGCTATTATCCATCAAACTCATTTTGATTTTACAACTGGAATAATTGGTTTTATTGGGGATAGGATGACAGAGGATAGAAATATTGTCTATTTTGCTAGATTCTGTCAACTTATATATACTTTTTGTACTGATGAACCTCAATTAGTCAGTTCCTCAACCCCACCTTTTAGAGTTGCAAAACGATATTTTAATGATCTGGTAAATGCTGATACTAAAAAAAAAGTGGTTAGACCATTACAGATTCCTCAATCTGTAAAACAGATCCTAGTAAATGCTGATCCTGATACTTATAGATCTGTTTACTCTGATGTCCAACCAACCACAAACACCCAAAAACCATCATCCTCAGCAACTACCACTCATACTACTCAACCTACCCTCAGGACTTATCTCAAATCCTATCTCTCTACTTCACAGACTGTTCAACCCTCATCCTCCAAGCCAAAGAGGACACAAACTATTCCTCAAACACCTCAAAAGAGGAGGAGGACTGTACTGAGAGATGAATCTGATACTGAGGAACAGGTTCCTTCTTCAGAACCTGTTGTAGGTAAAGCTGAGAAAGTGACTTCTCAGAAGGATTCTGGAATTGGGGGATCTAGGCTTCTCAAACGGCTTAGAAGAATGACAGTTTCTGAAACTCCCAAGGAATCCAAATCAACAAAGAGATACAAGAAACAGAGGGCAAAAAGGCTAGTTTCAGATGATGAAAAGGAAGCAGCTAAGGAAGGGGATCAGGAATCTCTGATCTCACAAGACAAGGAATTTGCTCCAGTCACTTCTTCTCCATCAACTCCATCTCAGGAAGCTGTTTCTGAAAAGGCTAACACACCTTCTGTGTCTTCTGTTGATCCAGGCACAAGTGCTGATATTGATGTTCAAAACTTGGTTGTGCCTGCAGTAATTCTCTTAAAAGCTCCAACAACACCTGTTACTGATGCTGTTCAAACTCCAGAGTTATCAACAACACCTTCTCTGCATCAAGATGCTGATGATCAGAATTTAGGTGAGCATCAGGATATGGCTGTTGATCAGAACTTAGAACAAGATCAGCAATTAGAGGATGCTGAAGCCTCCATTGCTACTCACACTGTTGTCTTATTAGAAGATACTGATTCTTTAAGTTCTGATGCTGCAAATGCTGGAGATACTGGTGATGCTGCTCCAACTGTAGATGCTGATGAAGCAGGTCCTTCAGGACTTACTCCTCAACAGACTCTTCCTAAGTCTGAACTGGTTAAGAAGTTTGTTACCGGAGAAGCACCAGTACCTTGGAGTGAAACTCGTGCAGGTCAGGAGTGGACTAAGGAATGGAACTCAGTTTCATGTGTTCCAACTGACAAGCATCTTGCTGAGCACTTGACTAAAGCTGATGAAATGTTAAATTCTGATGATTTCAAAACTCAGCTTAAAGTCACTGCATTGAGTACTAAACATTTACAAGGTCTTCATTCAACTACTCATGCAGAGCTACACAAGATTCAGGAGAACTTTATCAAACAGGAACAAGTTTGGAAAATTGATAAGAAAAAGTTCTTCCAACCTACCATTGATAGGATTGCTTATATTGAGAAGACTCAAGATCATCAAAAAGCTCAGATTGATGAAATTCTGAAAAATCAAGCTTCTCAGCAATCACAACTAACTGAAATCCAATCCTCAGTGGAATTGCTTATCTCTCTTCTACTACCTGCTGATGCCAAAAAGGGAGAGAAAGTGATTAAGTCCAAATGCAAGACTGACAAGACACTGACAGGAAAGGATAATGAAAAAGATGATCAAGGAAGCTATGGAATGGGTAGAGGTCATAGTCAAGGTAGAGGATTCACATCAAGACAAGCTAGTCACAGGACAAGTTCTGATACTGGGAAAAGAATAAGTTCTGCTGCTGGTAAAAGGATAAGTTCTGATGAACTTCTAGATCTTGATGAGGAAATGTCAAGACAGTTATTTCTTCAGGAAAATCCAGGAATGGACTTGGAAAGTTTAAAGGAAGAAGAAGCCAAACTTAAATCAGAGAAAGTCACATCTAAATCTGAAGCTTCTGGTGAAAAGCCACTTCCAAAACTCAAAGGCATTGTGATCAAAGAAAGGACACATACTGAAGCAACATTGGCTAGATCACAACCACAGATAGATCCAAGATCCAAGGGTAAAGAAAAGGTTGGTGAACCTATCAAGGTTTATGTACCTCCTGAGGATGAAGAAATTACTGATGAAAAGGATGATCTTGCTCTGACTTCAAGAAAAGTTCTTAAAATAACCTCTGACATGGCTTAAGTTGTTCAGAGTTAAGAAATTGTAAGTTCTGATATTCAGAAGAAGCAAGTAACCTCTGACATAGCTCAAGTTAACTTGATATCAGAAGATAGATCAAAGACACTCCTACCAGGATTCACTAAAGTAAAACAGACTCAATCTTTGAAGACTACTGCAAGTGGTTTTGAAGCTAGAGTAGTTACTGGAAAGGAAGCAAGAGATAAAACTGGATTGGGAAGTGCTGATGAAAGAAGAGTACACAACACTACCAATGATCCAACTTCCTTGAGTGAACCAGGTATTGGAGCAACTCCTGAGAGATTGAATCAACTGGAATCTGTACAGATGGTTTACCATACCTACTTGAAAGAATACATAATGTTGTATTTCATGACAGATGGTAGGGTTTATCATATAAGACAAAATGCCATTCCATTGAAGTATTTTGAAGAAATGGAGCATGTACTTTTCTTACTTCAAGTGGATGACAGAATAACAGGGACTGCTGTAAACTACTTAAAAGAACAGATTCAGAGACAGAAAAGGCTTTATTCTGTTAAGTCTGACAACACATATGTTCCAAAGTACAGAGATCACAATGGTGATATTGTTGATATGAAGCCTAATACTGCACAGATCAGAACATATCTTGGTATTAAGGGACTTGAATTCAATCTGGAGTCTGACAAAGCCTATGTCATAAGACTAGATCAGGAGTTGAGAAAAGCAAAGATCAATGATCTCAGAGCTGCAATCTTTCAAACTGGTGAAGATACTGCAGAGCTTAAAGATGCCAAAAGGAGAATGATTGATGAACTCAGATATGCTGAGAAATGTTTGTTGAAGAACTATCTCAGAACAACTCCTGACATCAGAGAGATCAGATGATGAAGCGAAGTCGAAGATCTACAACTGCTTAAATTCTGATATTTGTACAGACTGAAGTTGTTATCAGAATTTGAATATTGGTAAAGCTTTAAGGACTGTAAGTTGTAGTTATCTAGTCTAATTCTCATGCATTTGTACTTAATGTTTTTGACATCATCAAATATCTGTTAAACTTGTATATTATGCTAATTTACAAGTTGGGGGAGATTGTTAGATATATTTGATAATGTCATGGCTAATATAATTTATGTTTAGATTTCAGATCTTACTTAACAGGACAAATCAGTACTTAACTGTTGATCAGTACTTATACTGGAAGTCAGGACTTAAGGATATCAGTACTTATATTATCAGGAGATAATCATCAGAAGTTAGATATCAGAACTTAAGTGCTGAAGGATGATCAGAGAAGGACAGTAGCTGATTAAAGGAAAGAAGATCGAGATAAACATAAGAAGAGATATGCATGAAGAAGGAATTCCGTGAAGAATGGAATACTTGGAAGAAAAGATATCTGATTGATATATTTTAGGAAGCAGAATTATATTCCATATCAATTAGCAATTATCTTGTAACTGTGTAGTATATAAACACAGACATAGGGTTTACACTAAAAGTGTTAATATATTCGAGAAGATTATTCATTGTAACCCTAGCAGCTCTCGTGATATTTGTTCATCACTGAGAGGTAACGGTTCCATACTGTAACAGAGTTTATTGTTTCAATAAAGTTTGTTTTCTGTTACTTAATATATTAAAGTTCGATTTGATTGTATTATACATTGTATTCACCCCCTCTACAGTATGTGTGACCTAACATTCTTCTCTAGCTTCTCCCTTAAAACTGCTTCAATCTTATTTGCACACTTGAGCTTGTTTTTCAAGTATGTATTTTCCTGTTTCACAGCTACAACCTCTACCATCAACAATTCAGTTTCTTGTTTCTCATTTTCAAGCTTCTCATTTATCTTTGTCAGTTCGCTAACATCTTCATTAGCAGCAACCATACTTGTATGAATGTGAAACAATTCTGTGCTCATCTTTTTAACAGTTTCCTTATATTGATTCACATTTAAATCAATGATGGTAAGAGTTGGTACCTGTGTTTTTGATGAGAATGACTCTCCTTGCTCCAAGGCCATTAATGCATAATTTCCAACTTCCTCATCTTCATCATTATCAGAATCATCCCAACTCTTTCCCTCTGCAATATAAGCTTTTCTTTGTTGTTCCTTCAGAAGAGCTTCATACTTTGCTTCCAGTTCAAGATAAGCTTTGTCTTTCTTTGCTTTCTTGGTTTTCCTGCATTCTGTAGCAAAATGGCCTAGCTCATCACAGTTATAGCACCTTATCTTTGATATGTCAATAGATCCGGTTTTGTAGCCATTTTTGCTATCAGGTGTGTACTTCCCTTTTCCTTTCCAGCTGCTGTCTTTGTTGAATGATTGTCCTTTTCCGTTGAAGAATCTTGGCTTCTTTACTCTAATGTTAGAGAACTTTCTTTCCAGATAAGCCATAGATTGATCTAACTAATCAAGTTCATCCAGGGTTTAGAACTCATCTTCTTCCAGTTCCAGAATGACTTGTTCCTGTGAATCATTGTTTCTTTACTCACTAGTTGAGACACTTGGAATCTGGAATCTTGGCTCATCATTAGAGGTCTGGCTTTCATTAACAATAAGAGCACTTGAACCATCTACAACATGCCTTTGACCAGCTCTTAATGATTTCCTTTGAATCATTTCCAGTTCATATGTTTTTAAGATTCCATATAGAACTTCCAGAGTTAATCTGCTCAAGTCTCTCCTTTCTCTGATTGCTGAGATTTTCTGTTCCAATTGGTCAGGGAGTGTGAGCAAAAACTTCAAGTTCACTTCTTCAGCTTCATAATATTTATCATGTAGCTGCAAGTCAATAATCAGCTTGTTAAACCTTTCAAACACTTCAGTAATGCTTTCCTTTTGCTTAGCCATGAAACCCTCATACTTTAAAATCAGTATCCTTCTTTGATTTGACCTAACTTCCTCAGTTCCTTCACACAATATCTCTATCTTTTCCCAGATCTTCTTAGCAGTGTCACCGTTGACAATGTTGTTGTACATGACAATAATGTTATTGTACATTACATTGTCAAGTGACACTGTTAAGATCAGATGCAAGCCACTATTTAGGGAAACTTTTTCTTTCTCAGGCTCAGAGTATTCTGAAGGATCTTTTGGAGCATAATGAACCGGAATGACCATATCTCGATCTGTAGATTCCTCAACTCTAACCACGGAAGTGAAGGGCCCATTCTTGAGAATCTGAATGTATAGTGGATTGGCCATCCTGACAAACAACAACATTTTCTTCTTCCATAGAGTGTAGTTAGTTTTATCAAAAGTAGGGATTTTGATGCTACTGATTTTCTTTGTATTCATTCTTCCAAGATCTTGAATTTGTTTACTTTCATATTTTGCTCTGATACCACTTTTTAGGTAATGAATTACACACAGGGGGGGTGAACGTGTTTTTGTGTTTTTCTGCTTTTCTTGATTTGTTTATGGTGGTGAACAAAGTGAATTAAATCTTGTAGTGAAATGTGTTATTACTGAAAGTAAACATGTAATAATAATGAACACAGATCTTTCAAAACTCACTTAATTTTATATTAAAATTAAGAATGTCTTGCTACAAAATTTCTAGGCTCTTTGTTAATAAAGAGCTTAGCTTCTTCCTTGCAAGAATACAAAATTTATGATCTAAATTGTTACTCCTAAACAAAGCATCCAGTGTTTACTTTATAGAACAGTAAATATTGTTTATTACACAGCATGCAACAGCATGTACTAAACCCTATTTTTGGATAACCAAATCTTTCTATTTATGGCTTAGTGTATCTTTTCTAATCTTGCACGCCTGTGACTTTACTTTGCCAGTTAATCTTGGCCTTTGATCTTGTACTCTTCAAGCTAGTTTTGTAGACTTGTCAATCCAACTGATTAGACTGTTTGTTGCTTGATAATCTTAGATATTGAACTGGTCTATATTTTGTACTTTGAGTTTTACCTCGAGATCTTCAGTTTTGTATATACAGAACTTGACATCTCGATAAGTATATTGGCTTATCGAGATCTCTAATCACTATATAGATGTTTTGACTTATCAAAGTCTCTGAGTTCTCTATAAGAGAATTTGGCTTGTCGAGATCTCACATATTCATGACTTTACTTTGGCTTATCGATAACTCTGAATCCTCTAATGACAAGTTTGCTTATCGATAACTTTGAGTTCTCTAGTGACAAATAGACTTATCGATATCTCAGAGTTCTCTAGTGAAGAAATAACTTGTCGATATCTCCAATATTTATGTCTTTAATTTGGCTTGTCGATATCTCTGAGTTCTCTAGTAGCTTTTCCTAACTTATCGATAAGTCATTCTGAAGTTCTCGAATGACTTCTCTATAGTACTTAATCTGTGACTTGTAGAGAACTTGACTTAGAATATTTATCCCAAAACAGATTTATTCAACTCCAAGCTTCTTCACAACTCCAAGCTTCTTCACAATTCTTCCGAGGCATGATCTTCTTGATCTTCTTTCAGATAGAATTCTTAGGCTTGATACTGTTTATAGAAAAAGACTCCAGTCTTCCCTTGAACATGTTTACAGACTTAAGAATTATAATACATAATGCAAACATAGATTATCATACAACTTACTTAGGGTTGTCAATTTGACTTAGTCTTGTTATTGTACATGCATATTTTGCACAACAATCGTCTTTCGTACAAATGTCTTGTTTGCCCTAATAGTAAAATACGAGTTTTTACGTATCGATAATGATTAAGGTTACGATGAATGTATCGTAGAATCATCCCGGTGATGTTTTGGACGATTAAAAGTCCGTAGCTATTTTATTCCAAGGGACTCGATGTCCTATTGCAAAATATTAATTACCTCATTTATTTAAAACGATTTTTAAAAATCATATTCCCTCAACTATATTTAATTACTCGATCAATGAATTTTATTTTAGATATTCATTTAAAAATGAGAAGTATTCTCCAATATTATTTTATTTTAAATTCAATTATTTAATAACATTATAAATCAATTCAAATTCTTAAACATAAATTAGTTGAGGATTATTATTTCAAATATTCTTTTAAAATAGAACTATTCGAGATTTAATTATTTAATAATTATTATTTAATTATTAAATATATATTAAATGATTTAATATGATTTAAAATTCGTAAACCTATTTTAAAATATTTTCTGAGTTTCAGAAAATCATTCTAATCCTTTCGGATTGTCGAAAATGTTATCTCGATATATTTTAAATATTTTGACAGTAATGTCAAAGGAAACTCCCCCTTAATTATTTATCTGTTGACAACGATCAACTTACATTATCATAATACTTCCTCCGAAAATTCTCAGAAGTATATATATATATATATATATATATATATATATATGTTCTAGATATATGATAGGATTCTTAAAGGACAAGGATAGGTAGACTCAAGTACTTTGTGGAATGGGGAGACTACTAATTTACTACCACATGAGAAGGTACCTGATATACCGATGAACATGTGGAGTATGCGAACCTGAGAGGGATGGATGCAAAATTGTGTCTCGAGAGGGATAGACACGAAGTGTGTACCTGAGAGGGATGGCACAGAGAAGGCCCGAATGCGGCCATGGTGATAACCGATAACAAAAGGGATCGTCCTTCTACATGTAGAGAACAATAACAATATTCTGCTATATGATTGATCATTGTATGGTAGTGGCTCCGGTGAATGTCATATTCTTCCAATTGGAATTGAGATGCAATATCGTAACCCAAGCCTAGTTTCTAGATTTACCATTAAGGTATCTGCAGCCTAATAAGTCAATCAAAGAATTATTTTGAAAAGAGATGTGTATCACCAAGAGAAATTTCTTCAAATAAAAAATATATCCATATACGGAATTTAATATAAATTTTTTATACAGTCTTTTCATACTGTACATTATTATGATGGTCATTATAGTTCTCATTTGATTTCTTAAAACGACATCACACAATAGTGAACCAAGATGCCGATCAGAAAGCTCACAGCCCGGAAGCGAGTAGGAAATGACCAGCTTTTCCGTAGGTTGTTTGGTGCAGTACTACATATAGAGCGTATAAGCTGGATCGGGTTTCAGTTATTTTTAGTCCGACTTATATTTAAGTATGAATTATGTAAGGTAATAATGAAGAAACATACATACAGTACATTATAGCTCAAACTTGTTTTCTTAAAATGACACAACACAACAGTGAATCAAGATGCCGGTCAGAAAGCTCACAGCCCGGAAGCGAGTAGGAAATGGCCAGCTTTTCCGTAGGTTGTTTGGTGCAGTTGTAATAACCCCAATTTTTGGAATTTTTGAAACCCTGATGAATAGTAACTTTTGCTGATGATGCTGATTTAAGAAAATTATCAAACCACGATATATAGGAGTACTGTTATGGAAATTCTAAGATCGTATTAGTATTCCATAAAGTAAATAAGTGTATGTAAAGATCGTCAGAATCCAAATTCGAACACTTTGATTTTTCTCGAAAATCCACCAGATACCGAAAGAATTGAGTATAAGGTAACATGATTAAAAGGATTTTAATTCAAGGATTATAAGAGAGGATCATAAAAGGAATATAATATATTGAGAAAGGTTAAGGGAACCCAAGTAATAAGATCCCGGATATGATCCCTCAAACGATTAGTAAGAACGAACGATAAACGAGTCGTAAAACAATTAAATGACAGGTAATGCAAGAGAGATTAGTGCAAGGATTAAGGATGATAATCAAGCAACTAAGCAAGGATTAGCAAGAAAGATGCTTCCACCACCAAGTGATGACAAGTGGCAATTGATGAAGTCACCAAGGTGATGTGATGCTTAGTCACACTCCACTCACTTTATTCAACCAATTAATCACCCAAATATCCCATTCACTTCCATTTTCCACCACAAACTCATTTAGCAAAGTAAAAACCCTCCCAAGAACAAGTGCTCTCGGCTTCTTCATCCTAAAGAAGAGAAAAATTCCAAAAATCAAGATTCAAGCTTTTTTAAAATTACAAGGTAATTATCCAAGGTTCCTTATGATTAGTTATGGCTATCCTAGAAGTTTAAGCCTCCAATTCTTCATGAATCTCTTCCAATAAATCAAGGAAGAAGATGATGAATAGTGTTTTCAAGATTACTAACTTTATTTTCTTTGATTTCCTTTAAGATCCAAGCATTCCTAAGCTATCTCAAGGCTTCTTAAGGCTTCCTAGCTACTCTAATCACTCCAAGGAAGGTATAACCCCTCCAAACCCTAGCTTTACTTTGAGTATTAGGTTTGGTTTTGTTGATTATAGTTCATGAGAGCATGATTCATGTATATTTAGAGTTTGGTTGGATTTTTAATGAGTTTGGGTTGTAAATCTTGGTTAGTGGTTAATGAACCTTAAGTATAGTTAATAGCTCTTGTTGTGATTGAATAAGATGGATAAAACATAAAGTAATGGACTGATTTAATAGGGTTTGGATGAAGTTTGGTTGTATGGTTGATTTGTGGTTGAATGATGGTGGAATGGTGTTGATTGGTGGTGGTTTAATATTGAATTGATTGGGTAAAAATTTGGGAATTGTTAAGTTATAGCCGTCGTAATGCCCAATTTTCCTTAGACTGTTTTTGTTCTTAACTTCAGGACCCGTTCACTCACTGTTAGTGTCACACCCCCAACTTAAAAAACAAAATAAATATAGTTATTACATCATTTTAATGAAGAATACACAACCAAATCCAAGATCTTACAGTTTAGGGTTTGGAACAGCCCAACACTACCAACTATTACATCTGATTACAAATACCGAGTCCTCACACAACTATTATTACTTATTCTACCTGAGCTCGAACATAAGCATCAGCATCACAGGTCTTACGGGCAGTCTGCTTGAATCTAGCCATAGCTGCTAGCTGTAATATCAGGGTAAAGCAAGAAGTGAGCCAAATGCTCAACAAGTGTTAACAGTACGACACAAAACATAAATTGAGATATACTTTTAAGAATGTCAATGGAAAGACATAACCAATGATAACGAGAGATAAAACTATGTGAGATGGCATCATTTTGCTTGTATCAAAACAATTTTAAAAATCATGTCTTAATCAAAATCATTTTATGACGCTACGGATTACAGCCGGTGATCAGCCGCGAAGTAATCCCGAACCTCGCTGGGTTCTAAAACATTAACGGGAATCCCTAGGCAACTTTTAAGCCTAATATAAGTGTGGAAAGGACTCGCGTCTCAGTCCAGATCCACTATTCAAGAAAACATTTATCCCCCTTTGGGACTGAAAAACCCACATTTTATTTATTTCAAAAACTGATGCCGAATTATGACAAAATCTCTTTTTACAGTAAACAACTTTATCAAAGGATTATAGATCAACTCGAAACACGGGAAGTATGGTACTAAATCTCAGAGCCATGATTCACAAAACTAAACTCTATTAGGGTAACTGAATGGTTTTCATGTATCAAAGTTTGGACAAGGAAATTTAGTGAGGCTATTGGATATCATGAAAGGAAGTGCCAAATTAGGCTTAAAGCAATGGTTTCTCATCAAGGTTCAAGTGCTGGATCATCAAGAATGTAAGCTTTATGAATACTAAGGGTGTTAAGGTATGAAGAAATGATTTTTAGCTCAGGATATATCAGAATTGACAAGCTTTAGGATAAGAAAGAGGGGTATCAATCAATTAGGGACAACTTTGATAAATATCTGGCTTTCAGGTATCAAGGTAAGGTTCTATAGGGATTCAAGTATCAGGATGAGATATCATTACTTAGGAATCATTAGCATGGTAACCAAGAGAATCAACCGAGTGCTATAACAACTCTTTATTTTATCATGGCATTCGAATTACTTTAATATACTGTCATGATAAGACTTTTGAACTACTTACAATATGTACTCGAGGGTTCATGGCATTTCCATATAATTCAAAGATAAGCGAGAGATACGCTTGATTTAAACATATCAAAATGACTCAAAATAATTGCATCGATAAATATGAACTGTTTATAGTAAATACGAAGGTCAAGTTGAATCACTCGTCTCGAGATCCTACATAAATAATAATAATCCTCATTATAATATATTCTTACCATCTCAACCTATTTACAACCCGAAATTAAACACGGATGGCACTTAGGCCTATATGCACTTAATTTATATCCACCTTTATATTACAATTGCACACACATAGCCACATATTCACATATCATATATTAACACCAAATAACACCATATATACCATAATGCAACACTAGGCTTGGATGATCTCGACTCACAACTTAAGTCACTTGGTCGCTAAACTAGACAAGGTCTTCAAATTTTGGCTTCCTAACTCGATGTACCTTTCCTAAATTATCCAAAACCTATTGACCCTCACTTGTGCCTTTTGCTCTACTGACCTTATACTATCTTACAACTATGGTGGTCGACCTAATACTCACTTCTAAGTGTTCTAAAACTATGTGATAAGTGAAAGTGCTCACTGGTGCAAATTTCAGAATGACAACTATAGTTTCTTGAGTACATTAGACACTCTTAAACTACAAGTTTTCCTTCAAAACTTTTACACAAGACTCTCCTGACCTAAGGGCATCTCACAAACTTGATGTGGCTCAAGGGCCTGGCTTGGGCCTTCTTGGGCCTAACCTAAAAGTCCAAGGTTCCCCTGTTTTTCTGGTTTCTGCCCTGACCTGAATTAACTTGTGACACATGGTTCTAACTCATATCCTATGAACTATGGTTGGAAAAACTTCTCTGACATACCCTCTAACTAAGGCCCAATTGGGCCTAATGAGGGCCTACCCATGACATGGTCAAATCTCCCTATTTCTAAGTTGCAACAAAACTGTCCCCTGCTGGACAGATTTTGTGATTCTACTCGTGCACCTAACCAAATGACATGCAAACCTCCAACCAACTCCTAAAACCTTTTATATACTCCCAATACTAACTTCTGGTAGCTTGGTCCTCAAAGTTCACACCAATGACATGGTCAAAACTCACTCTAAACCTCAGGGTACTAAACTGATTTTTCTGCAGAAACTATAACTCTCATTTTCCAAGGTTTTGATTTGACAAACTCAACTAACAAAAACTCAATACTTAAACCAAGACTTATACATGGTGATCTACTGAACTAACTCCCTTATTCTCAAAATAACCTTGGGAGATCATCCATGCCCAAAAACAACAACATGCAATTAAATATATAACATGCAACTCATGGAAAGCACATAACAAGACTTCGGCTAGGCATAAAGTTTTAAATGCTTGCAAAATCGACTTGCACCTAATACTCATCCTTAATAATCATGAAATATAACTTCTTTTAAGTATTAATAAGAAATTTATCATGGAAACAATCTATTTTAAGCACACATATTTTGAATTTATAGATTTTTAAACATAACTACATGATTTCGAAAAGAGTAGCATGCAAAACATGGTTGATCATCATTTTAATGTCTTAAAACTAGCATGCATGGCTAAACATAAATATATAATGAAATTTCAGTAGCATTCAAAGGATTTTAAAGCATGATATCTCCATAAAACACTTAGTTAGCACATATACATAATATATCTCATAGAGAGCTCTTGAATTCACAAGAATCAAGAGTTTCTCTTTGGAGATCACATAAGAACTACACATGCATCCATGGAACTTCAACTTCCAAGTCACAAAACACTTTGAAAGTATATAAGATGAATGTAGGTAGAAGATTTACACTTGGGAAGATGAAGAATGAATTGAAAAATGGAAGAGGGTGGGGGATTTTGGCCTTCGGCCGAGAGCAAGGTGGGAGGGGGAAAAGGAGAGAAATTTGTGGTGTGTTGGAGTGTGGAATGAGTGGAATGACTTCTCCCACTTTGATTTCTTTGTTTTATGCTATTTGGTTTACAAATAATGAGTGGAAGTGAGAACTTACAAAAATATCCCTTGGTTAAAGTTAGGCCATTTTGCATGCAAAGCTAAGGTAGTAATTTCGTAATAATCAAATGAGTTAGTGGGGTTGGAAAAGTCTTGTTTGCCCTTTGAGAGAATAGAAGGGTGATTTGCATGCATGGTCTCTTATGTAATTTGAAAAATATGACAACTAAAATTTATAATGATTTATTTTTATAAAATAAAATTCAGGTTCAAAAATTATAAAATTTATACCATAAAATAACTTGGATTTTTAGAGACTTTATAAAATCATTTTCAAAATTTGTGAACAAAATACCTTTTAAAAGAAAATTTTTCCAAAGCTTAGAATATTCCTTATAAATCAAAAATAAAGAAATTAAATAAACTCTTGCTTTGAAAAATCATATACTACACAAAGCAAATTTATAATGCAGAAATTTTCACTCACACTAGCGCACAATCATTGAATATATTTTCATTTGACTTTAATATTATACCCAATCCACAAATAATATTACATAAAATGCCGGTCGTAATAGTTAGATTCTGACAATTTCCATGTTTAGATAGTTCATGTTATGAGCTTCGTTTTGATATGTGGTTCGCTTGAATCCGATGTAAGGTTTAGGAGAAACGGCCGTTTTAAGTAACGGCATTTTGCGAACGAACCATTACCCCTCGCCTTACTTTGAAACCTTGGTTAAGGTCCTTAAATGACTGATTGGAGTATGAAACAATTATGTAAAGTGGATTAGGCAGTTGGAAGAGTACTCACGAAAGAATCGCCTTAAAATTCTTAATGTTTAATTTATTAAAAATTGTGGAGCCGAGGGTACTCGGGCGACTTAAGAATCGTTAAGCGCAAAAGCGAACGTTAGGGTCTAATTGGTTAAAGTATAGATTCTTAAGCGACTTTGGTTTAATTCCAACCTATATGTTGTTTATAGGTTACCAGACTCGTCCCAGGCCTTTTCCCACCCCCAGTCGCTCAGGCAAGTTTTCTACCCGTTATACTGTTGTTGTGATGTATATATGTATATGCATTATCTTGTGATAAGTGCATGAATGTTATTAGCAAATCTTGCGATAAATTGGAGCATGCTGATATGGTATATATGCATATCTGTTTCGTAATCTTGATATCTAATTGTTGATTCAATTGCTTATAAGTTGCATAATACCTATACTAGAGATAAGCAATAGTTTCGTATACCCTTAGTATAGGGGACCCAAAGGTGAACATATTTCTAAACCGGGAGTCGATGTTCCCGAGTATAATATATATATATATATAGATATAGTTTTCAAAACTAATAATCGAATAAGGTTTATTCGATAACTTTATTTTATTTAATGAATATTATTTTGAATATTCATTCGAGAACTTATGACTCCGTTTAGTTTATTTAATGAATATTATTTTGAATATTCATTCGAGGACTTAAGACTCCGTTTATTTTATTTAATGAATATTATTTTGAATATTCATTTGAGGACTTATGACTCCGCTTATTTATTAAATAATATTCTTTATTTTATTAAAGAATAATGTTTTGATAATCAAACTTATTTTCGATTATTCAAATAAAGATCGTACTTTCGTATAAGTATATCTTTGGTTATTTATTATTCATTTCAAGTACGAGCTTTAAAACTTCTACTTCGATTATTTTTATAAGGATTATCCTTATGGGAATATTATTTAAATAATAATATTCAGATATTTTCTAATATATCGGGACTGATTTATTTTATTAAATCAGTATTACTCCAAACATTCTTAAAAATGTTTTCGAGTCTTCAAAATGATTTTAAAAGTTAGAGCGGATCCCAAAACTCGTTTTCAAATATAAGATCTTCCTTTCGAAGGGGACTTAAATACTCGCTCAAAAATCTGAGGGATCTGGCTCCGTGATGTATTTTTATATTCGCAACAAGGTTACTGTTTTGATAAAAGAGATTTTGATTACTTACCCAACACTCGGGAAGTAAAATTCTTGGAATAAGTTAATCCATTAACAGGCATCGCCTGGGAAATATCGGTGAGTTTTTCTTTCCAACTAGATGCGACTTCTTGGTGGAGTCGTATCAACAAGTTCCTACTTGGGAAAGGGGAGACGAGCTTTACGTTTTAGAGTCATGGATTTCATCTGAACTAGGAGTGGCGTAAAGTGGTCGAGTGGCACCGGCCCAGCCTTATTGATTGGCCCAAATGGCCCGGAAGTTCCGTTAAGACGGTCCATTCCTTAGGAGTCCATTGTTCGGTTGACAAGTAAATCCGACTGTTCTCCTCTACATGTAGAAAATGGTGGGGTTGCACTACTGCGACTGATCATCGTGAGTGGTCTTCCTGGCGCGACAAACTCCCGTAATGAGTTCATCATCCAATTGGATATTTCTGCAACACTACCCAGAGCACTTCGATAGAAAGGCTACGGCTGGGCGATTGTTAAGTGTTGGCAGGGTCGAGTTTTTAAAATGATGTTTTCATCAAATGAAGTATCTCGTAACTTCATTTCATTTTGATGATATTTCAAAGATTGATTCTATACAAGTTTTGTCGTGTAGCTTCATTGGATGGGATGAACTATTTATACCTTGAACGGTGGTAGTTCAAGTAGTATTCGGAAAAAGATATAAGTATATTGGATTATCTTGTAACTTCATCTTTTCAACTTATATCTAGTTAATGATTATCTTATGAATGACAAAGGTTTTCAGAAAAATGTTGAGACAAGGTTAGATATATGAGATCACCTTGCAACGATATTTTTATACAGTTATAAACTGGAACTCTGTTTATATTATACATGTCAGAGGATTTCAAAGATTATGAAAAGTATATATGTATATATATACTGAATATTTTGTGACTTGGTCGCGTTAAGATATCAACTTGGTTCAATTCTTCTTGACCAAGACTTTCATAAGTACTATGAGAATGCTCATATATTGTTTATTATTATACATATTATTTCGGTGGGCTTGTTGCTCACCCTTGCTTTCTTCTTTCATCACACAACAACAGATAGACAAGATGAACAGGACCAAGCTCCCAATTCGTGAGCGGATAGGAAATATTCCGCAGTTTCCTGTAGGCGTTGATACCGTTGTAGCTGAGGTAGGAACTACCAATAGGCTAGGCTTTCAACTTTTGTTGTACCAGACTTATGTATATTTATGAATTGTAATAATGGCAAGGAAATGTAAATTTATTCAGAAACCCTTTTGAGGTGTAATGACTTATACTTGTGGAATAAAATGACTTGTGTTATTTTTGGTGTTCATCTCTGAGACTATAACTTGTGGTGTGTGTGTGTGTGTATTGTGGGGTCACAGTACGCAGTAGTTGGTTGACTGTTAAGATTAAGTATTGATAAGGGAAATGGAACTAGTGACAACCCGAATCCCTGACCCCGGATCTGGTGGGTGTTACAGAAATGGTATCAGAGCTAAGCGTTATAAACCTCAGAGATGATGTGACGTTAAAATAATAAGTTCACTAAGATAATAAGAACTCTTGCCAAGTTCATAGTCGGACTACCTAACATAGTACTGACAGTTAAAACCCTTATGGGAACCCTTATAAATATCGTGATAGAAGCGTAGTTCGTTATCGTATATGGTAGCGGGACTCCGAACCCTGAGGTTGAAGACCAACAACGCGATGATGTTTTATTAGTTATTGGAGATCAGATTGTGGATCCGATCGAGCGTCCTAACGAGGGACCGGATGATGTTCATATTGAGGATGTAGCGATTGAGGATGTTATCCTAGAAGGGATTGTTGCTGAGGAGGATCCCTTGGAGGATCCTGACAAGAATGAATAAAGGACCACCGAGGAATTGATAACCATGGTTAGGGAAACTACCAGAGGTAGGATTGGCCGGTCACTACCGGAGGTTCGTTCAAGTTTGTAAAGATAGTAGCCCCTTTAACGTGGCTTACTCGTAAGACTGAGAAGTAAGAATGGAAAGAGAAATGCGAGAACAGCTTTTAAGAACTGAAGCAAAGATTGGTGACGGCCACTATGTTGGCATTGCCGGATGGAGAATGAGATATTGTGATGTGTAGTGATGCTTCGCAAAAGGAATTAGGGTGCTTCTTATACAGCACAGCAAGGTAATCGTGTATGCATCAAGACAATTAAGGGAAAATAAAATTTGATATCCCCACCCATGAGTTTGGGCTCGTGGCAATAGTTTTTCCCTAAATATTGGATGCACTACTTTTATGGAGAGAAGTGCGAGGTTTAAGCAAACCCCAAGAGCTCAAGTATATTTTCACGCAGAGAGAGCTCAACATGCGCCAGAGGAGGTGGTTAGAGCTAATCAAGGATTACGATTATGAGATTCTTTATCATCCAAGAAAAGCCAATATGGTGGCTGACGCCCTTAGCAGAAAGGAGAGACTCAAGATGATAATGTATTCGGAAGAATTGGTAAGAGATTATGAGAAAATAGAAATAGAAGTGAAGGTAACCGGAGCCGGTACCGAAAAGCTGTTCGAGATTGCAATGCAGCCGGAATTATCGAAAAAGATCATATTGTGCCAAGAAAAAGTGATGAATGAAGGCAGAGAGCCAATGACTGGAGAATATATTAATACCGAGAAAGATAATAAGGGAATAATGAGGTGTTCCTACAAAATTTTGGTTCCAAACGTTCAAGAGCTTAAGGACGGGATCTTAGATGAAAGTCATAGTTCGAGGAATAAGATTTAGGGCAAACCCTGAATGTGATAGTCAGGGAGGTCGCCATCAAGATGGACGGAACCCATAACATAATGAAGTGGAAAATAAGGATTTTAATGTATAAGATAACCCCGATTATGGGAAAAGGATGAAACATTTCATACTAAGAAAAGAGAAGTCGAGCAAGATAGGGAGAACCAGGACGGTACTCCTATGGGGAAAATCATGGACCTGCCTAAACAAAACTTATACTTTTACCCCAACCACCACCCTGAGGAAACAATGCGGTGGGAAATTCTTTTAGGACCTTTAAGTCGATAAGCTCTCAGAGTTCCAAGGAACAAGCTGACCCAGTCGAGGCAAGAGCCTGGCTAAAGGAAATAGAGGAATCATTTGAGATTCTAAATGATTGACGAAGTATAAAAGACTGTTTTTGTCACTTACCTTCCTAAGAGAGAGGCCACCCGCTGGTGAAAGACCAAGAAAGGCATGGAGCCAGAGATTATAATAAACTGATTAAAGTTCAGTCAATTGTTTTCGGGAAAGTAATTTCCAAGATTATGGAGATAGTGTAAAAGCTTTAGAGCCAGAACAAAAGCGGACGAGTATGATGAATTATGGATCTAAGTTGTAAAAGTTATCAAGATTCGTTACGAGGACACGAATCCAGAATGACAGGATGTTTGAAATCAATTCTTATGTCGTGTTGGTTCATGTAATGGTTGTAATAGAAATGAAAATAAAAGACTGAAAGGGGAAGGAGTATAAAGGGATATAAAGGAAATAGAGTTGAGAAGTGATAAGGGAGTTAGGTATGGGAAACCCTAAGAAACCCTTGAAATAAATATAGAGAAGTGTGTCATCATCAGCGCGATGGTGACTGATCATGAGATAAATTCAAGGTTTGAAGGCGTAAGCGATACGTATAGTTAATTCCCTTGAAGTTGAGAGTATTTGATGAAACTTTGAGATAGATCGATGGATTAATAAGGAAACACGGATGGACTGAGGAGACAGGATAACAAGAATTTAGGAAAATGGGATGAAGGAAGTGACCTTCAAAAATGTGAAGTGTATGTAACACTTGTGGCTTGATGCCCAAAAGGGAGACTCTAGGTATAAAAGGTATTCCAACATTGAGATGACTGTTGAGATAAATAACAGAGATAAATGAATAGTTAAAACTAAGAAGTTTACATTGAACACGCCCAATATCTTCCAGAACATCCCTGTTATCATTACTAAATCAGGCAAGAAAAGCGGATAACCGTTTTTATCTTTTGAAGGCCATATTGATTGACCTCATTTTGAATGCAGATGTTATCGTGAAATTAGGCATATACTATCGAGGTGGGAATGATTGAATAAGACACCCTTACCAGGGATACATGACTTGATTTATCTATGGAAGGATGCAAGTACCTTTTTAAAAGGTGGGATTAAGGATGGAACCTCGATAACTTGAGATGAACCATAGGGGAATGCATAAAGGTTGGCATTTCACCCTTAATAGGGACATTATGAGTTTGGGTAATACGGAATGAAGGATTAAGGAAACAACAATCTTTAAAGATTAGTGGAGAAAGTTTTCAGAACTCCATAGACAATGGTTCTAGATTAGTAAATGCTATTTTGATATGCCCTGTATCTAGGGAATATAGGAGGAACGATTCACGGATAACCTTAGAGGTTTTACAAGGAGAAAGGTAATATTCAAAGTTCTGAAGAGTAGAAACTTTGGTAAAGGAAATATGATGTAATTATAATAATGCCAGGTGGGGCACGTGTTAAACCATAAGAAGCTATAGATCGACCCAATGAAGGTTGAGATTGGTGACAACGAGAAGTACCCAAGATAAGAGACGTCCAAAGTATGATCGAGAGTCAATCATGACAATGTTCACATTCAAAGACCGAGGAAATACATTGTGGGAAAATTGTGATATTTTTTTTCTCTCACCAAAGCTTAAGGAAGAGCATTTTCACACCAGCAGTGAATGGAAATGAGGTAGAAAATTTAGTTGAAGATCGTTCAAAGGACATTGATTGTAAGGAACTATTACTATCAGGAAAGGCCAATGAGGTGGCCGACACTCTAACTGTAAAAGAGAAATTATAGGCGCTCATGCCATAGGAATACAGTAATGATGGTTAAAGCCGTGAAGGTGGTATTATGGTGTGAAAGATTGACATTCCTTCTGATGATTGTGCGATATTCAACCGTAATAGTAGTTTGGTAAAGATTTAATTTATGCAATCGCCGTAAGCGAGCTATCTATCTTAGAAGGTCATATCTTGAGATAAGCCAGGGCCATGTTATGAAAGGACTAAATGAACCCTTGAATTTCCAGTCTCTTATTGAGAACATATGATTACTAACGGTAATAACCTACTATTGTTGCTTTGATTGATATTCTTCTGCAATTTTATCTGCTTCATGTCATATGTACGTCAAGTTCAGGAGTGTCCTTCATGAATCATGAACGATGATCATGTTACCTCCTTAGAAGAATTCGATACGATATGTATGGACTTCGTATGGTTAGCTATTAAGACTTCATGGAAAATGAATGACTACAGTAGGTCAACGGTGGACCATAGTAATGCAGGAATGATTCTACGAGTAATGAACCGATTACTTACAACCGTGAGAGTTGTATTGGAATGGATGTTGAGATTGAGTACCACTAATCGGGTCGTGGTGGTGTATAAGTTATCATTGATAGACTAATTAAGTAGATTATCTACCTATTGAATACTTATTCCTTCTTATCAATAGAGAGTCGTATTACTATACGAGGAAGGTTGCGGTGCAAGCATAGAATTCTAATAACGATGATGTCTAGAATGAGATCCCAGATTCGATTTTCGATGTTGAGGGAGTTTCAATGAGGATTGTGTATAAGCTCGAGGAAGAGCATGGGTCCATAGAATGATGGACGAAATAGCAAAAATATTTAAGCATGTGAAATGCGATGCGATAATACTGGATATTGATATAGATGCGTATATGTTTTGTTCTCCTATGATAAACCTCTATAGTTCAGAGGTAGATTCCAAGCCAGATATTTTGTGGCAGTATATTTTTATATATACAATTCTCTTCAATTCGTTCTTTTCTCTCCTTTTCATTTCATGTAAGCTGAGAAGAATAATCCTTCCAGAAGGGGATGTATTGCCGAATGACTATCTATCTGTGTGATAGAAGCCTAGTAGGATACCACATGTTGTTTAAATGCTTGTCAAGTACTAAAGGCTGGCCACCTTCTGTACTAACTATGCGTTATAACAAGTGTTCATGATCATAGTGATCTCTCAATAAATTCTTTTACTTCTATATGAAGGACCAAGCTTTTGAAGATGGAGGCATCTAGAGATGAAATGGTACCAAGTATGGTGGTATTCCGATTCTAACGCGTTCGTGATACTAAGGTTGACGTGGTTATTAAAAGGTTATAGAACGCTAATGAGCAAAAGTATAACCAGTATAATATTAGGAACGGAAGATAGTAGCGATTACGAACTGGAAAAGAATGGGTATTGAGGAGCAAAAGCTATAATGCTAGAAGCTATGATGAGATTCTGTGCAATGGACTTGAAAGAATTTGGAATGATCACTTAACATAGATTGAGTTTTCATACGATAATAAATCGTATGTCAGTATCGAGATATCGCCTTATGAGATCCTTGAGGGAAGACAATGTCGATCTCCCTTATGTTAGGATGAAGTTGTAGAGCGCAAGATGCTCGGACCCGCAGTAGTCCAAAGGACCAAGGATATAATAGATCTAATCAGAGGACGGCTGGTAGTAGCCCAAGATGGACATAAGAGGTATGCTGATTTAACTCGAAAGGACAAAGAGTATGAAGGAGGGAACCTTGTATTGTTAAAAGTATTACCTTGAAAAAAATTGATGAGGGTTGGAGAGAAAGGAAAGTTTAAGCCCACGAATTGTTGGACCCTTGGATATATTAAGACGTATTGGGAAGTTAGCATATGAGCTAGCCCTACCCCCGAACATGTAGCAAGTTCATAACGTGTTCCACGTATCAACGTTAAGGAAGTGTAATTCGGATGCCAGACAAATAGGGGCATATGAGCGCATAGACATGCAACCAGACGTAACCTATATGGAGCAACCAGGAAGGGTTATAGATTGAAAAGGAACAAGTGCTTAGGAGAAGGGTTATCAAACTAGTCAGAGTTTGATGGTAGAACCATAATGTGGGAAAATTTACTCGATAGTTAGAAAGTGCAATGCTAAGAGAGTATCCCTATTCATTTTCTATCTGATTCCGGGACGGAATCCTTTTAAGGAGGTGAGACTGTAATAACCCCAATTTTTGGAATTTTTGAAACCCTGATGAATAGTAACTTTTGCTGATGATGCTGATATAGGAAAATTATCAGACCACAATATATAGGAGTACTGTTATGAAAATTCTAAGATCGTATTAGTATTCCATAAAGTAAATAAGTGTATGTAAAGATCGTCAGAATCCAAATTCGAACACTTTGATTTTTCCCGAAAATCCACCAGATACCGCAAGAATTGAGTATAAGGTAACATGATTAAAAGGATTTTAATTCAAGGATTATAAGAGAGGATCATAAAAGGAATTTAATATATTGAGAAAGGTTAAGGGAACCCAAGTAATAAGATCCTGGATATGATCCCTTAAACGATTAGTAAGAACAAACGATAAACGAGTCGGAAAATAATTAAACGACAGGTAATGCAAGAGAGATTAGTGCAAGGATTAAGGATGATAATCAAGCAACTAAGCAAGGATTAGCATGAAAGATGCTTCCACCACCAAGTGATGACAAGTGGCAATTGATGAAGTCACCAAGGTGATGTCATGCTTAGTCACACTCCACTCACTTTATTCAACCAATTAATCACCCAAATATCCCATTCACTTCCATTTTCCACCACAAACTCATTTAGCAAAGTAAAAACCCTCCCAAGAACAAGTGCTCTCGGCTTCTTCATCCTAAAGAAGAGAAAAATTCCAAAAATCAAGATTCAAGCTTTGTTAAATTATAAGGTAATTATCCAAGGTTCCTTATGATTAGTTATGGCTATCCTAGAAGTTTAAGCCTCCAATTCTTAATGAATCTGTTCCAATAAATCAAGGAAGAAGATGACGAATAGTGTTTTCAAGATTACTAACTTTATTTTCTTTGATTTCCTTTAAGATCCAAGCATTCATAAGCTATCTCAAGGATTCTTAAGGCTTCCTAGCTACTCTAATCACTCCAAGGAAGGTATAACCCCTCCAAACCCTAGCTTTACTTTGAGTATTAGGTTTGGTTTTGTTGATTATAGTTCATGAGAGCATGATTCATGTATATTTAGAGTTTGGTTGGATTTTTAATGAGTTTGGGTTGTAAATCTTGGTTAGTGGTTAATGAACCTTAAGTATAGTTAATACCTCTTGTTGTGATTGAATAAGATGGATAAAACATAAAGTAATGGACTGATTTAATAGGGTTTGGATGAAGTTTGGTTGTATGGTTGATTTGTGGTTGAATGATGGTGGAATGGTGTTTATTGGTGGTGGTTTAATATTGAAATGATTGGGTAAAAATTTGGGAATTGCTAAGTTATAGCCGTCGTAATGCCCAATTTTCCTTAGACTGTTTTTGTTCTTAACTTCAGGACCCGTGCACTCACTGTTAGATTCAGACCATTGCTATGTTTAGATAGTTCATGTTACGAGCTTCGTTTTGATATGTGGTTCGCTTGAATCCGATGTATGGTTTAGGAGAAATGACCGTTTTAAGTAACGGCGTTTCGCGAACGAACCATTACCCCTTGCCTTACTTTGAAACCTTGGTTAAGGTCCTTAAATGACTAATTGGACTATGAAACAATTATGTAAAGTGGATTAGACAGTTGGAAGAGTACTCGCGAAAGAATCGCCTTAAAATTCTTAATGGTTAATTTATTAAAAATGGTGGAGCTGACGGTACTCGGACGACTTAAGTGAATCGTTAAGCGCAAAAGCGAACGTTAGGGTCTAATTGGTTAAAGTATAGATTCTTTAGCGACTTTGGTTTAATTCCAACTTATATGTTGTTTATAGGTTACCAGACTCGTCCCAGGCCTTTTACCACCCACAGTCGCTCTGGCAAGTTTTCTACCCGTTATACTGTTGTTGTGATGTATATATGTATATGCATTATCTTGTGATAAGTGCATGAATGTTATTAGCAAATCTTGCGATATATTGGAGCATGCTGATATGGTATATATGCATGTCTGTTTCATAATCTTGATATCTAATTGTTGATTCAATTGCTTATAAGTTGCATAATACCTAGGCTAGAGATAAGCAGTAGTTGCGTATACCCTTAGTATAGGGGACCCAAAGGTGAACATATTTCTAAACCGGGAGTCGATGTTCCCGAGTATATTATATATATATAGATAGATATAGTTTTCCAAACTATTAATCGAATAAGGTTTATTCGATAACTTTATATTATTTAATGACTAATATTTTGAATATTCATTCGAGGACTTATGACTCCGTTTAGTTTATTTAATGAATATTATTTTGAATATTCATTCGAGGACTTAAGACTCCGTTTATTTTATTTAGTGAATATTATTTTGAATATTCATTTGAGGACTTATGACTCCACTTATTTATTAAATAATATTCTTTATTTTATTAAAGAATAATGTTTCGATAATCAAATTTATTTTCGATTACTCAAATAAAGATCGTACTTTCGTATAAGTATATCTTTGGTTATTTATTATTCATTTCAAGTATGAGTTTAAAACTTCTACTTCGATTATTTTTATAAGGATTATCTGTTAGGTCCCAATGTGTTTGTAGAAGGGGGGGTTGAATACAAACAGTACCGAATAATCGAATTAAATGCGGAATAAAAAATGTGAAACAAAATTCAAGTTAAATAAAAATATTATTAAACTTGAAAGGTGTTACAACAACTGTATCGATTACAAGGAATTAATCTCAAATTAATTATCACAAATCTAGAATAAATTCGACATGAACTTTTTCTATTTTTGTAATAAAAAGATTCAAATGCTAAACGCAATTTGAGATTAAGTTCTAGGGATTTTGATCCGCTAGATTGTTACACAAGAACAAGATAAAGATTTCTAGTTGATTGGATTTAACTTTACAATCTAGAAATTGATCTTGAAGTTGCAGATGAGATGAAATATTTGTGTCTGCTTCTTTTTCTTTGTTCTCGAGTTCTGTGTTCTTGATTGGATGATTATTTTCTTTTTGCTGCTTCTGTGTCTTTTTAATTCATTCAACAGAATTGAATTGAACTGGAATGACAATCCTATAGCTGGCAAGACTTTCGATAGGACAATGAATTGAACTAGCAAGACAAACTGATTGAACTACAATGACTTTCGGTATTATAATCAGTTGAACTAGAAAGTCTATCTCCTTCCCAATAGAACTTTCGGTAGGACAATTGAAATGACTTGGCATGACAATCGGTATGACAATCCTGATTGTCATGCTAGTTCATTTTCAATTGTCTTGCTGATTTAAGACTGTTTTTAATCCAATTTAAATTCTGAAAATCCTTAATATTAATTCTGAATTAATTATTCAATTAATTTAATTAATCAAATAAATTAATCTTTGCAGATATAATTTATTTTCTTAATTAAATTATATGACTTAATTAATTAATAGAGAATTAATACTAACCCTGAGCAGCAACCAATCTTCTGAATATCTTCTGAAAATCACTGAGAATTATGAATCAATTCCACCACTTCAACGTTGACACTCGATGTACTGTCTGGTTCATGAGTGACTAACTTCCGTGACATTTCTTCATGTCTTGACTTTGATACTTTGATTTTCTTCAGATTAAATCCTTGTAATTAATGATACTCTGACAAGATCTCTGTCACTTGATTAAATCCACACTCTTGATTTATATCACTGAGGCATGATCAATTTCTTGAACTTCTTCCAGTGAATTAATTCCTCAAGTCTGTAGATGAACCTTGTTTCTGAATCCTTTGACAGATATTACTTTGCGTGATCTCTCTGACGGTAGATCCACTATTTACTTATTACATTCTTATTTGAGTTGAGTTGAGTTGAATCCTCGAATATACAAATAGGCTATGACATAAGACTTACAATCTCCCCCTATTTGTTTGTTAGACAATAACACACAAATACCTAGAGGATAACTCAACTAACAAATAAGAAAAAGATATAAAAAGAAATGCAAAGTAAATAGTAGAAAAGTTCTGGACTAGATTTAACATTTTCCAGATTCCAAGTAGATGTTCCTCTAGACTGAACATATCTTCAAGTAGTTTCATTTTCATTTGTACAACCACATTTCTTGTTGAGAAGCGCATATATGTCTTGCTTCTCCCCCTATGAGAATCAACTGATTAAAGAAGATCACCTTCGTTTACCACCTCTCCCGTACAATAGGATCCGTAGATAAAAACCAATGGTACTCCCCTTTTGAAAACAACTTCTTCCCTTACTAGAAAATCACCTTGTGTTTACCACCTCTCCCGTACAATAGGATCCGTAGTTACAAACAACAATGGTGTGGTGTAGTGTACATATGATCTTTTTCTTCCTCCCTGCTATTTCTCCCCCTTAGTTGAGGAATCCTCCAAACTATTACTTAAGCTTTTATCTCCCCCTTAAAGAAGGAATATATGCCGTCGTCTGAAGGAGTTCTCATATTTCACTTGGTTGGAAAAGAAATAACAAATATTTCTCTTTCTTCCTCACTGTGAGTGTGTGATTCTGTTTAGTGTACCTCACATGTGTTTCACTCTTCTCTCCACTCGTGTTTACACTCATTCTCACAAGTATATCACTCCACTCATTGCTCCAAAAATCAGTTGTACCTGCAAGGAAAATCACCTTAGCCATCCTTAAGGAGGTCACAGGTGGTGCAATGGGAGTTCACAAATCCCCATCCTTGTTAAACTCGTCAGATGAATCTGAGTCATAATTTACAAGTTGCTAGTTTCCCTTTTAGGGTTCCAGATTTGAATTCTGGGAAGGTAAACAATGATCCAAAGAATTTAGCATAAAGATCAAGGTTCCCTTCTAATGTCTATGAAGACATTTCCTTGTGACTCATCAGGTAATATCTGAATCATTGTCAACAAGTTGCCGATCTGCGCCTATGTCAGATCCACTATCCGCAGATGCATCCAGGGGATTTAAGCCTGGGGAGGTAGACACTGACCACTGACATATGGCTTTTGGATCAGTATCCTCTCCTAACACCTGTAAAGGCAATTGGTCCATTAACGAACCTTGAACAATCGAATCTGACCTTAAAATGGTCAAAACTCTTGTTTCCATCAACTCATCATTTGTGTGTGTAACCTTTCCTTGTGCATTAAGAATTGTTTATATTTGAGGTGGTGACACTACATAGGATACCTTGGCCGATAGGCAAATTTCAATAGACGTACCCTGTTGAGAGAATGAATCTAGTAACTATTTTTGTGCCTTTTCAACCATTACATCTTTTTGAGAAGATGTATGGGGGTTAGCAGTTGTCTCAGTTTAAATACTACTCATCTATGTAGGAGACAGAGCTACTGGGTTGACTACAGAACCTTCCTTATGTGGTGCACTAAGGCACTATCTCCCTCACGCTCATTCATACTACATTTAGTGGTAAGAGAGTGTTGGTTGGTTCTGTTTTTGTGTTTGTCTTTACAGTCTGGGATAGACGTTGTGGGTTTTCAACCTCATGACTGTCAATGAAAGAAAGCCATTGGAGACTGAACCTGTAACACAGAACATATGGTAATAGAGAGAAAATGATTTATAATAGTGATTTCAAAGGATTTTACATGAAATAAGAAATCACTAATGTAGAAAGAAATTTGATTTACTCCTAAAACTCACTGCACATATTAAACAATATGATTGTGCCTAGTGATAAGAGAGTTAAAAATATGACGACTCTACTAGTTCATATTAAACAATAACTTCAGTTAGAGTGCCATACCATGTTCTTGACGATTGCTTGAGTAGTACACTAGTTCATACCAACCTGAAGTGAGATTGTGAAGAAGAGATTGCATAGTCCAATAGATCTGCAGCTGCAAAGTCCATGAACTGTGGTGCATTGACTTCCTCTTTTAACTCACCAACCAGGAGTACACTTGTACACATCTTACTAGAGTCCAATTCCAAGTATAATGTGCAGCAGGTGCCTGATATGTCATAATATTCTCAAGTCTCGTCACTGGTGCTATATGTTAGATGATGCTTCCTGATAATAACCTAGCACACTATACAAAATTTTCAATGATAACATTCCCAGCTTGCAAACAGCCATATCCCTCGGATAAACCTTTGCTGTTATCTCCAAAGGTAACCAGGGGGCCAGCTTTCTCAATCCACATTTGATAGCAGGGCTCTATCTCCGGTCATATGTCTTGATGATCCACTTGTCAAGAATCCACACTACCGGTTACACCTGTATACTGCCCTGCACTTCAAATGGATTAGACCTTCTTCGGAACCCAAACTTGGTTGGGCCCGGCATACTTGTAGAACTGTCCTTTGTCAGGAAAAACAACATTTTTAATTTTAATTGCCTCAACTTTCTCAATGACTGAACATTTGACCATGTAAACAGCCTTAACAAATTTCTGTTTAAGCTTAGGCACAAATGTCTCCTTTCTAGCCTTAGAAGGACTAGCAGTTTTAGACCTATCATGCTTCTTGTTATTCACATGCTGACGAGGAGTAGTCTTATCATTAGAAACATGCTTACCATTAAAATAAGCATACATCATATTAAAAGCACAAGACATACAATTAGAAACACCACATGCTTTATGAGACTGATTAATAGTAGGCAATTTATGCATGGCAGATATGGCATTTTTGTTATCCAACTCATGTGTATCTGAGTTAGTCTCAGTTGCTTTCACAACTTTGACTGGAACTTTCGACACACTTGACTTGGAAACAACCTTCTCATTAGCATGATCTTCAGCACGTATTTCTTCCTGAATAACAGAAGAGGTCGCATCAAATGGTTCAGCAATTGATGGTTTATAGAGGGGTTCATCAACACCCTTAAGCACATGTGGTACTTCCCTCCCTTTAGCACAGACACGAGGAGGGGAGTTTATGCCTAATTCTCCAATAGTAACATTGTAATCATAACCTATTCCAGATGTTTGATTAACAGATTGCTTACTGTAGAACTCTTTAGCCTTCGAACAAGAATTGAAGTAGGCTCTAACCTTAGTCTCAAGACCGGTGATCTTGTCTTTGAGAATAGTTTCGAGTTTTCTATAACAGTCAACTCTATTCTCTAGAAAAGATACTTGTTCTTTTAATTTGTCTTGATTAATGTGCACAAGTCTTAATTCATTGACCTCTTTCTCAAGGTCTGTGATCTGTAAACTTAACAGTTCATTATCACGACGTGCACAATCTAAGTTACCTCTTAGATGATAAACCATTTCAGCATCAGAAAGTTTTACCTCTATTCTTGATGATGAAGCTTTTCCATCAATAGCCATAAGAGCAAGATTTCCTTCATCTTCATCTTCACTGTCAATATCATCCCAGCTTCTTCCCTTTGCCTGAAAAGCCCTTTCAGAGTTCTTTCTTACTTGCTTTGGCTTCCTACATTCCGTGGCAAAGTGTCCCAACTCATTGCAGTTATAGCATCTAATGGTGCTCCGATCAACCATCCCTGTTTTGTATCCACCACTGCTGGTGTTAGAGGATGAAGATCCACCTTTCTGGAATTTGTTGTAGTTGGACTTGTACTTAAGCTTGGGATTCCTCTTGAATCTGACATGGGAGAATCTCTTGACAATTTGGGCCATTGACTCGTCTTCCAATTGCTCCAGCTCTTTCAAGGAATAAAAATCATCACTTGATTGATTTGTAGTAGGAGGATCATATTCTGCTACTAACATATTTTCCTCAGCCTTGGAACACTGTACCATTCTCTCCAATTGTTGAGATTGCTGTTGTTGTTGACCTTCAGCTACAAGTGCAGTAGATGTGCTAACCATTCTATCCTTCTCGTAGACTTCCTTCTGTTGAATCTGCTCCAACTCATAGGTTTTTAACACTCCGTAGAGCCTGTCCAAAGAAATCTCACTCAGATCTCTAGCTTCTATAATGGCAATGATTCTATGTTCAAGATGAGTTGGCAGTGTTAAAAGGAACTTTTTGTTGACCTCCCTGATTGAATAATATTTCCCATTTATGTTCAGGTTGTTGATCAACGCATTGTACCTCTCAAACACTTCGGTAATTCCTTCTCCTGGATTTGATTTAAAATATTCATACTCAGAGGTTAGGATCTCCAACTTGTTCTCCCTAACTTCCTCTGTCCCTTCATTGATCACCTCAATAGTTTCCCACATGTGTTTGGAATTTTTACAGTTCATCACATGTCTGTTCATCAAGGGATCAAGGGAATCAATTAAAATTAACTGAAGGTTGGCATCCAAGGAGGCTTCATCTTTTTCAGCAGGAGAAAAATCCTCAGGATCTTTAGGATAGGTTCTGGCTTTGGTGATCACAATATCATCTACTATCACCTCTGGTTCAATAACCATCGGAGTTCTTATCCCCTTCTTTAACAAGTTTGAATATTTGGGATTTGCCACTTGTAAAAATAAGAGCATCTTCTTCTTCCACATAATATAATTCTCTTTATCAAATTGTGGAATTTTAAAGGTTCCAACTTTTTGTGAAGTCATTATGAATTTTTGAATGAATAAAAATTCAAGGAGTTGAAAAATCACAAAAGTCTAGGATCTTGATTTGTTCGTTAATCAGAAGGCTCTGATACCAATTGTTAGGTCCCAATATGTTTGTAGAAGGGGGGGGTTGAATACAAACAGTACCGAATAATCGAAATAAATGCGGAATAAAAAATGTGAAACAAAATTCAAGTTAAATAAAAATATTATTAAACTTGAAAGGTATTACAACAACTGTATCGATTACAAGGAATTAATCTCAAAGTAATTATCACAAATCTAGAATAAATTCGACATGAACTTTTTCTATTTTTGTAATAAAAAGATTCAAATGCTAAACGCAATTTGAGATTAAGTTCTAGGGATTTTGATCCGCTAGATTGTTACACATGAACAAGATAAAGATTTCTAGTTGATTGGATTTAACTTTACAATCTAGAAATTGATCTTGAAGTTGCAGATGAGATGAAATATTTGTGTCTGCTTCTTTTTCTTTGTTCTCGAGTTCTGTGTTCTTGATTGGATGATTATTTTCTTTTTTCTGCTTCTGTGTCTTTTTAATTCATTCAACAGAATTGAATTGAACTGGAATGACAATCCTATAGCTGGCAAGACTTTCGATAGGACAATGAATTGAACTAGCAAGACAATCTGATTGAACTACAATGACTTTCGGTATGACAATCAGTTGAACTAGCAAGACTATCTCCTTCCCAATAGAACTTTCGGTAGGACAATTGAAATGACTTGGCATGACAATCGGTATGACAATCCTGATTATCATGCTAGTTCATTTTCAATTGTCTTGCTGATTTAAGACTGTTTTTAATCCAATTTAAATTCTGAAAATCCTTAATATTAATTCTGAATTAATTAATCAATTAATTTAATTAATCAAATAAATTAATCTTTGCAGATATAATTTATTTTCTTAATTAAATTATATGACTTAATTAATTAATAGAGAATTAATACTAACCCTGAGCAGCAACCAATCTTCTGAATATCTTCTGAAAATCACTGAGAATTATGAATCAATTCCACCACTTCAACGTTGACACTCGATGTACTGTCTGGTTCATGAGTGACTAACTTCTGTGACGTTTCTTCATGTCTTGACTTTGATACTTTGATTTTCTTCAGATTAAATCCTTGTAATTAATGATACCCTGACAAGATCTCTGTCACTTGATTAAATCCACACTCTTGATTTATATCACTGAGGCATGATCAATTTCTTGAACTTCTTCCAGTGAATTAATTCCTCAAGTCTGTAGATGAACCTTGTTTCTGAATCCTTTGACAGATATTACTTTGCGAGATCTCTCTGACGGTAGATCCACTATTTACTTATTACATTCTTATTTGAGTTGAGTTGAATCCTCGAATATACAAATAGGCTATGACATATGACTTATATTATCCTTATGGGAATATTATTTAAATAATAATATTCAGATATTTTCTAATATATCGGGACTGATTTATTTTCTTAAATCAGCATTACTCCAAACATTCTTAAAAATATTTTCGAGTCTTCAAAATGATTTTAAAAGTTAGAGCGGATCCCAAAACTCGTTTTCAAATTTAAGATCTTCCTTTCGAAGGGGACTTAAATACTCGCTCAAAAATCTGAGGGATTTGGCTCCGTGGTGTATTTTTATATTCGCAACAAGGTTACTGTTTTGATAAAAGAGTTTTTGATTACTTACCCAACACTCGGGAAGTAAAATTCTTGGAATAAGTTAATCCATTAACAGGCATCGCCTGGGAAATATCGGTGAGTTTTTCTTTTCAACTAGATGCGACTTCTTGGTGGAGTCGTATCAACAAGTTCCTACTTGGGGAAAGGGGAGATGAGCTTTATGTTTCAGAGTCATGGATATCATCTGAACTAGGAGTGGCGTAAGTGGTCGAGTGGCGTCGGCCCAGCCTTATTTATTGGCCCAAATGGCCCGGAAGTTCCGTTAAGACGGTCCATTCCTTAGGAGTCCAGTGTTCGGTTGACAAGTAAATCCGACTGTTCTCCTCTACATGTAGAAAATGGTGGGGTTGCACTACTGCGACTGATCATCGTGAGTGGTCTTCCTGGCGCGGCAAACTCCCGTAATGAGTTCATCATCCAATTGGATATTTCTGCAACACTATCCAGAGCACTTCGATAGAAAGGCTACGGCTGGGCGATTGTTGAGTGGTGGCAGGGTCTAGTTTTTAAAATGATGTTTTCATCAAATGAAGTATCTTGTAACTTTATTTCATTTTGATGATATTTCAAAGATTGATTCTATACAAGTTTTGTCGTGTAGCTTTATCTATGGGATGAACTATTTATACCTTGAATGGTGGTAGTTCAAGTAGTAATCGGAAAAAGATATAAGTATATTGGAGTATCTTGTAACTTCATCTTTTCAACTTATATCTAGTTAATGATTATCTTATGAATGACAAAGGTTTTCATAAAAATGTTGAGACGAGGTTAGAAAAACGTTGACACTCGACTAGGGATCCTCGCCATCACCAAATTCCTTTTTAACTAGAAAAGAACATAAACATATTCGCAAGAGTGAGCTAACTAGCTCAGCAAGTCACAATGACAACATTGAGATTTAATAATGATCAATTAAAATGATACAGGGAATCAAGTTTCCTGATAAGCAATGATTAAAATTGGATATTCACTTTTATTTTAAAAACCAAGGTTAGGCTACTGATCAGTTACGCACTAACCCCGAGCAAGGCTCCCATCTTTGCTCTATATACTGGATCCAAGGCACACATTGGCCTAATATGACCATGAATCTAGTCGGACAATGAATCTGGTCCATATTTAAAAATAATCCAATTCTATAATAATAACATGATAAACAATGTAATTCAATAAATTGAATCGTAAACAACATTTATCTTGAAGCATAAGGTGATTCACAACACCAGAAAGGTATAACAAGGTAAACAAGAAGATTGACTTTCAATTCAAGGAAAGAATCAAAGTGTAGAAGACCAAGGGTGAAAAGGTTACAAGGAATGGTCTTCTATCATACAAGGCATAAAGCTTTGTCTGATACGCAATCTCATATCAAGGATCAGTATGTGGTAGATATGTATTTTTGGAGTAATATCGGATATGTGTGGTTCTTATTTAAGAATTCAATAATCAGTGGTTTCCAAGAAATCAGACTCACGGCTCAAGATCAATAAGAATCAGGGCTTAGGGTTAAGTACTTCAAAGTACTTGCAATATAAGATAGGAATTTCTGGGAAAAATTGCAACATAAAGAGTTCAAAAGTATTCGCAAGTATACTACAAGAAAGTTCAGGGACACTTGCCTTATCAATTCGCTTTCACTTCACTAAAACTTGTCAATTGGTTCTCACTCACCAACCACTTGCTTTCCTTTTCTACGTCTCTCTTCCTCTGTTAGACATCACATATACTCATCAACACTACTTATCAACTCATTATATTTGATACAAGCTTCTATCTACCCTTCGTTTCACCAAAATCCGACGAACGGATTAAAAGTTACAGCGGAAACAGTCAAACAATGCACAACAATCATTTTATCAGCAATAAGGTCATATATAACACATAGCACGTAAGATATTCAATCCAAATAATTTTTCAAAGAAGATTCGGAGTCAAAATGATTTTCCAAGTATTTAATACGAATTTTTGAACATTTTTCGGAATTAAAATTGGACTCCGAATCATTTTATAATAAATAATAGGGTTCAAACACCCGAATTTGACTTTAAAATAATTTTATAATAATTATCGAGCCATGAAAATAATTTAAATTAATATTTTAAAGCTCGAAATTATTTTTCAGGATTTTTAAATCAATTTTAAATAATTAAATCTAATTATTAAATCAATTAAAATTAATTAATATTTAATTAATCTAATTAATCAATTAATATTTAAATCAATTGACTAATTAAATAATTAATAATCAACTAAAATTAATTAATTAAGTATAAGATTTATTTTTAAATAAAAATAATTTTCAGAAATTAAATACTGAATTTTTGGGATTTTTAAATAATTAAAACAATTTTCTAAAAATAAATATAAACAGAAATATAATTTTTATAAATTTTATAAACAGAAATCTAATTTTTATAAGATTTTAAAATATCAGGGACTAACATGCAAACTAGGGCAAACTACAGGGGCGTTTCCGTAATTAACCATCCCCATCCTTGTCATCACCGTAGGCGGTTGCCGGCGATTACCATTAACGGCGATCCCGAGCTTTTCCGGTGACACCAAACCGGCCCAGAAACACTTCAAATTTACAGGGGATGAAGTAGAAGCTGCCAGGAACGTGATTATACGAATCAAATCGCCACAAAAGGCGTGAATTAGCCGAAAAACTTGACGGAAATTTCCGCCGCCGTTGAACTCGATTTTCCGATCTGCTAAACTACGTTTCCTTAATTCAACTAAAAATTATGGTTTGATTCCTAGGAACGTCCTGAATGCAGTGGTGGTAACCGATTTTACCCAGAATCAATGAAATTAAAACCCCTAATTTCGAATTAATAACATTCAAGAACATAAACCTTAGTTCTTCATTCAGAGAATCAAACATCGATTTAAACATGTTATTGAACTCCAAATTTGACATATAATATACCAAAATGACCAGGAAGAAAAGATCTACATGATTATGCCATCAAATCATACAAACAACATCAAGAACACAAATTCATATTTTAATCCATAATTAATTTGAATTAAAATAATTAAATCAGAAAAGTACCTTGATTTCTGGGCAAAAACAGATGGTTGATTCAGAAAGAGGATTTTGAGAGCTTCATTTTGATATATTGCACGCCCAAATCGGAGTTCGATAACACCTTCGTTTGTGCGATTGATTTTCAAGAATACGGTATTGTAATAGGGGTTTCTCTGGTTTTCAGGGATTTTCACTGTTTGATTATGATTTTACGCGTGAAAATGAAATAAGAAAGGGATATTTATATTTACGGAATATTAGTACGTTCTGGATCGTGTTGGATCGATAAATACGTTTGCTTTGGATAAACATTATCCTTTTTGGATAAACACTATCCTATTTTGGATAAGCATTATCCTGTTTTGGATAAGCACTATCCTATTTCGTATAATTATCAAAACCGGGCTTTTATAAAATGATTTGTACGAAGATTTTGTTATCAAAAAGGTTAGCGTATCGAAAATATTGCGCCGGGTCGCGCACGGGTCAAACCGTAATCTAGATCGAAAAAGTCAAAATATGGAAAATGTCTGGAATTACCAGATTAGGTTAGGAAGGAGTTTTCAGAAGAGTTTCAGGTTATAAAAACGTAAAAACGGTTGAGGTTGGACGATTCCCGGCTTTATAAAATAATTTTGTAATTATTCAGAAAATAGTTAGTAAATTCGTAAATCAATATAAAATCATATAATACTCCAAAAATTACCAGAAAAAACCTTAAATCTCTATATTTTATTCTGGACATAATAAAATTAATATACCTAGACTTTACCACATATGAACATTCACATAACAACATCAATCATCAAATAATTCACCAAAAATCAGATAATAATCACATAAAAATCATTTATTGATAAAAATAATTACACGTCATGTCCCGGATATTACAAGAAAGGCCCCGAGTGAGAGTGTCGGCCAGGGCGGAGGACCATCTAGAGCGACGTTTCACAGTCAACCCCACGCCCCTATACCAAATTGCCAACATGTGGGAAGAAACACCACGGACTGTGTGTCCAAGCAAGAGCCCCTCTAAAGTGTTACAAATGCAACCAACCAGGGCACCTTTCCTAAAATTGCCCACAACCAGGAGTGACCTGCTTCCAGTGCGGAAGGGTAGGACACATGAAGAAGGATTTCCCCACGTTAAGGCCTTAGGCTTCAGGGATGAGCAAAGCTGCTTCCCACAGGCCTCCAGCTACTAGGACTTTCAATATGACCGTTCAGGATGCTATCTAAAACACGGATGTTATAGCAGGCCCCTTCTGTTAAATTCTGAATGTGCGAATGTCTTATTTGATGATGGAGCAACTAAGTCCAGAACACGGATATACCAGGTGCTAATCTCTTGATTAGTGCTTAATTGCTTGGCTAATGGTCACTTATCTGTTTTACGGTACACTTGACTTTCGTTCTCGTTATCCGTTTCAGGGATCATATCCGGGATCTCATTATTTGAGATTCCCTAAGTCTTTCCTAATATTTTATATTCCTTTAATGATCATCTCTTATAATCCTTGAATTTAAATCCTTTTAATCATGTTACCTTATACTCAATTATTTCGGTATCTGGTGGAATTTGGGAAAAATCAAAGTGTTCGAATTCGAATTCTGACGATTTTTACACACACTCATATGCCCTATGGAGTACTAATAAGACCTCATAAACTCAGTAAAAGAACTCCTACATAGCGTGGCATTAAAAATTTCCTTAATCAGCACAATTAGCAATAAGGATTACAAAAATTCCAAAAATTTGGGGTTATTACAATAATTAATTCCCAAGCTTCCTCCATATCAAAATAAGGTAAGATAATTTTTCATAGCATTTCATTAAGGTTTTGATGGTTAAATAAATCCATGAAAGTGATGATAAATAGTGCCAAATTGTAACTTTTCTTGATTTTCATGGAAAGATTTTGGATTCTTAAGCACACCCAAGCCTCACCAATCATCATCCATCAAGACGATATCCTTCCAAGCTACCAAGAAAGGTATAAATATTTACCCAAACTTTGTTTAAGGTTTAAGTTTCAAGAAAAGTATGGATCTTGGTTATAAACATAGTTTTGATTGTTGATATGTTAATTTCTTAAATATTAGTTAGTTAGATGCTAATGTTGATGTTGTGGCCTTAAGAACTTAATTTTATTGAGAGGATTTAGTAGTGAGATGATGGTATAATGATTGTTAGCAGTGATTAGTAGTTTAGAGTGAAAACGGAACTCGAATCGTGAGCGTAACGTCGATAAAATAAACGAATCGTAACCTTAAGTTTCTGCAGAAGTACAAAAAGTATAAACTGTGATTTCTTGAAATGTAAGACTTTAAAATGATAGATATTGTTTTAAGGATCGTTCAGGCGCTTGAATCTCTTAATTCTGATTTAAGGTTCAAAACTTAGGTCCGTTTTAGTGAAAACGATTTACGCGATAAAAACTGCTATGAATTACGAATTTTGGAAGTGTATATGACTGACTTAAAAATATTCAAAAATTATGAAACTTTTAAAGAGAGTAATAAATGGAATATATTAACTTTCATAAAAATTTCAAATGAAAATATGGATATTTCAATTTTGTAAAAATATCAGAGCCGAGATCGCGCAAGTAGAAATCCTTAAGAATCGCGAGTGGAGCCGAGTGGCAAAAGTAAAAGAGATTAATGGAAATAAAGGATTATGAAAAAAAATGAAGCTAAAGAGTACTCGTACCTTATTAAAATGACGAGAGTAAATCGAGTCACGTAAATGGATAGTAAGTATTGCGTATTTACCAAGTGACGATAAATACGATTAGAATCTAACGGAACGATAAATGTTCTTGATTTTAGATTTCCGGACGAAATCTAGAGCACCCTCCACCTCGAAACACCCAGGAAAGTTTACGAACCCTGCTCCATATACTGTTATGTTGTGAAGATTGTTTTTACTGTCTTTCGTACAAATTCCATGTTTGCCATGATAGTAAAATACTAGTTTTTACGTATCAATAATGATTAAGTTCACGTTGAATGTATCGTAGAATATTTTTAACGCTATGGTAGAGCGTGATGTATAAGTTGCAAGAGCGAAAGTTGGTCAGTTTTTATAAAGTATAAACCCGGGAAACATCCCGGAGATGTTTTGGACGATTAAAAGTCCATAGCTATTTCATTCCAAGGGACTCGATGTCCTCTTGCGAAATATTAATTACCTTGAATTTATTTAAAATGATTTCCAAAAATCATATTCCCTCAACTATATTTAATTACTCGATTAATGAATATTATTTTAGATATTCATTTAAATAGGAGAAGTATTCTCCAATTATAATTTTACTTTAAATTCAATTATTTAATACTATTATAAATCAATTCAAATTCTTAAATATAAATTAGTTGAGTAATATTATTTCAGATATTCTATTAAAATAGAACTATTTGAGGTTTAATTATTTAATAATTATTATTTAATTATTAAAATATGTAGTAAATGATTTAATATGATTTAAAAATCATAAAACTATTTTAAAATATTTTCTAAGTTTTAGAAAATCATTCTAATCCTTTCGGATCGTCAAAAATGTTATCTCGACATATTTTAAATATTTTGACTATAATGTCAAAGGAAACTCCCCTTTAATTATTTATCTGTTGACAACGGTCAACTCACATTATCATAATACTTCCTCCGAAAATTCTCAGAAGTATGTATGTATATATATATTTATATCGGTGTGTACCTATCAACAAGCATTATGCTTGGGGAACAATATAAGTTCCAGATATATGATAGGATTCTTAAAGGACAAGGAGGGGTAGATTCCAGTACTTTGTGGACTGGGGAGACTACTAATTTACTACCACATGAGAAGATACCTTATATACCGATGAACATGTGGAGTATGCATACCTGAGAGGGATGGACGCAAAACCGTATCTTGAGAGTGATAGAAATGAAGTGTGTACCTTAGAGGGATGGACACAGAGAAGGCCCGATTGCGGCCAAGGTGATAACCGATAACAAAGGGGATCGTCCTTCTACGTGTAGAGAACAATAACAATATTCTATTGTACGACTGATCATCGTATAGTAGGGGCTCCGGTGAATGTCCTATTCTGCCAATCGAAATTGAGATGCAATACCGTAACCTAAGCCTAGGTGTTGGGTTTAACATTAAGTTATCTGCAGCCTAATAAGTCACCAAGAGAAATTCTTCAAAAAAATATATATATCCATAAACGGAATTTAATATTAATTTCTTATACAGTGTTTTCATACTCTACATTATTTTGCTGGGTGTTATAGATCCCACTAGTTTTTTTAAAATGACACAACACAACAGTGAACGAAGATGCCGGTCAGAAAGCTCACAACCCGGAGGCGAGTAGGAAATTGCCAACTTTTCCGTAGGTTGTTTGGTGCAGTACTACAGGTCGACCGTATAAGCTGGATTGGGTTTCAATTGTTTTTAGTCCAGCAAATATATAAGTATGACTTATGTAATGTAGTAATGAAGAAACATACATTTGGCCGCCAATCTAACCTTAAATAAAGGTTACACCCGTGGTAAGACTTAATTACTTTTCGTCTGTAATAACTATCTCTTTGCGGATTTAATAACTCTAGTAATTCATTATTCATTTCCAAGACAATAACCTCTAAGTATTTGTGTGTGTGTTGATGAGTGCGGGTTTGTAGATGTGTGAGTATATTTATAGTGATTGTGCAAATATTAGTGTTTAAATAGGATTCAAGATGGCGTGGCCTCCTAAATCATTGACCCCGGATTTGGGGCGTCACAAGAATATTCTATGGATGGCTGCTCTCTTAGTTAAAAACTTCAGGAAGATGGCCTAGAAGAACTTCAAGAGAGGAAAGTAGTTTTTTAAAGAAGTCTCTAGTTCCTCAAACTCAGATAGAAGGAATTACAGGAAGAATGATAAGAATAAGTCAAGGTCTGGGAAAATTGACAAGTCAAAGATCAAGTGCTATAACTGTGATGGAGTTGGACACTTTGCAGCTGATTGTAGAAAGCCAAAAGCTGAGAAGAAGCAAGCCTTGGTTACAAAGAAGAATAATTTGGATGATACATCAGAATCTGATGAGGGTGTCAACTATGCTCTCATGGAAAATGCTGATAGTGAACTTGAGGCTCTTGATATGAAGGTACCTCAAACTACTCTTGCTTTTGATACTAATGATATATGTGAATTAAGGCTATTTCTTAAAACTCTGCATGTTAGTTATAGGGATCAACACTTGAAAATGTGAGGATCAGAATTGAAAACTCTGGCTAAAAGAAAAGAAATGATCAACTAGAATCTGAGTTAGTTTTCATGCTAGAAATTCAAAAAGAGGGATAATGATGTTTATATTAAAGAAAATTTGTTAGAAAAGCATGATTATCTAGAAAAGGAATTAGCTAAAAAAGAGAAGTTATTAAACTTTGGACTAATTCGGGATAGACAACTCAGGAAATTATAGAAATTGGCTGTTAGGGATTATGATTAGCTTATGCAAATAAATATAATACTGATGAATTAAATTAGAAAGAAACTGTGAAGATTAAACCAGTAAATACTAATAAATAATTGAACAAGTCTCAATTAAAACCTATTAAGTTTAATTTAAGTGTTGATAGTATCAAGTTAGTAAATGTGAAAGGTTCAATATTAGCACCTAAGTCAAGTTTAAATTATCATAAGTGTGAACAGGTACTGATTAAGTCAGTAAATACTAGTTTAATGACTCAGAAACAGCTTAAGCAAAAGTTGAAAGAAGTAAAAAATGAAAAACAAGGACAAAACATCATAGAAAGAATAGAAATGGAAAAGTAGGTGTCAATATGGAAAACAAATACAAACCCATTCCTAATGCACCTAGAAAGGCTTGTTTAAACTATGGTAGTATTAATCATCTTGTTGTTGCTTGCAGGAAGAATAAAGGGATAAATATTGTTCTTCCTAATTCAGAGTTTAGGAACATAATAGTTATATATAAACCACAGAATCCCTATTTTCATTATGATAGTATTTTGCATTCCATTTACACATGTAAAGAGTATCATAACTTGTATTATGATTATTATGAACTGAAACCCTCTTTATATAAGACAAAAGTTATTTCTGCATGTGTAAACTATGATATGAAGAATGTTCGCATAAACTCTGATGTAAAGACTTTTGCTGCAAATGTTAATAATCTTAAAAAGGCCAAAAGATTCAAGCAAGTCCAGGTCCTTAAAAATTCTAAATAATGGCTTATCTGATTGCACGGTAACAGAAAAAATCTTTAGTCTTGGACAATGGATGTTCATGACATATGAATGGAAATGAAACCCTGCTATCAGAGTTTAAAGAGAAGGTTGGCCCAAGTGTTTCCTATGAAGATGACAACTTAGGAAAGACTTTGCGATATGGCAACATCAAACTTGGGAATGTCGTCATTGAAAATATAGCTCTTGTTGCAAGACTCAAAGATAACTTGTAATATCCCAGATTTTACAGGAGTTATTATTATTATTTAAATATTTTAAGATTTCTGGCATATGAGGGAATAATATTGTGGATTTTTATTCCAATTTGGTGAATTCTTGTGATTAAATAGCTTAATATATTAATTATTAATCATGTCGATCCATGTCGGTGTTTTGAAAGTATTTAATTTGTTTTAAAATTTTATTAAAG
The DNA here is from genome assembly GCF_009905375.1 of Apium graveolens. Taxonomy (NCBI): domain Eukaryota; kingdom Viridiplantae; phylum Streptophyta; class Magnoliopsida; order Apiales; family Apiaceae; genus Apium; species Apium graveolens. Next base: position 2,336,468 of record NC_133656.1, on the reverse strand, counting down.
CCGATCGTTTTATCATTATCGGTAAATTTAGTATGTTTTAAATTTTTAGGGATCGAGTGGATATTTTATCTGCGTCAAAAATATATTTGTTTTTATCCGAGTTCACCCTCATAGCGGTTGAATTGTGAGAAGATTCAAAAATAATATTTTACGACAATTTTGTTACGTGCTAAATAAATTATTATGTGGTTATTATTATTTAAATGATGCTAGCCATGATTTAACATGCAGTAGATTTGTTTGCGGTCTCGTAAGGACCATAGTAATTTTTGGATATTTGTTATGTATTTTAGATGCATTTATATGAAATTATACGCAATTTGGACGGGTGTCAAAGTGCGTTTATTACGTGGTACGTGTTAAACCTCATTTCATGCATTGGCATAAATTATATTTATTTTCGGGGTCTATTTTAAAATTATAAAATATTTTAGTTTCGTAAAAGTTGTCGGACCGGGCCCCTATCAGAACGTCAAAGCCCATAAAAATCGTATTTTCATTTTTAGAAAATTGTGGGACTTTCAAATATTTTATATTTCTCATTTTTGAAATATTCGTAATTTATTTTTATTAATGATATAATTAGGCCCTATAATAATTTTAGGGATATTTTTATGTAATTATAAATGGATTTTTATTATTAATAATTTTAATAAAAATCAGAATATATAGATAAATCAGATATTTTCTCTGAAAATTGTTCTTGAAGCTTGCTGAGAATCAAACACAATTTTGATAGTGATTTTGAACTCCAAATTGCAAGTTCTTGTCACCAAATTGAAGCCCCTGATCTGATTTATCATAATCTTCCATCAAATCAATCGAAAGATTGGTAATTTTTCAATTTGTTATTTAGGGTTTATATTCTGAATTGGGGTTTTCATATATGTTGATTTTCAAATGTTTTTTATGCTTGATTAAGTTTCCTCTTGTTGTTTAGAGTCGAATTATATATAAACTTGTATTGTTTGGTTGCCGGAATCGTGTCATCGAGTTTTTGAGTTAAATCAAATTTTATTTTTGATTTTATGGATTATTCATGTTATAGTTATTGATTGTAATTATATGAATAAATTATACGTATTCCCAATGTTGTTTGATATATTAAGTGTTCGATTTGGTTTGGAATCGAATCAAATCGATTTTTCGCTGCAAATTTCTTGGAAATCGCCTGATTTCTCGTCGATTTTGGCCGGGGATATCAGAGGGAGGGTCGATTGAGATTGTAGTTGCTGGGTTTGTGTTATTCAGAGGAAATATGAGTGATTTGGCAAAGAAAAAGGAAATTCCCGTGTTGTTCCAGCCATTTGCGGAGGCACGCTGGTTTTCAGCAATGTCGCCGGTTTCCAGCCGTGTTCTTGAGCTTTGCCGCCTGCGGATCCTACGGGAAAGACGGTCCTCCCCCTAAATCTGTTTCTGAAATTATATTTTAATAAAAATTCAAAATTATGTTTTTAATTCCAAAATAGATTTAATTTAAATTTTATTTTTGGTTAATTATTTTAAATAATTAACTGAATTATTTTTAATTCCAAAAAATTATTTTCTTTTATTATTTTGAAAAATCATAATTTGATTTAATTATTTATAATTTGATTTGATTAATTATTTATGATTTAGCTAACTGATTAAATTTTTTAATCAATTAATTTTATCTATAAATAGTTAAATGAAATGTAATTATTTATAATAAAGCCAAATAATATTTTGGAAAATTATTTTAAGCTTTTAAAAATGTATAAAAGTTTTGAATATTCAATTAATATTATTTTTAATTAAATTATTCTTATTTTATTCATAAGAATAAAATGCTTACTTGTAGCTGACTCAAGACGACCCATGTACTCAAGGCCCACCAGCAGAGGTTGTCAAGGTCCGCGAACACAAGATGCTTACGGACTAGGCCCAATACGGCTGGAAGAGCAGAAATATGACCTGAACGGACTCAAAGTCCTACACAGAAGGTTCTAGAGTTCCTTCCCTTATAGGACTCCTAATCACCATCAAAGTTGGAGACTTGTTCACAAATCTCACAACACAAGTCTAACCTTAGACTCCTCTATATAAAGGGCTCTACCCCTCAACCTAGAACTATGTTTTTGGTTTTATTATCTACTACACAGAGATACGTAGGTATCTTGCCAAGGACCGATAGTCTCGAATACGAGAGCAGCCATTAAAGCTCGAAGCTCACAAACCCTAACATTAAATACTAACACACTATAGTTTTTATTCCATAACATTTACCGCCGTCTGTGGGAAGACTACAACAACCATGGAGAACATATAGTGTGACGGCCTCAACCCCGGGGTTAGGAGTTGACGTCATCAACAACAACCATAAGATAAACAATTTAATGATAAAATATAACTACGACCCCTTTACCAAGATCTTTTCCAGGTTTAAGTATGACTTAGGTTACAACTATTACAATACCAACTTACACAAGCCATTCTGACACAACTAACTTAATACAGCAACTCCATAAACCATCTTTGGTCCAACACAACTACCTCAGAGGAGCCTGACCTGGAAGGCACTGGAACTCTGCCCTGACTATCGTGGAAGAATCTCCTCGGTATCTGCAATACATATATAAAACATTCTGCAAGGGTGAGCAATCAATTGCTCAGCAGTACCACTATATGAATAACAAGTAAAACGATTTATAATAAAACAGTAATAGGAACAGAGCTATAATCATGTGAACAATATTATATAATGAAAATCTGAGATAACTGGATATCACTAACTAGCATGTTTTATCAAAACAACATAGTAGTGTGTTATGTAAGTACCAGAGTCCAATTTTAGCATGCTATTCACATTTATAAAACCGTTGTATCAACTACTTATACCCTTACGGGAATCAAAAATCTAAATCAGATACGTAACGGATATGTGAAGACAGCTGATCAAGCTATCAACACCAGACGACTCTAACTGCCATCCCATTTACCTGTTTTGGAACTCAGAGACTAGCTAGGTCTCTGACCTCCTCTTACGCCACCTCAAAAGGCCTACTCTGGCCCCTATGTATCCCATATCTGATCGTTTTATCCAGTTTGCAAAACACTTGTACCTATCTCATTTTCAAAATCATTTGTTTTGCCAGCACACATATAAAATTCATTTCGCAAATCATTTCATACGAGATAGGTACCTTTCGAAGTTATTTTTCCCCAAAACAGGTTGAAAACAGTGATTTATAACTACAGGGGATACGTAACTTAAAACGCTTCTGTTCCATTACGAGAATAAAACATTTAGCTATTCATACGTGCTGAACCATAAAAGAATGGTCAGGGGTACTTGCCTTGCAGAGCTGTACAACTATTACTGATTGATTCTGAGCCGACTCGGACGCTCAGGCTTTATCGTCTAACCACTAGATCGCCTTGGATTCGACTTCAACATTTAGGTTCTTGGTTGAATCCCTACTGAGCTCGTCGACTGTCCACTAGGTTTTCTTAGTCCAACATCCACTTTCGGTTTCCCGACTAGAACCTACATGGTCGAAATACCCTATGTTAGACGTCCAGGTATGCTTGACATATCCCCACTATCAATCCTACCCAAGCGATAACAAATCCCGACTCATAATTGTACGTATTATAATAACACACGCAACAATTAGGGTTCACATTCTCAAAAAATCGATTCGGTGTTCGTTTTCGGAAAAATACATATACTCTTCATTTTACAAAATTAGGGTTATTACTTTTGGCAAAACAGTTCACCACCACATACAATCAGATTTCATATGCAACATATATATGTGTTTATATATACTTGTTCGACAGCCCGATAATTATTGGATACGCTTCCGTATTTCCGTAGTTCGATTTCTCAGAAATTGGGCAGCACCTCCTTTATTTATCGGACTAACCCGTCAAACAACTCGACGTCAAATCAACAACACAATCACCACAATCCACTTTACAAGTCCCAACTACCAATTCGAACCAACAACAACAATCGCAATTCACAAATTCCCAAACGCCAATTCTATTACAGTTATTAATTATTATCCGTAATTTTATATTTTTATTCGTAGGACTCAGAAATATCATTACAGTCCACCGTCCGCTCGTAAAAAGTCATCGCGGACCGGCGGCAAAATTTTGCGGTTACCCGATAAATTCTCGGGTTTCCAACACGAAATTCCGCCGATTAATATAATAATAATTCCCGTACGAATTTATTATTTATTTCACGAAAGCCATCAAAATTTGATCCTGCAAAAAATAAAAATTCAACTCAGCGAAGCACTGGAGTTAATAGAACTACCACACATAGGAGCATACACGCACTGCGCGTGCACACCCGGAACCACCACCATCTCGCCGGAATCCGGCGAGAGGCGGTAGCAACGGGAGGAAGTTGAACAGAAATACACCACAATATCACACACGATTCGCATACTGTTATGGATTAAAACTACTATATATAATTGCTGTATTTAATACTAAGGAACGTGAGCTCCAAGGCTCGATTTGACTGCTCTTGTGTTTCGTGACTCAATCTGCCTTAACAAGATGCCTACGTACCTTGCTGATTGCCAAGGATCAAGTCAAAAAACGTAGTTCTGATTTGTGGGGTGAGGCCCCTTATATAGATGTGGGAGTCCTTGAATTGGACTTGGTATAGGAGACTTGGTGGACAAGCCTCTGAATTAGGATAGACTTAGGAGTCCTAGGAAGTAGGAAGCTGATCCCTTATCCTTTTAGGTCCCCTTGAGGCTAATCTATAAGGATTTATATCCTTATCGGGACTCTTCTCAATAGCTGATTTTTCCCTTATTAATTAATTACGAAATTAATTAATAATTAGGGCTTTTGGGCCTTTTTTATTCCATCAGGCCTGATCTGGTCCATCAGGCTTAACCTTTCTGGTCTGAGTTTCATATATCTTTTTATTGGGCCTAGTAGCCCACAGCTTGTACAATTAATGCAGTATTTAATTATACAATCATAATTTATTTATCCCTATCATTTGCCCCCCAACTTTTGGGAAACATTGAATAGGTTTCGCAGAAGTTAAGTCTATTTGTTCCCTTACAGGGTTTCGTTTTTCCGTAAAGTGTGGAGCGACCTACACGTTTACAACGAATTTTTCCTTTTATTTAGGAATTATTTTGATTTCCAGGAATTTTTCCCTTATTTCCGGGATTTTTCCCTAATTTCTGGAATTTTCCCTAATTTTTCTGGGATTTTCCCTAATTTTTCTGGGATTTATCCTTAATTTCTGGATTTTTCCCTTAATTTCTGGATTTTTCCCTTAATGTCTGGATTTTTCCCTTAATTTCTGGGATTTATCCTTAATTTCTGGAATTTTCCCTTAATTTCTGGGATTTTTCCCTTAATTTCTGGATTTTTCCCTTAATTTCTGGGATTTATCCTTAATTTCTGGAATTTTCCCTTAATTTCTGGGATTTATCCTTAATTTCTGGAATTTTCCTTAATTTCTGGGATTTATCCTTAATTTCTGGAATTTTCCCTTAATTTCTGGGATTTATCCTTAATTTCTGGATTTATTCCTTATTTCTGAAAACATTAACATTTTTCAGAAACTATTTAAGGAATTTCCTTATTTTTTGTAATTTTCCAGGATTTTTCTTCCTTTTCTTTTTCTTCCTTTTTCTCTCTTTTTTTTTTTTTTTTTTTATACAATTTTCGACCAGGAATCCATTCGACCAGGATCATGGTCGAATTAGCCTTTGTCGTGCCTTGGTCGAAGGGAATTCGAGGAGGGTACATTCGACCTCACTTCCTGGTCGAACTTCGACCAGGATTTTTGCTTTGTATTTTTTTTTTTTTTTTTTTTTTGAGCAGAAATCTTCGACTAGGAATTTTTGTCCCTTTCGGTCAGGATTCCTGTGTTTCTGACCGAATTAACCACCTTTCTTTGCCTTGGTCGAAGTTATTTCGAGCAGGAGTGTTTCGAGCAGAAGTCCTGGTCGAATTTCGGCCAGGATTTTTCCTACCTCCTTGTCCTTTTTTCGAGCAGGAAAGTTTCGGTCAGGATGTTGGGTCAGAATTCTATATTTTGACCGAATTAGCCACCTTCCTTGCCTTGGTCGAAGCAATTTCGAGCAGGATTGTTTCGACCAGGGTTTTCAGTTGATTTCTAGTCGAATGAGTCTTAATTCAGGTCGAATTAAGCTTATTTTTCAGCCCTGATCGACAAGATTTCGACCTCAGGAGTTTCGATCAGGATTCCTTTGTGTTTCCTGGTCGAATTGGTCTTGAATTAACTTCTTGCATATATTTCTGTAATTTGGATTTGGGCCCTTAAACCTGGGCTGTATTCTTTTGGGCCATCCCCTTTCTTGGTTTATAACCTGGGCCCATTTCAACTGGGTTTTGTATTTTTAACTAATTGGGCCCTTTTCTGGGCTGTTCTGACCTTGGGGCCCACTATCTTTATTAATCCTGGGCCTGAAAAAATCATTTTGGGCCTCAAATAGGGCTTTTTGTATTTGGGCCTTGGTACTGGGCCTTGGTACTGGGCCTTGGTACTGGGCCTTGGGTTTTTCAAGATTTTTCTAGAATTGGGCCTCATTTCTGAGCCCAAATTCCAAATTATTCTAAGGTTATTCTGGATTCTTCCAGAATCTTCAAAAAAATTCAAATTTCTCTCAATTTTTCCAGGGATTTTCTGGATAATTCCAGAACCTTCTTATTATTGGGCTCAAATGGGCTTTTTTGAGGCCCAAATCCCCTTATTTCTCCTATATATAGGTGGGATGAGAGTGTGCTTCTTCACACCTCTCATTTCATTTCTCTTCATCTCAAACTTCCTAATCTTCTCCTCCCTCAAATCCACTTCTTCCTCCTCCCAAGTCTTTTCCAGTCTTTACTAGATGGCTGACAAGAGTTCCGAGAGGGCGGCCAAGATAGCCTCGGCTTCAAAACGAGGTAAGGATATCGAGATCCGCTCTTCATATATGTCTTTAATTGATATGATTAATACTAGGGGGGATGAATATCCTTCCACTGCACATCTCGACTCCTTTAATCACTGTAATACTTGGCATAACATAGATTTCAATAAACTAAATGCTCGTTATAACGTCCCTCCCCCCTTTAGACTAGTTCCAGTCTCTGGTGGTGACCGTACTTGCCACTGGAGGCCCGATACTCTCTTCATCTACACCGACGCCCTTAATGCTGGGCTTAGGTTCCCTTTCCATCCTTTTATCCCTCATCTTTTGGCTGACTTACAAATCAACCCGTGTCAGCTTCCTCCAAACGCCTGGAGGAATATTCTATGTTTTATGGTTTGTTGTCTTAGGGAGGGCTTTCCTCTTTCTGTAGCCGTTTTTAGGAAAGTCTTTCAATGTTACAATAGTTCTTCCAATATTTGTGGCTGGGTTTATGTCAAACAAAGGCCCAAAAGCAAACATATCTTTAATAGCGCCTCTATTCCTGATAATAATCCAAATTGGAGGAATAGTTTCGTTGGGTTACGTTGGGAGAATGGCGACTGGGGCACGCTCTTTCGATCTTCCTTCGGGAAGGTCAGTGATGGTAGCCTCAAATCCATTCACTTAACTCCTGAAGAAACTATCATTTATAATGGGCTCACTCAGGATGATGGCACCACCACCAGCTGGACTCTTTTAGAAGAGTTTTCCCTGATTCATGTGGGACTATCCTCTGTTTCTCAACAGGGTATTTCTCTTCCCTTCTCAATTTTTCTTTATTTCACGCATTATTAACATCACTTATTTTGTCTTTTGCTTTGTTTCAGCTGCTAAGGAGATTAACGAGGACAATGTCCCCTTGGTCGAGGAAACAACTAGGATGAAGAAAGCTCGGTTAGCAGGCCTAGACACCAGAGGAAAGGCGACAGAGCCTATCTTCTTGAGAAAGCACAAGGAGCCTATGGGGGAGGCTTCAACTGAAGGAGCTGAGGGCCATAATGTTCCTATCACTGCTGCTGCCCCTGCTGCTGCTGCTACAGGCGCCTTTCAGCCTCTCTGGGGATTCCGCCGAGGGGATACCGTGGTCGGTTCCACGAAGCATGCTTGGGATTGGTCCTACCATAGCGTGACTCCAAAGGACTTTACTGATGTGGTGGCCACCCCTGACCTTGAGAGGATTAAGCTCATGGGAGCCCAATCTCTGGCTTCGGTATGCCTTCTCTTTTTTAAACTTATTTCTCGTTCTTGTAGCACTTTCTTGCCTTATACTTTGTTAATTGTTTTGTTTCAGTCTAACGCCTACTTTCAAGGCGCTGTGAGGCAAGCCGAATCATGGAAGCGGGCTTCTGATAAGGCCGATAATGCCCTCAGGAGGCAGCAGAAGAAGTATGCTACCCTGGAGAAGAAGCTCAAGCGCAAGGAGGAAGAACTCGGAGAGTCTAACGCCGAGCTGGTGGTACTTCGGGCGGATAAGGATAAGGCTATAGACAACTATCTGGACTCGGAGGAGTTTGCCCAATCTATGAGGATTAGGGATGATTCAGTCTTTCCCGAGTTTTTTAGGACTGGTTGGGACACGGCCCTTGGGACCGTGAACGAGGCTTGTCCTGATATTAACCCGGCGGACTATATCTGTCCTGATGACGAGGCTTTGCTACAGAGGTTTCGTACCCGAGTAGTTGTCTCAGACCATGTTCCTCAGGATCCACTCCTTCCTCCTCCCGAGTCTTCTTCCAGACCTGCTGAGGACGACAGCTCTTCCTCCTCCTCCGAGACGACAGAGACATCCAGCGAGAGTGGAGAGGATGATGATATGGATGCCGAGGGTACTTCAGCTCCTTAGAGCTTTTTCGGCCCTGCGTGGCTTTTTTTATTTTCGAGACTTTATTTATCAAACTTTTGTAACATCTATCAGATCTATTTCATTTATCACCTTTTATGCTTGCATCCATGCATTTGATTTTTATTTGTTAGGCCACAAACATACTTTGAAGAACTTATGAATTTCATAAAATTGTCTGGGATTCGTCCCTTACACAAGTCTTAATAAATTTCGTAATAAAACTAAAACATATAAATCCTAAGCAAGCAAAGCTTCAAGGTGCTTTTCAACCTACTCGCCATCATCCTGACGAGTGAGAATCGTACTTCAACCATCTCACACGTAGTAAACCTTCAGGTTTTGTGCGTGCCAGGTTCTCGGGACTTCAAAACCATCCATAGTCTCCAGCTTGTAGGTTCCTCTACCCTGAACGCTCTTGACTCTATACGGCCCTTCCCAATTTGGGGCAAGTTTTCCTTTCTGTCCGACACCAGAAGCCTCTATTTTTCTCAAGACTAGGTCACCTTGTTTGAAAAACCTCTCTTTAACCCTTAGGTTGTAGTAGAATGAAGCCTTTTTCTGATATTCTACTATTTTTGCGTGTGCTTTATCTCGCACTTCATCGATTAAATCCAGGGCTAACTTCTGCCCTTCCTCATTTTCTTTTTCATCAAAAGCCTGAATCCTTGGAGAAGAATGTGATATTTTCACGGGAACTACTGCTTCCGCCCCATATGCCAACATGAAAGGAGTTGCATTTGTCGTGACTCTACAGGTAGTCCTATAGGCCCACAATATGGGAAGTATCTCATCCACCCAGTTATTTCTTGACTTTTCGATCCTCTTCTTTAGTCCATCCAGGATTATCCGATTTGCTACCTCCGCTTGCCCATTGGCTTGCGGGTGAGCCACAGAGGTGAACCGTAACTCAATTTCATTTTCTTCGCAATACTTCTTGAATTCCTCGTTGTTGAATTGTGTTCCATTGTCAGTGACGAGGATACGGGGAATTCCATATCGGCACATAATGTTTTCCCACAGGAATTGTGCAACCTGCTTAGTTGTGATTTTGGCCAAAGGTTTGGCTTCGATCCACTTGGTGAAATAATCAATGGCTACAATCAGAAACTTCCTTTGTGCTGTGGCCATAGGAAAAGGCCCTAGAATATCCATCCCCCACATAGCAAAGGGAATAGGTGAGTTGATAGAGGTCAGCATCTCGGGGGGTTGTCTGGCGACTGGTGCATGCTTCTAACAACGATCACACTTCTTTACATATTCTTTGGCATCAGCCATCATTTCTGGCCAATAGAAGCCTAAACGAGTTATCTTATGAGCCAAGGCCCTGCCCCCCAAGTGTTGCCCACAAATACCTCCATGCACTTCCTCAAGAGCTAAGCGTGCCTCATCGGGCCTGAGACACCTCAAGTAAGGAACCACGAAAGATCTTTTATATAGAATCCCATCTATCAAAGAGTACCTTAGTGCTCGAACAGTTAACTTCCGTGCCTCAATTGTATCGCTTGGCAACCAACCGGTCTGAATGTGAGCCTTGATGGGATCAATCCATGACGTCCCCAAGCCTACGGGAGCCACAAGCTTAACATCTATGCTTCGTGTCTTCAAAACACGGAAGTACACACTTCCTGAACTTTCTTCAATCTCAGATGAAGCAAACTTTGATAGCGCATCTGCTTTAGCATTTTCTTCCCTTGGAATGTGTTCAACATGGCATTCATTAAATTGGGTCATCACAGCCCTTACTAGGCGAACATACTTTGCCATCGTATCATCCCTTGCTTCAAATTCTCCCTTTACCTGGGATATGATCAACTTCGAGTCTCCACGGACCTTTAAGTTTTTGACTCTGAGTGTCCCAGCTAGACCAAGGCCAGCAATCAGGGCTTCATACTCTGCCTCATTATTTGTGGTTGGGAAGTCTAGCTTCATGGCATACTCAATTAAGAATCCATCAGGGCTTTGCAAAACCAACCCTGCTCCACTGGAATTTGTTTTTGATGCTCCATCAAAATAGAGAACCCAATATTCTTTCTCCTTGTCCCCATTGTCGACTCCCTTGTCTTGAGGTGTGGTATCTTCCTGCCCCCCGACTTCTTGGTTGGGTATGGTACATTCCACCACGAAGTCAGCTAGTGCCTGGGCTTTTATGGCCATACGTGGCTTATACTTGAGATCGAACTCTCCCAATTCTATTGCCCACTTAATCAGTCTCCCACTTGCCTTGGGACTGTGAATGATATTTCTCAGTGGCTGATTTGTTAGCACTTCAATTTGGTGAGCTTGAAAATAAGGACGCAGCTTTCTTGAAGCCATTACCAAGGCTAAAGCGAATTTCTCAATGGCTGAATAATTCAACTCAGCACCATGCAAAATTTTGCTGACATAGTATACGGGTTTCTGGACTTTCAGTTCCTCCTTAACCAACACCGCGCTCAAGGCGCTTTCTGAAACAGCCAAGTACAAGAATAAAACTTCACCCAGAACTGGCTTGGCCAACAACGGGGCCTGGCCCATATACTTCTTTAACTCTTCAAATGCCTTCTGATTTTCCTCACTCCATACAAAGTCTTTAATGTTCTTTAATGACTTGAAGAATGACAAGCACTTGTCTCCTGACTTGGAGATGAATCGTCCTAGCGCAGCAACCCTTCCTGTGAGTTTCTGAACATCCTTGACAGTTTTTGGGGGTTCCATGTCCAGGATTGCCTTTATTTTATCGGGGTTAGCCTCAATTCCCCTCTTTGAGACCATCAATCCCAAGAATTTTCCAGATCCTACTCCGAAAGCACACTTCGTGGGATTCAACATCATCTTGTGGTACCTCAGGACCTCAAAAGCTTCCCTCAAATGGGTTATATGATCAGTCTTTACTAGACTCTTGACTAGCATGTCATCAACATAGACTTCCATAGTCTTCCCAATAAGATCCTTAAAAATTTTATTCACCAACCTTTGATAGGTGGCTCCTGCATTCTTGAGACCAAACGCCATAACAAGATAACAATAAACACCAAAGTCAGTGATAAATGATACCTTTGGAATGTCATCCTTATGCATTTTGATCTGGTTGTATCCGCTAAACCCATCCATGAAACTCAGCATCTCATGTCCAGCGGTGGCATCAATCAAAGTATCAATTCTAGGCAGCGGAAAACAGTCTTTGGGGCATGCATCATTCAGATCGGTGAAGTCTATACACATCCTCCACTTTCCATTAGCCTTCTTCACCATTACAGGGTTTGCTAACCATTCCGGAAATTGAATCTCCTCAATGAAACCAGCCTCTAAGAGCTTTTCCACTTCCTGCTTTATAGCCTCTTGTCTTTCCGGGGCAAAATTTCTTTTCTTTTGTTTCACTGTCTTCCGGCTTGGATCCACGTTTAACTTGTGGGTAATTAACTCCGGGTCTATACCTGGCATATCAGCTGCTGACCATGCAAACACATCACTATTTTCTTGCAAAAATTTCACTAACTTCCCTCTAAGGGGCTCCTCTAATGTAGCTCCAATGAAAGTCATCCTCTCAGGATTCTTGGGATCTAAAGGAACCGAAACCAATTCTTCTGCTGGCCTTCCTCTATTCTCATCATTTTCTCGAACATCCATATCTTCAATAGGAAGAACCTGCCCCCCGACTCCATCCGCCCTCAAAGAGGCCACATAACAGCTTCTAGCCATTTTTTGATCTTCCCTCTCTTCTCCAATCCCGTTTCGGGTGGGAAACTTCATGACTGAATGGTAGGAAGAGGGGACTGCCTTGAAGGCATGTATCCCTGTTCTCCCCATGATAGCATTATAAGTTGAACTAGCCTTTACCACCACAAAATCCAGCATCTGCGTTGCTTGCCTTGGCTCCGTACCTATGGTGGTTGGCAATTTAATTATCCCTTCCACAGGACATTCTACTCCAGCAAATCCATATATCGGCATGTCGGTTGGTGTCAACTGGGAGTCGTTATACCCCATCCTTAGAAAGGTGTCATGGAGCAAGATATCCACAGAAGCACCATTATCCACAAGGACCCTCTTAACCGGGCTATTTCCTATTATCGGCGTTATGACCAGCGGGTCGTCATGGGGAAACTTCACACCCTCTAGGTCGGAATCATCAAAAGCCAATGTTACTTCTGTCCTGACCCTCTTCGGGGCTTCTCCAACAATATGCATAACCTCTCTAGTATATGCCTTTCTGGAATTTTTGGACAATCCAGCAGCAGTTGGACCTCCAAAGATCGTGTTTATCACAGGCCCTCGAGGTCTCGGCCCTCCATAAATGGTGTTTATAACTGGTCCTCTAGGTTGGGGATTCCGCCCCTGATCATCTTGGTCCCTCCTACGATCTTCAAAGTTCTTCCTTCCATTATTATTTCTGTCTCCTCCATCTCCAGTATACTTGTTCAATCTTCCTTTTCGAATCAAAAACTCAATTTCATCTTTCAACTGCCTACACTCATCGGTGTCATGGCCAACATCTTTGTGAAACCTGCAATACTTGCCCTTATCTAGCTTGGCGGGATCAGCCTTCAAGGGCTTAGGCCAGCGAATATCTCTGTCTTTCTCAATCTCCATCAAAATCTGACTTCTGGGAGCATTCAGCTTAGCGTATTCAGTGAACTTTTGCCCAGGTCCTCCCTTCTTGGGGGTTGAATCAGGGTTTTGTTCAGTTTTAGGATATTTATCCTTAGCGATATACTCCAAATCAGTTTTTCGTTTCTTGCCTCCAGTGGGCTCATTACTTACTACGGTCTTCCTCATACTTTCTTCAACCTTGATATACTTCCCTGCCCTCTCTTGGAGCTGCAACATGCTCTCAGGGGGTCGTTTAGCCAAAGACATCTTGAAAAACTCATCCCTAGTTCCTTGTTGCAGTGCTATCATGGCTACCTTATCATCAAGGTCTGGGACTTTTAAAGCCTCCTTTGTAAAACAATTTAGGTAATCTCTTAAGGATTCTTTAGCTCCCTGCACAAGACTCATAAGAGATGCTGAACTTTTCTCATGGACTCTTCCACTGATGAATTGCTTAATAAAAGCCTGACTTAATTCTCTGAATGATCCAATAGAATTTGGGGGTAGGCGACTGTACCATCTTTGAGCCATACCCGACAGGGTTTGAGGGAAGGCCCGACATTTTATAGCATCATTCACGGGTTGCAGCAGCAGTGCATTAGAGAATGTCCTAACATGATTAGCGGGGTCTCCCGTGCCATCATAGGCTTTGATAGTGGGCATCTTGAATTTTCTTGAGATATGGGCATTCATTATCTCTTCTGTGAAGGGTGGAGTTGGATCATCAGGATCTCCAAGGGGAAGGAGATTGCTTGGATCAGTTCTTGGGACAGCAGCCCTTCTTCTTACCGGACCATCCAGGTCTATGATAGGAGGAGGATTTCTCCCCCTAGGAGGTATGTGGGGTCTGGTGGCTTGGTGAGCCTCCAAATCACGCCTCAGCCTTTGGATTTCAGCCTCATGAGCCCTGATCTTTTCCTGCACTTCTTGGGGATTCGCCCCTGGGGTGCTTTGGGGGCGTTGCCTTCCATCGGCCATTGGCTCTTTTCCAGGACGCCTCCTTCTCGGGGCTACTTCATCATCCGAAGATTCGGAGTCTCTCTCAGTGTATGGACCAGAAAATTCCCGATCCTCAGGGATAGGATCCAAACCTCGTATATAGGGGGGCGACCGCCCTCGTGCTTCGCTTCGCCCAGCATATCCACTTCCTCCAACCTCAGGGTGAAGGGGCATCCCATAAGGGGGGTTAGTAGTAACAATAGTTGAATATTCATACCCGACGGGTCGAGAATTCACAGGTATATGTATTTGTTGAACTTGAGGATTCGTACCTTGAATAGTCGGGGGAGTTGTCCCTTGTGGCTGAGGATGAGTTGCCCCTGTCTGGGCTTCCCCCTGAGTAGATGCATAAGTTGAATGGGGAGGAACCTCCACGGTTGATGAAATCACCTGGGTTGTCCCTGATGGTGTTCCCTCCTCCAGAGTGCTGGTTGTTCTCCGTGTTCTCGCCATGGTTGTTGTTCCGTTTTTCCCACAGACGGCGCCAAATGTTATGGATTAAAACTACTATATATAATTGCTGTATTTAATACTAAGGAACGTGAGCTCCAAGGCTCGATTTGACTGCTCTTGTGTTTCGTGACTCAATCTGCCTTAACAAGATGCCTACGTACCTTGCTGATTGCCAAGGATCAAGTCAAAAAACGTAGTTCTGATTTGTGGGGTGAGGCCCCTTATATAGATGTGGGAGTCCTTGAATTGGACTTGGTATAGGAGACTTGGTGGACAAGCCTCTGAATTAGGATAGACTTAGGAGTCCTAGGAAGTAGGAAGCTGATCCCTTATCCTTTTAGGTCCCCTTGAGGCTAATCTATAAGGATTTATATCCTTATCGGGACTCTTCTCAATAGCTGATTTTTCCCTTATTAATTAATTACGAAATTAATTAATAATTAGGGCTTTTGGGCCTTTTTTATTCCATCAGGCCTGATCTGGTCCATCAGGCTTAACCTTTCTGGTCTGAGTTTCATATATCTTTTTATTGGGCCTAGTAGCCCACAGCTTGTACAATTAATGCAGTATTTAATTATACAATCATAATTTATTTATCCCTATCACATACATATGAATATATACTGAAAACGAAACCCACCGACACAACCACAGATGGCCGGAGTAAAAAGAAACGGCGGCAACGGCGGCACAACCGGAGAAGAAACTGAGAGTGATGGAGATAGGGGTCGCCGGAAAGAGAAGTACGGCGGCGCCAGAAGCAACAGGAAATGGGAGAAATAGAAAGAAAAGAGGAGGGAAAGAGGAGACATGAGAGAGATAGAGGAGAGAGGTTGGAAAAAGAAATGGGAACAGAGGGTAGTATAATTTAATTAAGTTTTTTTTTTCTCTGCAAATCCAGTAGCAACACGTGTATAACAATTTTGCAGAATTTTGACACGTGGCTTTTGAGATAACTACGAGGGTTTTCAGTCCCGATTTGTTCCGACGTTCGAAATTATCGAACCGAGGTGCACATAAAATAATATCCAAAATCTACGAAAATAGTCTTAAAATATCATAAATATCCCGAAGTTTGTAAAAAAATAATTTTGTAATTTTAAAATAAATTCTGAAACACAATTTATAGCCGCTTTTATCAATTTAACGAATCAACGTGCGGGTGAAATTAATCCCAAAAATTCCCAAAATAATTTTAAAATTCTCAGAATATTTCGAACTTTAATAAATATGAGTTTCATAATTTTTAAAGAATTCTGGAATTAAATACGGATTTTATGAATAAATGCAATCAGAAAATCATATGGGGCTAAATAATTGATAAAATATTGATTTCTAAATTTTATAAAATCCCAAAAATAATTATTAAAATTATAAAATCATAAAAATAATTTTAGGGATTATCCCAATATTTATGAAAATAAATCTGCAATTAAATCCACCTTTAAAAATGTAACATAACAATACAACTCAATATTTAATTAAACAAATAATCTATATGCACCCCTAATCACACACAAATAATAATACACAACCAGTACACATATTTCATTTAGTTATTATTCAAAAATTACATATTTAAGTAATACAAAAATATATGAGTCGTTATACATAAAGCAAAAACAATATTGGAACATACACTCTTGTCCCATCGCATCAGTGGTAGAGGTACCACCGTGCTCAACCTATGCCTCCACCCAAGGAGGAACCCTGGTAGGGGCAACCGAGGCACAACCACAATGGACGAATCCCCTGACTCCTCAAGTGACGAATCCTCAATTTTTAGCAGCTACATGCACTTGCGAACCCTCAACCCATTGGGTATGAGTACTCAACAATCATAACCACTAACCCCCCTTACGGGATGCCTCCATACCCCGAGGTTGGAGGAAGTGGACACTCTAATCGGAGCAAAGCACAAGGGCGGACGCCCCAATACATATGTGGCTTGGCTCCTATTTCATAGGATCAAGAATTCTCTGGGCCCTATTCTCACAGAGACTCTGAATCATCGGACGACGAGGTTGCTCTAAAGAGAAGGCTTGTTGGTAAATAGCTGATGCCTAGTACCAACCAGCGGCCCAGAAGCACTCAAAGGATGATTCCCCTAGATGTACAGGAGAGGATCATGGCTCACGAAGCCGAGATCCAAAGGTTGAAGCGTGACCTGGAGGCGCACCTTACCCCAAGACCTCCACTTGCTACAAGGTAAAGAGATCTTCCTCCAATCATAGACCTGGATGGTCCAATACCAAGAAGGGTTGTTGCCCCAAGGGTTGATCCAAGTGATTTGATGCCCCTAGGAAATCTCGATGATCCAAACCCGCCATTCACTGAAGAGATAATGAATGCCCATGTTAGATATATTTGATAATGTCATGACTAATATGATTCATGTTTAGTTTTTAGATCTTACTTAAACAGGACAAATTAGTACTTAACTGAAATCAGCACTTATACTGAAGTCAGAACTTAAGTCATCAGTACTTACGGTTTAGATAAGGAAGGCGGCTGATTAAAGGAAGAGAAGATTGAGACAAACGTAAGAAGAGATATGCATGAAGAAGGAATTCTATGAAGAATATAATACTTGGAAGAAAAGATATCTGATTGATATATTTTAGGAAGCAGAATTATATTCCATATCAATTAGTGATTATCTTGTAACTGTGTAGTATATAAACACAGACATAGGGTTTACACTATAAGTGTTATCATTATCGAGAATATTATTCATTGTAACCCTAGCAGCTCTCGTGATATTTGTTCATCACTGAGAGAGGACAGTTCCATACTGTAACAGAGTTTATTACTTTGAATAAAGTCTGTTTTCTGTTACTTGTGTTATTAAAATTCGATTTGATTGTGCTATACACTATATTCATCCCCCTCTACAGTGTGTGTGACCTAACAAGTGGTATCAGAGCTTATTTGTTAACACAGAAAAATTTTAAGATCCAAAAACAATCATGTCTGAAGTAGAAACTCCAACTAAGCCCACCAAAACTGAAGAACCTCCAAAGACACAAATCCATAGTCGATATGAGACTATTAGAGTTCCCATTCTGAAGCAATCTGAATATCCCGTATGGAAGGTGAGGATGACCATGTTTCTAGAAGCAACTGATCCAGAATATCTTGACAGAATCAATGAAGGGCCTCACAAACCAACCAAGCTCGCTGTTGCAGTTGCAGGTAAAGCAGCAAAGTCAGTACCAAAGGAGAAGAGCGACTACACTGCTGAAGATATCGCTTCAATTGCTAAGGATGCTAAGGTACGACACTTACTGCATAGTGCCATTGATAATGTAATGTCAAATAGGGTAATTAACTGCAAGACTGCAAAGGAGATATGGGATGCCTTGGAAACAAGGTGTCAGGGAACTGATTCGATTAAGAAGAACAGGAAGACAATACTCATTCAAGAGTATGAACACTTTGACTCAAAGGCTAATGAGTCATTGACTGATTTATATGATAGATTTGTCAAACTCTTGAACGATTTGTCACTGGTTGATAAGGAGTATGATCTTGAAGATTCAAACCTTAAATTCCTGTTAGCTCTTCCTGAAAGCTGGGATTTGAAGGCAACAACTATGAGAGACAACTATAATCTTGATGAAACGACTCTTGATGAAATTTATGGGATGCTCAAGACTCATGAACTTGAGATGGAACAAAGAAGCAAGAGGAAAGGAGGAAAGTCAAGGACATTTGCTCTTAAGGCTGAAGAAGAATCCCCCAAGGCAGCTACCTCAAGGAAAGGCAAGGGAAAAGTGCTCATCATAAAGTCTGATACTGAGTCATCAAGTTTTGATAGTGATGATGACTCAGAATCTGAAAGCTTGCCTGAGACGGATGCTGATGAAGAGATGATGAAGCTGTGTGCTCTTATGGTGAAGTGAATCACAAAGATTGCATACAGGAAGTTCAGGAAGGGAAAGAAGTTTTCCAGGAAAGGTTCAAGTTCTGATAAGAAGAATTTCAGAAAATCTGAAAGCAAAGGAGGGAAGTCTGATAGAGGAGATTACACAAATGTCAAATGCTACAATTGTGGTGAGAAAGGCCACATATCTCCTGATTGCAAGAAAGTGAAGAGTGACAAAGGCAAGGCTCTTGTCACAAAGAATAAAAACTGGACAGATTCCTCAGATTCTGAAAGTGAGGAAAATTATGCCTTGATGGCAAATGCCGATATGGCAAATGTTGAAAGTAGTTCTGAAGCTGCTGAGTTAAAGGTACCTCAAACTACTTATGCCTTTCATACTGATGATATTAATGAGTTGAGAAGATATCTTAAAACCATGTTCATTAGCTATAGAGATCAAACTTTAACATGTGAAAGATTAACTTCTGAAAATCTTGCTTGTAAAAAGAGGAATGATTATTTAGAAAAAGAGTTAGTCATGTTCCATCAAACTCAGAAAGATAGAGATGATGCTTTCTATGTTAGGGATGAATTACTTAAAATGAATGAATCTCTAAAAACTGAGTTAGAGAAGGAAATAGAGATTATCAGGACTTGGACTAATTCTGGCAGAACAACTCAGAATTTGTTAAATAGTGGAAACTGGAAAGAGGGCTTAGGTTATGGAGATGATAAAAATGATAAAGGAACTGTAGAAATTAAGCCTATAGTTGTTAAACAAAAATCAAAGTTAAAACCTATTAAGTTTGTAGCTGTAAAGTCTGATACTGAGAAATCAGAAGTTAAAAAGGAATTAACTTCTGACAAATTAAAACAGGAAAAGATAATTGAATTAAACGTAGGCTTAATGATAAAGAAGCAGCTTAAGCATAAGCTGAAAGAAGTTAAGAATGCAAACAAGGTAAAATCACCTAGGAAAAATAGGAATGGAAAGGAAGGTGTAAATAAAAGCAATGATTATAAGCCTGTTCCTGATGCTCCTAGAAAAACGTGTCATAACTGTGGAAGTTCTAACCATCTGGCAACTTTTTGCAGGAAGAATAAGAACATAAACTCCTTACCTTCAAAGTCAGGAGTTAAGAGTCAGTCTGTTAGATATAAGCCACAAAATCCTTATTTTCATTGTGGTAGCTTATGGCATTCCATTTATACTTGTAAGAAATATCATAGTTTGTACTATGATTATTATCAATTAAAACCTTCTTTAAAGAAAGTTAGCATTGTTCCTTCTATTATTATAAGTTCTGAATCAAAGTCTGATAGTGTAAATGCTGATAAGAAAAATGTTAACATAAACTCTGATGCTTAATCCGCTGCAAATGTTAACAAACTTAATAAGGCCATAGGATCCAAGCAAGTCTGGGTCCTTAAAACTAATCATTAGTGGTCGTTCTGATTGCAGAGCAACAGGTTAAACATCCTAGTTCTGGATAGTGGATGTTCAGGACATATAACTGGAAATAAAGTCCTGCTATCAGCCTTTGTGGAGAAAGCTGGCCCAAGTGTTTCTTATGGAGATGGTAACATTGGAAAAACATTGGGATATGGCAATATCAATCTTGGGAATGTCATCATTAAAGAAGTAGCTCTGTTCTCAGGACTTAAACACAATCTGCTGAGTGTTAGTCAAATCTGTGACAGAGGTTATCATGTGGATTTCTTTGAAGAATACTGTGAAGTTGTAAGTAAATCTACAGGCAAAGTTGTTCTGCAAGGTTACAGGCATGGTAACATTTATGAAGCCAAGCTTTCAACAAGTACTGATGGTTCCGCAATCTGTCTGATGATTAGAGCATCAATTGAAGAAAGCTGGAAATGGCACAAGAAACTCTCTCATTTAAATTTCAACAATATAAATGAACTTGTCAAGAAAGATCTTGTGAGAGGACTGTCAAAATCAGTATTTGCTCCTTATGGCCTTTGTGATTCTTGTCAGAAGGCTAAACAAAGGAAGTCTTCATTCAAGAGCAAGACTGAATAATTAATTCTTGAGCCTTATCATCTACTACATGTTGATCTATTTGGTCCAGTGAATGTCATTGTTATTCCTAGAGGACTAACAATGAGATTTACAGAAGGGGGGGTTGAATGTAAATCTCAAAACTTTTTCAAGTTTTGAGAAGTTTATTAAAGCAGTGTGTTCTAGATGAACAAGTGTATGAATTGCTTTGAGCTAATGCAGACAGATATATATTCAAACACAAAATGTAAAGAACACAACACACTTTAAAAACTTTTCTGGTGGATTTGTTGTTCCACCAGAGATGGTATATTAGAAAATCTGTGTTCAACAATGTTGATCACAGCTGCATCCTAGTACAAACTAGATGAATTTTCTCTCAAGATATTTCTTAACAGCTCTGGAAAATCTCTCTCTAATTACTAGCTTCTTCTTGGTTTATATATTACCAAGTGTACAAGTGAAAAACAATATAAAATTACAATAGTAAAATAAGTTCTTCACTTGCTTCTTTTCCTGTTCACTCAAGTACTTTGTTGACTATTGCATCTTTGTACTAAAGAAGAACGGCTGCTTTTTCTGTTGATCCTGAAATTCGGCTACCACATCTCAGTTTTCTCTGTCAACCCACGTGCCTCTGTTTGTAGGTACAACTACCACTTATCAACGGCTAATTAGCAGAACATCCGTTGAAGCTTTCATCCGTTGATGACTTCATCCGTTGAAGGATGTTATCCGTTGAAGCTTTCATCCGTTGATGCTCTCATCCGTTGAAGGATGTTATCCGTTGAAGCTTTAGAGACATCCGTTGAAGCTTAGCTTCTCATCCGTTGAAGGTCTTTAAGTCATCCGTTGATACCACTTCATTTATACAAAATTACAAGGCATGAAATATTTACAATTGGCCTTCCTATTTGCATATCATCTAGTA
Source organism: Apium graveolens (assembly GCF_009905375.1). Lineage (NCBI taxonomy): Eukaryota > Viridiplantae > Streptophyta > Magnoliopsida > Apiales > Apiaceae > Apium > Apium graveolens. Next base: position 2,314,856 of record NC_133656.1, on the reverse strand, counting down.
GTCAACATGACTCATAGTTTCTCTCAACTTCTAAGAATTACAATTTTAAATACAGAGACTGAAATATGCTACAATACTAGACTTATTTCTAAGTAAAGCTACACCATCAACGGATAGCCAAAGTGGTCTTATCCGTTGAGGCTACAGACACTAAATTTCTACTTAAGTGTTTTGTTAAACATATCATCAAACTAATGCACATATATTCCTAACAATCTCCCCCTATTTATGTCTATAAGAACTGTAGGCATAAATTCAGGGTTAACTTGATGATAACAAAACACTTAACAAATATTTGAATTGAAACTAAGTAGAAATATAAAAAGTGCTGCAAAAGTGTATGTACTAGGAGGTAATTGAAGATTTACAGTATTTCCAAGGGTGCTCCTCTAGCCTGAGCAAATCATCATTTTCTTCTTTGTTCCCTGGTTTTCTTTCCTAGCCCTTTGTCATTTTCCTCAATTTGGAGTTGGAGTTGTCTGAAGAATTCAGCTTCATCTTCATCACTGATATCCAACTTAGATTGCATTTCCTTGAGAGTTTCATTGCTGGCAATCTTGAGTTGGTCTTCAAGTCTGAAAAATCTTCTGACTCCTTTGTCATCTCTAAATTCCATCAACCAATGAGGTGATTTGTGAATTTTAGTTCCCCTTTCTTGTATGAGTAAGGTTCTGGGCAAAGCATTTGGTTCCCTCCAAGTCTTCCTTATGTTGGCAATCTTGTTGAGAATTTTAGTCTTGGCTGTTCTGGTAAAGCCAGAATCCTTTTTGATGGCTGAAAAGACTCTGATCAAGGTAGAGTAGCCTTCATTTAGAATCCTGTAGAGAGGCCATGTTCTTTCCCCAGCTCCCTTATATCTGAACACCAATCTCTCTGGTAGCTGTCTGTAGGCAGCTATTCCCCTTACTTCCTCCAGCTCATCCAGATAGAGATTAATGTCTGAAGCTTCTTTTATGTCACAGATGTGAACATAATCATCTTTAGAAATGGGTGGCTTAGGGTTAGGTTTTTGTTTTTGAGTGAATTTCTTAGAGGTTAGGGGAGGTGTAGATTTAGATTTTCTTTTCTGTTTCTTTGGTAGTGGTAGAGTGGTTAAAAAGGTAGGCAATGTGATGTTGTCCCAATCAATAGGTTCCTCTTTTGGAATGATTGGTTCACCATGGATATTTATAGAGGGATCAGCAACAAAAGGTTCAGGTATGGAAGGTAGTGGTTTAGATATTGATTTGGTATCTTCAGGGTTATCTTCACTCCTTCTGTGTGCCTTGGCCTTTCTTCTGTTTCCCTTCTGCCATTCCTCTCTTTCCTCCATATTTTCACCAAATATGCTCCCAAGAACCTCATCTAAGTTAGCAATCTTTTCTTCACCCCTGACTTCAATTCCTTTCATTTCTTCAACTTGGCTTGACTTTAGCTGTTTTTCAAGCTTTGCTTGTGCTCTTTTGTCAGCCTTGAGTTTTACAGCTTCTTTCTTCAACCTTCTGGTTTCTTCCCTTTTAGCCTTTAGAAATTTGGGATGTCCTTGCATCACACAGATACTCTTTCCCTCTCTATAGATAAAGGCCATGTTCATTCTCTCACCCTTGTCCTTGGTCTCCTTCTTCTTTATGATGCTTGCACTTAGAACTTTGTCTCCATCAGGTTTTGGAAGAGGAAAGTCTACTTCCTTTATCTGAGCAAAGTCTAGGGGATTCTTTGTGGAGTCCATACTGGATCTAGTGTTAGGCTTTAGAACCATAGGTTTTAAATTCTTGAAAGAAGTCTCTCCAACCTTATTTCTCCCTACTGGCTTGAGCTCCATGTTGATTGGTTCAATCTTTGTGCTAAATTTCACAGATGTTGATTTGTCTTGTGTAGAACCAAACACCAATTGCAACCTTTCATCAATTCTCCTCCATTGTTCTTTCATTTGTATTTCAGCTGCTGCTAGCTGAATCAAATCAATTCCATCAGGTTTTCCCTTGATTTGAATGATTGGAGAGGTAGTGATGGCAGGAACTAGCACTTTAGATATCTGAATCTTTGTAGAGGGCTCTCATTCCCCTTCCCTTTTATTCTCCCCCTTTTTGTTATCATCAAGGAGAGGGGTCAAGCCTTGTGCTTTTGCCAGCTGCATTAGGAGATTGGTTTGAGATTGTTGGTTGAGAAGAAGGGTGGCCACAGAGTCTTCAATTCCTTGAACTCTGTCTTCCAACTTGGCCAGCCTTTGTTCAGTAACTGATTCCTTTTTCAATCTCGAAACCAAGTCCTGCAAAGTACCATAGGGCATGACTGAATCCAATTTTTCTGAAGTGAAGGATTTCAAGTCAGCAATATCTTTCCTGAGATCATCTAGACTCATATTTTGCTTTACTTTCTGCAACTTCATGAGATGCAGTGAGTCCAGGTGAGCTTGGAGGATAGCCTTGATATTTGCATTTGAAGTGTTCTGAATGGCCTGTTGAATAGTGATGATTTGTTTGACCAAGTGGACATTGAATTCACCTGTTCTATGCTCCTTAGTCAGGGCCCATTCAGGTAGATTAGGAATGGAACTAGGGTCTTCATCTCCCCCTATGTTCATGCTTCCATCAGAAGAAATAGAGTCATCATCATCAGAATTTACTCCAAATTCCTCAGATGGCTCACCAGCTGTAGAAGGCATCCTGTTAATAGCAGCTTTATCCCTTTGAAGAGATTCTGTTGAGTGCACTAGATGTAGTGTCCTTTCTGCCTCCTCATTGCCCTGAGCAGCCAACATTTGATAGGCTGTCACAGGATGAGTAAAAGTGTCAGCATCCAAGGAAATGTTATCAATTACAGCTTTGTAATGTTGCTGAAATTGTCTTTCCTTTTCAGCATCATCCACAATCATTGACTCATGAGCAATGGCTGGTTTCACCCTTGTATCAACTGTACCTGCTTTTCTCTCTTTTTCTCTATGTTCTTGCATCAGGGGCTCCCCCTGGCTCACACATCTCACTCCCTCACCTTCACCTTCTAAGGTGGTACTCCACTCACTGACTTTTGCCATGCTGGAAGAAATAGCATGCATTTTTGTGCTCTCAATCTCTCCTTTTGCCTGGGAGCAACCCATCCTCTCACTCAAATTTTCACTCCCTGCCCTCAATCCTAAAAGTGATTGCACAGTATTCATGTCTTCTACACTTGGAATCATTTCAGTTATTTGTGTAGAGACTATCAACGTATGTGGAATATCCGTTGAAGTTGAAACTGTTGTTATCAACGGATAACTGCTGTTAAGCTTATCCGTTGAAGAGCAACCACTTGTCAACGGATGAGTGATATCCGTTGAAGAAGGAAAAGAAGATGAAATTGAAAGTGATATAACTGTTGAATCTGTATAGATTGATTTGATATGTGTTGATACAGATCCTTCAATTATATCTGAAAGAATTTGCGGGTGATCCAACAAATCATCTAAAAGATGATGATCACCTGTATTTGAGTGGGGCTCCTCCCTGAGTTGTAAAGAGGGAGAATCAGGAATTGATGGGAATAACATATCCACATCCAGAGATGGTGAAGAAGTATTTGGTGATTGATGTGTAGTTATTGTGAGAGAATGGGGCTGTGACTCCACATTTATTGGAGTCACATCAAACTGAGTTTGAGAAGGCACAGAGACAGATGGATGTATCTGTGCAGTGTGTGCACCCTGTGTAGAAGATTGGGTTCTAGCCTTCTTTCTTCTAATAAAAGCTTTTGTAGGTGAGTGTTTGGCTTTAGTGTCCCTCCCTCTTTTGTTCTGTGTTCCTGGTTGGGAACTCTTTTCAATAGTAACATCCTTTTGGGAGGATGCTACTAGGGATGTGCTAGAAACCTTTTCAACCACCACAGCTTTTTGAGAAACTGGGGCTTGGCTAGCTTGGGAAGCACTCAACTCTCCTTCCTTATCCTGGGGGTTTCTTTGATGTTCACCCCTCCCCTCACCACTCACACCCTGATCACTTCCCTCAGGGTTAATGGTTGTTGTTACAACTGTTGTCTTTTGAGAAACAACAGAGGTGGTTTTCTTTGTCTTGGATTTTGAAAGTTTAGATTTGGTGACCTTGGTAGAAATCTGTTGGGGCATTGACACAGATTTCATGGCCACACTAGAAGATAAAGAAATAGAGGGGTTGGAAGAAGTAGGAGTTGTAGAAGCAATTACCTCACCTACCTGGGGTGCATTCATGATTGGTAAATATACCAATTGCACACTGCTGTTGAGATCCATTCTCAATAAGTCTGCAAGAACTCTTTTCTCTTGTGCCCAGCACTTGAGTTTATTATTCTCATTGATAATGACTAAACCTTCAGCAACATGGTTAGCCAATAACATAAAGAATCTAGCATAATAGATGTTATTAGGTCTATTAGCTTTGTTACCTAATTTAGTACCTAATTCTAGCATCACATAGTTGCTAAAGTTAAAGTACCTATCAGAAACAAGCATATAGAACATATTAACAAGAGATGAAGTTATGGCATCAAAATTACTAATTTTCCCAGAGAAAACCTTTATGAAGGCATCCCCAAGAAAACTCCATTCTTTCCTAAGGCCTTTTCGTCTAATACCCCCTAAATTAGCAGAGTTAAGAGAGTAACCTATGGAATCTAACATGCTGGATACATCACTATCAGTGTGTGGTGTCATGGCATTGTTCTCAGGTAATTTAAAACATGCTTGTAAGTCATCACAGTTAATACAGTGATTTTTACCTTTGAGAGTGAAGGAGATAGTCATATTCATGGAGTTGAACTCAGCAGTTGTCCAAATCTCCTCAACTACTTCACAGAAAATCGTTGGGGCTTCCAGCATTGCATAGCTAAGTTTACAGTTTTTGATGAAGTCCATCATTTTGTGATAATCTGAGTGGGCTTCATTCTTTTCTACCAGAGCTATGAAATTGTTCTTCTCGTAGATGAACCCAGATTGAGACATAATCTTCACGACTGGTGCCATTGTTGTGAGTAGAAATTGCAGAGAATAACTTGAAGGTTTTGCAGAGAGAAAATGGTAAATGCTTGAAATTCTAAGAAAGCGTAAAGTAATAATGAACAATCAGAAGGGCTTATATGCTTTCAAAGAAAAAGAAATAAATAAAGGATTAATCAATAAATGGGTGTTAGTGAATTTCAGCCGTTTAAGAATAAACTGTAAGTATTCTAATAACTACCTTTAAAACCAATACATACAGATGTATGTATGGTATCAACGGTTAAGAAAATAGAATCAACGGCTGTGAAACACCTCAAACGTCTGATGTGATATTTCAACGGATAATGTAAATTGTCATCCGTTGAAAGGTACTTCAGCTTTATCCGTTGACGGATAAAAGTTCCAGAGATATACTTGTCTTTCAACGGATAATGAATATCCGTTGATAGAGCAATTTTGACTTTCAACGGATAGGGAACATCCGTTGATGGAATAAACTTTGTTAAAAGTCAAATTTGTTCTAGCAACTAATATATTTCAGGCTTCACATCAAATTGCAAAGAAGACATGAATTTTAAGAGTAATTAAGCATACCTAGCTCACTTACCAATCTTGTGAATGTTGATTCATCAAGTGGCTTGGTAAATATGTCAGCAATTTGTTGTTCACTTGGAACAAAATGTAGTTCCACTGTACCATTCATGACATGCTCCCTGATGAAGTGGTACTTAATATCAATGTGCTTGGTCCTTGAGTGCTGCACAGGATTCTCTGTTATGGCTATGGCACTTGTGTTGTCACAAAAGATAGGTATTCTATCAACATGAAGTCCATAATCAAGGAGTTGATTCCTCATCCATAACATTTGAGAACAGCAACTTCCAGCAGCAATGTATTCAGCCTCAGCTGTAGAAGTAGAGACTGAATTTTGCTTTTTGCTAAACCATGATACAAGCTTGTTTCCCAGGAATTGGCAGGAGCCTGTTGTACTTTTCCTGTCTATTTTGCAACCTGCATAGTCTGCATCTGAATAACCAATTAGATCAAAGCCAGATTCTCTAGGATACCAAATTCATAAATTTGGTGCACCCTTGAGATATCTGAAAATTCTCTTGATAGCAATTAAGTGAGACTCCCTAGGATCAGCTTGAAATCTAGCACACAGACATGTAGCAAACATTATATCTGGTCTGCTAGCAGTTAAATATAAAAGTGAACCAACCATGCCTCTATAACTTGTAATGTCCACAGACCTTTCAGTCTTATTTAATTCAAGTTTGGTGGCAGTGGCCATGAGAGTTTTTGCAGATGAACATTCCATTAAGTCAAACTTCTTTAAAAGATCATGAATATATTTAGTTTGATTAATGAAAATTCCATTACTAACTTGTTTAATTTGTAAACCAAGAAAATAGGTTAGTTCTCCCATTAGGCTCATTTCATAATTACTTTGCATTAGCTTAGCAAACTTTTTACAAAGTTTATTATCTTTAGAACCAAATATTATGTCATCTACATAAATTTGAACAAGTATACTAGAGCCATTAACATTTCTAAAGAAGAGAGTTTTATCAACAGTACCTCTAGTGAAATGATTCTCCAAAAGAAATTTTGATAATGTTTCATACCAGGCTCTAGGTGCTTGCTTCAGTCCATAGAGTGCTTTCAACAGATAATACACATAGTCTGGAAAATTTGGATCTTCAAATCCTGGAGGTTGACTTACATAGACTTCTTCCTCTAATTTCCCATTTAGAAATGCACTCTTGACATCCATTTGATAGACTTTGAAATTGGCATGGGCTGCATAGGCTAGAAAGATTCTGATAGCTTCAAGTCTTGCAACAGGAGCATATGTCTCATCAAAATCTATTCCCTTTTGCTGAGAATAGCCTTTAGCAACCAATCTGGCTTTATTCCTTATGATAATGCCATTTTCATCCATCTTATTTCTGAATACCCATTTTGTATCAATAGGACTCTTGTTCTTTGGTTTGGGTACCAGCTTCCAAACTTGATTTCTCTCAAATTGGTTTAGCTCTTCCTGCATAGCTAATATCCAATCTGGATCCAATAAGGCTTCTTCCACTTTCTTAGGTTCCTCCTGAGATAGAAAACTACTATACAGACATTCATCTTGAGTAGCTCTTCTTGTTTGCACTTTAGATGATGCATCACCAATGATTAGTTCAAAGGGATGATTCTTGGTCCATTTCCTTTGAGGTGGAAGATGAGCTCTAGATGAGGTGATCTCAGTATTGTCATGATGTGAGACAGCGTTTTGATTAGTTGAAACTCCCCCTGAGTTGTTGGTCCTTTGCAGGGAACTTGGAGTTCCATCAATTAATGATGTAAATTGATTATCAGTTGATGAGCTATGATCAACGGATGCTTCATTAAGTACTTCAACGGATGATGCACAATGTCTTTCAACGGATGCTGAATTTTGTGCATTATCCAGGAGCAAATTTTGTATTCCTTTTGAAGTGTCGTCTCCATCAATCTCTTCTTCACTATCATCATAATATATTTCAATATTGTCAAATTTGAGTCTCTCATAATGTTCCTCATCTGTTAGTCCATCAATCTTTTTATCATCAAACACAACATGCACAGATTCCATAACAATGTTGGTTCTTAGATTGTAGACCCTATAAGATTTTCCAGCTGAATAACCAACAAATATTCCTTCATCAGCCTTTGCATCAAACTTCCCTTTATGGTCAGATTGATTCCTCAGTATAAAACATTTACATCCAAAGACATGAAGAAAGTTTAGAGTTGGTTTTCTTTTCTTGAACAACTGATAAGGAGTCATGCCTTTAGCTTGATTGATCAAAGAAATATTTTGAGTGAAACAGGCACAATTAACAGCTTCAGCCCAAAAATATGTTGGTAACTTTGATTCTTCAAGCATTGTTCTGGCAGCCTCAATTAAAGATCTGTTCTTTCTTTCAACTACCCCATTTTGCTGAGGTGTTCTTGGAGCTGAGAACTCATGCATGATTCCATTTTCTTCACAGAACAGCCTTAATGTCAAATTCTTGAACTCAGTTCCATTGTCACTCCTGATGTTTCTTACCTTCAAGTCAGGATGATTATTGACTTGCCTGATGTGATTGATAATGATTTCACTTGCTTCATCCTTTGATCCAAGAAAATAGACCCATGAGAACTTTGAGAAATCATCTACAATCACTAAGCAATATCTTTTTCTTGCTATTGACAATACATTGACTGGTCCAAACAAATCCATATGTAGCAGCTGTAATGGTTCATCAATTGTTGTTTCAAGCTTCTTCTGAAATGATGCTTTCCTTTGTTTGCCATCCCTTGAGAATTCAACAAGAGGAATTCCTCTTACTAAGTCCTTTTTGACTAGATCATTCATTGTCTTGAAATTCAAATGGGATAGCTTCTTGTGCCATAGCCAACTCTCAACTGAACTTGCTTTGCTGAAGAGACAAGTAATAGATTCTGCATCTGTAGAGTTGAAGTCAGCTAAGTACACATTTCCTTTTCTAACTCCAGTTAGAACCACTTTGTTGTCTTTCTTACTAGTGACAACACAGGCTTCAGAATTGAAGGAAACTGTATTCCCTCTATCACATAGTTGACTGATACTCAGTAAGTTGTGCTTGAGACCATCAACTAATGCAACTTCTTCAATGATGACATTCCTTGTTGAAATCAAGCCATATCCCATAGTAAACCCTTTGCTGTCATCTCCAAAGGTTATGCTGGGGCCAGCTCTCTCTTTAAACTCTGTGAGCAGGGAGAAATCTCCAGTCATGTGTCTTGAACAGCCACTGTCCAAGTACCATAGATTTCTTCTATTTTCCTGCACACCACAAAATCAATCAATTTGATTTTGGTACCCAAGTTTCCTTGGGTCCATTCTTGTTAGCCTTTCTCCTAGACTTCATTCCTCCTGCATCTTTAGACTTAGGTGAGTTTGAGTCAACCTTGGTCTTAGATGTGGTTGGTTGAGGTGTAGGGTTAGTCACAACATTATCCAGCACATTTATAGAATTATTAGGCATGGATTGTGCATACATGTTATTCCACATTGGCATATTGTATGGCAATTGAGGCATACTGAATGCAGCAAGATAAGGATTGTTAAAATATGGCATGTTTGCAAAATGTGCATAAGGATTTTGTTGAGACATAACAGGCATAGCATGTAGAGGTGATACAGACATGTTAGGCATGGAAGAGGGTACAGTTATGGGAGATTTCTTAATAGATTTACAATTAGCAGATAGATGATTAACACTACTACAATGCACACAGCTTTTTCTAGGAGCATACTTATCAGGTGTGTAATTGTTATGTTTGTTAACTCCTACCTTCCCATTTCTGTTGGATTTCCTTTTGGATTCCTTTTTATCCTCAACCATCTTGAGCCTATTGTTTAACTGTTCTAAGGTCATGTGCCCTACATTCACCTTTCTGACATCTTTGGATGTGCTTGCTTCTTCTTTGACAAAGTTCTTTGAAGTTGAACCAAACTTTTTGTTGAGTTTCTTTAGATTTTCTCTTTTAGAAACATCTGCCTGTTTTAATTGAGGAACCTTCAACGGATGTTCCTTTTCTTCCTTCAACGGATAACTTTCATCATCCGTTGATTCCACATCCGTTGACAGTCCATCAATTAATTCCAGTTTCTTTTTATTTTTATCCCAGGCAGTTTCACAGAATGATTCAATTCCTTGGACTTTGGCAATTTGAGCACTTACATCCCTAGATGTTTTCCAGGCTTTAATCACCTCTTGCTCTTTCTCTAATTGATTGGAAAGTATTTCTACTTTCTTAACAGATTCAGCTAGTTCATTCTCAACAGATATACAATGCAATTTGGTTTTCTCTAGGTCAATCAACTTATTTTCTAACACAGTATTTCTATTACTTAAAAACAGATTGTTCTCTTTGATCCTACTATTTTCTTTAGCAAGAGATTTAAGAGACACACGCAAATGATACAATTCAGTAGACATGTCATTGAAAGCATCATTGCACTCTTCTTTAGTAAGCTGTGTTAAATCAGTAGTGATTACCTGATTGCTTGATGAACTAACTTCGTTTTCTTCAGAATCAGCCATGAGAGCAAGGTTGACATAATCCACATCTTCATCCTCTTCATCTCCATCAGCTGCCCAGTCCTTTTCTTGAGTAATGAAAGCCCTTTCCTTCTGTTTGAGCAGATCAAAATATTTCTTTTTGTAATCTACTTGTTCAAATTTCTTCTTTTCAGAGGTTGGCTTTCTGCACTCACTTGCAAAGTGTCCACTTATACCACAATTAAAACACTTGAACTTGGATTTGTCCACCATGTTCTTATAGGGTTTAGTGGCTCTAGTGTTTTTCCTGAACTTCATCTTTGTAAATCTCCTGGACAGAAATGCAAGATGCTCATCAATACCATCAGAGTCATCTTGACTGGAGTTGTCTTCATTTTCAGCAACTTGCTCTTTACCCTTGTCTGATTCTGGATTTCTTACACCATCTTTGGAGCTTGATGTAGATCTCACAGTTTCTTTTCTGCATTCTTTCTCATTTTCAGCTACCAATGCAACTGAACCTCCTTTCTTTCTCCCCCTCTCCAATACCTCATCCTGTTCCAACTCTAGTTCATAAGTCTTCAAGATTCCATATAATCTTTCAAAAGTAAAGTCCAACTCTAGTTCCAACTCTGTCTGATGATTAGAGCATCAATTGAAGAAAGCTGGAAATGGCACAAGAAACTCTCTCATTTAAATTTCAACAATATAAATGAACTTGTCAAGAAAGATCTTGTGAGAGGACTGTCAAAATCAGTATTTGCTCCTTATGGCCTTTGTGATTCTTGTCAGAAGGCTAAACAAAGGAAGTCTTCATTCAAGAGCAAGACTGAATAATTAATTCTTGAGCCTTATCATCTACTACATGTTGATCTATTTGGTCCAGTGAATGTCATTGTTATTCCTAGAGGACTAACAATGAGATTTACAGAAGGGGGGGTTGAATGTAAATCTCAAAACTTTTTCAAGTTTTGAGAAGTTTATTAAAGCAGTGTGTTCTAGATGAACAAGTGTATGAATTGCTTTGAGCTAATGCAGACAGATATATATTCAAACACAAAATGTAAAGAACACAACACACTTTAAAAACTTTTCTGGTGGATTTGTTGTTCCACCAGAGATGGTATATTAGAAAATCTGTGTTCAACAATGTTGATCACAGCTGCATCCTAGTACAAACTAGATGAATTTTCTCTCAAGATATTTCTTAACAGCTCTGGAAAATCTCTCTCTAATTACTAGCTTCTTCTTGGTTTATATATTACCAAGTGTACAAGTGAAAAACAATATAAAATTACAATAGTAAAATAAGTTCTTCACTTGCTTCTTTTCCTGTTCACTCAAGTACTTTGTTGACTATTGCATCTTTGTACTAAAGAAGAACGGCTGCTTTTTCTGTTGATCCTGAAATTCGGCTACCACATCTCAGTTTTCTCTGTCAACCCACGTGCCTCTGTTTGTAGGTACAACTACCACTTATCAACGGCTAATTAGCAGAACATCCGTTGAAGCTTTCATCCGTTGATGACTTCATCCATTGAAGGATGTTATCCGTTGAAGCTTTCATCCGTTGATGCTCTCATCCGTTGAAGGATGTTATCCGTTGAAGCTTTAGAGACATCCGTTGAAGCTTAGCTTCTCATCCGTTGAAGGTCTTTAAGTCATCCGTTGATACCACTTCATTTATACAAAATTACAAGGCATGAAATATTTACAATTGGCCTTCCTATTTGCATATCATCTAGTAGTCAACATGACTCATAGTTTCTCTCAACTTCTAAGAATTACAATTTTAAATACAGAGACTGAAATATGCTACAATACTAGACTTATTTCTAAGTAAAGCTACACCATCAACGGATAGCCAAAGTGGTCTTATCCGTTGAGGCTACAGACACTAAATTTCTACTTAAGTGTTTTGTTAAACATATCATCAAACTAATGCACATATATTCCTAACAGTCATGTCTATTGCAAAGAAGAAATATGCTATGGTCATAGTGGATGAGTTCACCAGATACACATGGGTGTATTTCTTGCACACTAAAAGTGAAACTCCATCTATCTTGATTGATCATGTCAAGCAACTGGATAAATTGGTCAAAGATTCTGTGAAGATAATAAGAAGTGATAATGGCACTGAGTTCAAGAATTTGATCATGGAAGAGTTCTGCAAAGACCATGGAATTAAGCAGGAATTCTCTGCTCCTGGAACTCCACAGCAAAATGGAGTTGTTGAAAGAAAGAATAGAACTCTCATTGAAGCTGCACGAACTATGCTTGATGAAGCAAAGCTACCAACATATTTTTGGGCTGAAGCTGTGCAGACTGCTTATTTTACTCAGAATGCAACACTCATTAACAAGCATGGAAAGACACGATATGAGATGGTAAAGAAAAAGAAGCCAAATCTGAAGTATTTTCATGTATTTGGATGCAAGTATTTTGTTCTTAAGACTCACCCTGAACAGCTATCCAAATTTGACTTAAAAGCTGATGAAGGAATTTTTGTTGGATATCCACTTTCCACAAAAGCCTTCAGAGTCTACAATTTAAGAACAAGGGTTGTCATGGAATCTATCAATGTCTCTTTTGATGATAAGAAGATTACTGGACTTGAAGATTTCAATGATCATGATCAGCTGATATTCGAAAATGAAGACTCAAATTCCGATACTGAAAATCCTGAAAGTCTAAATCCTAATAATGCAAACTCTGATGGATTAAACTCTGATGTTATTGAAACTGTGGTGATTACGTCAAAGGAAGATGCACCTGTGCAGGGGGAGTATATTGAAGATATATCCACATCTCAAGAAGCATCAGAACATAAAACTGGCTCTTCAGGTTCTGATTCATCAAGTCTAAAAAGCCAAGTTCTAATAGTTCTGAAAACTTAAATTCTGAAGGATCCAACTCAGAGAGCATAGTTTCAGGGGGAGCATCAGAAAATGTTGATAAAATAGCATGGATCATGGGGGAGCATCCAGTTCTAGGGAAAACCTTCCATCTGCAAGGAAGTGGACTAAATCACATACACCTGAATTAATTATTGGAAATCCTGATGCAGGTGTCAGAACTAGAACAGCTACTTCAAGTGAATGTCTTTACAATTATTTTCTTTCTCATACTGAACCAAAGAAAGTGGAAGAAGCTCTTCAAGATGCTGATTGGGTGCAAGCAATGCAGGAAGAGTTGAATGAATTTGAAAGAAACAAAGTCTGGACCCTAGTGCCAAGACCAAAGAACAGATCTGTTGTTGGTACAAAGTGGGTATTCAGAAACAAAATTGATAGTGATGGCATAATTACTAGGAATAAAGCAAGGTTGGTTGCAAGAGGATATTCTCAACAGGAGGGAATTGATTATGATGAAACATTTGCACCAGTTGCTAGATTGGAAGCCATAAGGATATTTTTGGCTTATGCTGCTCACAAAAAGTTTAATGTCTTTCAAATGGATGCGAAAAGTGCTTTTCTTAATGGAGAATTGGAGGAGGAAGTATATGTGGAACAACCTCCAGGCTTTGTAGATCCCAAATATCCAGATCATGTCTACAGGCTTGATAAAGCACTTTAAGGCCTTAAGCAATCTCCAAGAGCATGGTATGAGACTTTAGCTCAGTTTCTTCTGGAAAGTGGATTTAACCGAGGAACTATAGACAAAACATTTTTCTACCTCAACCATGGAAAGGACTTACTTCTGGTTCAGATATATGTTGACGATATCATCTTTCGTTCTATAAATGACAGACTTTGCAAAAAGTTTGTCAAACTGATGCAGTCAAGATATCAAATGAGTATGATGGGAGAACTTAGCTATTTTCTGGGCCTTCAAGTCAAGCAGAATGAAGAAGGCACTTTTATTTGTCAAACCAAGTACACCAGAAACTTGCTGAAGAAATTTGGAATGCAAGATTATTCAAGTGCATCCACTCCCATGGCCACTGCAACAAAACTGGATAAGGATACTGGTAAATTAGTAGATATTACTGATTATAGAGGTATGATTGGCTCTTTACTTTATCTAACTGCTAGTAGACCTGATATCATGTATGCTACCTGTCTTTGTGCAAGATTTCAAGCAGATCCTAGAGAACCTCACTTAACAGCTGTGAAAAGAATATTCAAGTATCTTAAGGGAACAGCTGATCTGGGATTGTGGTATCCCTTAGAATCATATTTTAAACTAATAGATTACTCAGATGCAGATTTTGCAGGTTGCAAAATTGACAGGAAAAGCACAAGTGGAAGATGCCAATTTCTTGGAGGCAGATTGGTTTCTTGGTGATCTCATATATCTAACCTTGTCTCAACGTTTTTCTGAAAATCTTTGTCATGCATAAGATAATCATTTACTAGATATAAGTTTAAAAGATGAAGTTACAAGATACTCCAATATACTTATATCTTTTCCAAATACTACTTGAACTACCACCGTTCAAGTTATATTTAGTTTCAAAAGTTCATCACGTAGATGAGACTACAAGACCAGATTTGAATAGATTAAATCTTTAAAATATCATCAAAATAAAATGAAGTTACGAGATACTTCATTTGATGCAAACATCATTTTGAAAACTTGACCCTGCCAACACTCAACAATCGCCCAACCGTAGCCTTTCTATCGAAGTGCTCTGGGTAGTGTTGCAGAAATATCCAATTGGATGATGAACTCATTACGGGAGTTTGCCGCGCCAGGAAGACCACTTACGATGATCAGTCGTAGTAGTGCAACCCCACCATTTTCTACATGTAGAGGAGAACCTGTCGGATTTACTTGTCAACCGAACACTGAACTCCTAAGGAATGGACCGCCTTAGCGGAACTTCCAGGCCATTTGGGCCAATATAATAAGGCTGGGCCGGCGCCACTCGACCACTTACGCCACTCCTAGTTCAGATGAAATCCATGACTCTGAAACGTAAAGCTCGTTCCCCCTTTCCCCAAGTAGAAACTTGTTGATACGGCTCCATCAAGAAGTCGTATCTAGTTGGAAAGAAGAACTCACCGATATTTCCCAGGCGATGCCTGTTAATGGATTAACTTGTTCCAAGAATTTTACTTCCCGAGTGTTGGGTAAGTAATCGATTCATTTAACAAAACAGCAACCTTGTTGCGAATATAAAACACACCACAGAGCCGGATCCCTCATGTTTTGAGCGAGTATTTAAATCCCCTTCGAAAGGAGGATCTTAAATATAAAAATGAGTTTTGGGATCTGCTCTAACTTTTAAAAATCATTTTGAAGACTCGCAAAACATTTTTAAGAATGTTTGGAGTGATGTTGATTTAACAAAATAAATCAGTCCCAATATATTAGAAAATATCTGAATATTATTGTTTAAATAATATTTCCATAAAGAATAACCTTTATAAAAATAATTGAAGTAGAAGTATTGAAACTTATACTTGAAATGAATATTAAATATCCAAAGATATACCTATACGAAAGTACTATCTTTATTTGAATAATCAAAAGTGAGTTTGATTATCGACACCTTATTCTTTAATAAAATAAAGAATATATCTCAGCAAAAAATCGGAGTCATAGATCCTCAAATGAATATTCAAATAATATTCAATAAATAAAATAAGCTGAGTCATAAGCCCTCGAATGAATATTCGAAATAATATTCAATAAATAAATAAGCTGAGTCACAAGCCCTCGAATGAATATTCGAAATAATATTCATTAAATAAAATAAAGGAGTCATACATCCTCAAATGAATATCCAAGTAATATTCAATAAATAATATAAAGGAGTCATAAGTCCTCGAATGAATATTCAAGATAATATTCATTAATAAAATAAAGTTATCGAATAAACCTTATTCGATTAATAGTTTTGAAAACTATAACCATATATATAACCATATATATATATATAAAATCTACTCGGGATCCTCGACTCCCGGTTTTAGAAAATGTTTTCACCTTTGGGTCCCTATACTAAAGGTATATGCAAATTACCGCTATTCTCTAGCATAGGTATTATCAACTGAACCAACAGATATATATGGTAAGAATACGAAACAGGCATGCATATATATACCATATCAGCATGCTTCAATATATCGCAAAAATTTGCTAATTAACCAACATGCATTTATCACAAGACGATGCATATACATATATACATCACAACAACAGTATAGCGGGTAGAAAACTTGCCTGAGCGACTGGGGGTGATAAAAGGCTCGGGACGAGTCTGGTAACCTATAAACAACAAGTAAGTTGGAATTAAACCAAAGTCACTTGTAAATCTATACTCTAACTACCTTAGACTCTAACGCTCGCTTTGCGCTTACTGATTCTTTAAAGTCACTTGAGTACCCTCGGCACCACCATTTTTTATAATTTAACAATTACCAGTTTTAAGGCGATTCCTTCGCGAGTGTCTTACCAACTGCCTAACAATCTTACCATAATTGTTTCATACACTAATTAACCCTTTTTGGTCTTTAACCTATGTTTCAAAGTAAGGCAAGGGGAAAAGTTTCGTTCGCGAAACGCCGTTACTTAAAACGGTCGTTTCTCCTAAACCGTACATCGGAATCAAACGAACTACATATCAAAATGAAGCTCGTAACATGAACTATCTAAACATGGAAATGGTCATAATCTAGCAGGGAGTTCTCGGGTCCAAATGTTATGAACAAAAGCAGTCTAAAGTAAATCGGACATTACGACGGCTATGTTTACGCGATTACCAATGTTTAAACTACTCCAATTAACCACCAACCAACTCATAACCATCAATACAACAAAACTTCACCTAAACCATACCACATCAGTCCATAATCTCCAAGGTTTTCAACTCAAACAACCACAATCAAGACCTATGAACTATAATCAAGCTTCAATTACCAAAACACTTCCAAATCAAACCAAACTACTAATAATCACAATCCATGCTTCTCAGTTCACAAAACCAACCATTAAACTTACTAACAAATAAAGTAAAGGCTAGGGTTTGAAGTTTATACCTTCCTTAGGAGGTGTTAAGTTGCTAGGAAGCCTTAGGGAGCCTCCTACAAGCTTGATCTTTCCAAAGAAATCAAGAACACAAAGTTAGGCTTTGAAGTTTCTAAAAGTCCGATTTAAAGAAATGTACAAATGAGGGTCTTACTATGATTATTTGGACGAGACTTGTGAACAAGAGTTGTCGGCCATCTCAATACCTTTCCAATGAGCTATAGAACACAATATTTGAGTGAGAAATGAAGGAGATACAGCAGTTTTAGTGTGCTGGTTCTGTTTTGGCCGAGAGCAATGGAAATGGGGGAGGAAATGCTTTTGCTTTCTTGTGTTGGTGGAATAATGTGGTGGATAATGATGGGTTGTCTTGATATTTTGCTAGGTTAATAATAAACAAAGGAGTTAGTGAAAGATGATCTCACCATTTGCCATGTGTTGGTGATTTGTGGTGAGATGAGATCATCCCTAGTTAACTATATAATTAACTAGCCATTCCTTCCTAACTATCATTTGGTTTCTTGTTTGATCAACCATCCACTTGCCTTGCCACTTGCAAAGGTATTTACAAGAGTCGTTATTCATTTCTTTGTCCGGTTATCACTCAATCTCGTTGATCGTTTGGTTAAATACCTTAATGGTTTTATTGATAAAATCTTCTTGGTATTTTTAATACCTAAATTAATTCTCCTTTATAATCCTTGAATTTAAAATCCTTCATCTTAATATTAATTCCTTAAATCCCTTAATGTCTGGTGGAAATCTCGGGGAAAAATAAAAGTGCTCGTTTTCAAAATCCGACAACTTTTACATACACTTATTTTCTTTATGGAATACTAATACGATCTTAGAATTTCCATAACAGTACTCCTATATATCGTGGTCTGATAATTTTTCTTAATCAGCATTGTCAGCAAAAGTTACTATTCATCCGGGTTTCAAAAATCTCCAAAAATTGGGGTTATTACAGTCTCCCCTCCTTAAAAGGATTCCGTCCCGGAATTAGATAGAAAACAGTTGGGGATGCTTTTCTAGCATTGTGCCTTCTAACTCTCTAGTCAATTTTCCACAATATGGTTCTACCACCAAACTCTGACTAGTTTGATAACCCTTCTCCTAAGCACTTGTCCATTTTCGATCTATAACCCTTCCTGGTTGCTCCATATAGGTTACGTCTGGTTGCATGTCTATGCGCTCATATGCCCCTATTTATCTGCCATCCGAATTACATTTTCTTAACATTGATACGTGGAACACGTTATGAACTTGCTACATATTCGGGGGTAGGGCTAGCTCATATGCTATCTTCCCAATATGTCTTAATATATCCAAGGGTCCAACAATTCGTGGACTTAGCTTCCCTTTCTTTCCGAACCTCGTCCTTCCTTTCCAAGGGAATACCTATAACAACACTAGGTCCCCCACTTCCTATTCCTTATCCTTTCGTGTCAAATCAACATACTTCGTGTTCTCATCTTGGGCTACTACCAGCCGTCCTCTGATTAAAATCTATTATATCCTTGATCCTTTGGACTACTGCGGGTCCGAGCATCTTGCGCTCTACAACTTCATCCTAACATAAGGGAGATCGACATTGTCTTCCCTCAAGGATCTCATAAGGCGATATCTCAATACTGACATATGATCTATTATCGTAAGAAAACTCAATCCGTGTTAAGTGATCATTCCAAATTCTTTCAAGTCTATTGCACAGACTCTCATAATAGCTTTTAACATTAGAGCTTTTGCTTCTCAATACCCATTTTTTTCCAGTTCGTAATCGCTACTACCTTCCGTTCCTAATATTATACTGGTTATACTTTTGCTCGTTAGCGTTCTATAACCTTTTAATAACCATGCCAACCTTAGTATCACGAATGTGTTTCCATTCCGAATACTACCACAACTTTATTACTCATTTTCAGCTGTTTCTATTTTTGAAAGCTTAATCCTTCATATAGAAGTAAAAGAATTTATTGAGAGATCACTATGATCATGAACACTTGTTATATCGCATAGTTAGTACAGAAGGTGGCCAGCCTTTAGTACTTGACAAGCAATTAAACAATAGATGGTATCCTACTAGGCTTCTATCACACAGATAGATAGTCATTCGGCAATACCTCCCCTTTCTGGAAGGGTTGTTCTTCTCAGCTTACATGAAATGAAAAGAAGAGAAAAGAACAAATTGAAGAGAATTGTATATATGAAAAAATATATTGCCACAAAATATCTTGCTTGGAACCTACCTCTGAACTATAGAGGTTTGTCATAGGAGAACAAAACATATATGTATTTATATCAACATCAAGTATTATAGCATCGCATTTCACATGCCTAAATATTTTCGCCATTCCGTCCATCATTCTATGGACCCATACTCTTCCTCGAGCTTATACACAATCACCTTTAAAACTCCCTCGATATCGAAAATCGAATCTGGGATCTCATTCTAGACCTCATCGTTACTAGAATCCATTTCTATACCGCAACCTTCTTCGTATGGGTAATACTACTCTTTATCGATAAGAAGGAATAAATATATCATAGGTAGATAATCGACTTAATTAGTCTATCAATGATAACTTATACACCACCACGACCCGATTAGTGGTACTTACTCTCAACATCCATTCCAATACAACTCTCACGGTTGTAAGTAATCAGCTCATTACTCTCAGAATCATTCCTGCATTACTATGGCCCACCGTTGACCTACTGTAGTCATTCGTTTTCTATGAAGTTTTAATAGCTAACCATACGGAGTCCATTCATATCATATCGAATTCTTCTAAGGAGGTAACATGATCACCGTTCCTGATTCATGAAGAACACTCCTGATCCTGACGTACATTCATGACGTGAAGCAGATAAAATTGCAGAAGAGTTTCAATGAAAGCAATGATAGCAGGTTAATACCAGTCTTAATCATATGCCTTCAATAGAAGACTTAACTCAAAGGTTTGTTTAGTCCTTTTTTTTTGAAACATGGTCCAGGCTCATTCTCAAGATAGTATCTCCTGAGATAGATAGCCCGCTCATGGCGATTACACGAATTAAACCTTTACCAACTACTATTACGGTTGGGTATTGCACAGTCATCAGAAGGAATGTCAATCTTCCAAACCATAATACAACCTTCATAGCTTTAACCATCATCACTGTATTCCTTTGGCACAAGCGCCTATAATTATCCTCTTACCTTTAAAGTGTCGGCCACCTCTTTGGCCTTTCCTGATAGTAAAATTTCCTTACAGTCAATGTCATTTTAACCACCTCCAAATAAATTTTCTACCTTATTTCAATCACAGCTTATGTGAAAATGCTTTTCTTTAATATCTGATGAGTAAATAAAAAAAATATCACCATTTTTCCATAAGTTATTGCCACAATCTTTAGAGGTTAATCACTGTCACGACTGACTCTCAATCATTCTTAGAACATCTTTTATCTTAGGTCCTAATTGCCCTGAACAATTTCGACCTTTACTGGTTCGATCCATACTTTCTCGTGGTTTAACACGTGCCCTACTTGGCATCATTATAATTATGTCATATTTCCTTTATCAACATTTTTATTCTTGAGAATTTCGAACATTTCCTTTCTCCTTGTAAAACCTCTAAGGTTATCCTTCAATCGTTCCTCCTGTATTTCCTATATATAGGGCATATCAAAATACCATTTACTAATACTAGAACCATTGTCTATATACTTCTGAAAAATTTCTCCACTGATCCTTAAAGGTTATTATTACCTTAATCCTTTCCAATTCATACTGTCAAAACTCATACTATCCCTATTAAGGGTGAAATGCCAACCTTTATGCATTCCCCTAGGATTCGTTTTAAGTTACCGATGTTCTATCCTTAATTCCACATTTAAAAAGGTATAAGCATCCTTCCATGGATAAATAAAGTCATATATCCCTGATAAGGGTATCTTATTCAATCATTTCCACCTCGATAGTCTATACCGAATTTCACAATAGCATCCTTATTCAAGTTAAGGTCAATCCACATGGCCTCCAAAAGATAAAAATGGTTATCCGCTTTTCTTTCCTGATTTGGTAATGATCACATGGATGATCTGGAAGATATTGGTCGTGTTCAACGTGAACTTCTTCTTACTAAATCCTTATTTACTTTTGTTGTTTATCTCAACAGTCATCTCAATGTTGGGATATCTTTCATACCTGGCGTCTCCCTTCCTGGGTATCAAGCCACCGGTCTTACACTTCACATTCTTGAAGGTCACTTCCTTCATCCAATTTTCCTAATTTCTTACTTCCTTGTCTCCTCAGTCTATCCGCGTCTCAATATTTATCCTTCGAACTATCTCAAGGTTTCCTCAAATCCTCCCAACTTACAGGGGATAAAATATATTTATCTCTTATGCCTTCAACCATCAATTTAACTCATGGTGAATCACCCTCATCCTGACGATTACATACTTTTCTATTTCTATTGCTACAAGTCTTTAGGGTTTCCTCATACCCAACTTCCTTATCATTCCTCAAACTCTATTGCCTTTATATTCTTTTCCACTTCAGTTTCTTTTTATTTTCCTTTCTCTTATCATTATTTCATGAACCAACACAACATAAGCATTGATTTCAAATATCCCGTCATTCTGGATTCGTGTCCTCAGAACGAATCTTGATAACTTTTACAACTTAGATTCATAATTCATCATACTCATCCGCTTTTGTTCTAGCTCCAAAGCTTTTACACTACCTCCATAACCTTGGGAAGTACTTTCCCGAAAATAATTGTCTGAACTTAAATCAGTTTATTATAATCTCTTGCTCCGTGCCTTCCTTGGCCTTTCACCAGCGGGTGGCCTCTCTCTTAGGAGGGTAAGTGACAAAAATAGTCTTTTGTGATTCGTCAATCATTTAGAATCTCAAATGATTCCTGTATTTCCTTTAGCCAGGCTCTTGCCTCGACTGGGTCAGCTTGTTCCTTGGAACTCTGAGAGCTTAGCGACTTAAAGGTCCTGAAAGAATTTCTCACCGCATTGTTTCCTCAGGGTGGTGGTTGGGGATAATAGTCTAAGTTCTGTCTAGACTGGTCCATAAATTGTCGTATAGGAGTACCATCTCGGGTCTCCTTTCCTTACTCGACTTTCTGTTTCCTTAGTATGAAATGTTTCAACCTTCTCCCATAATCGGGGTTATCTTATACATTAAAAACCTTGTTTTCTGCTCTACTATGTTATGGGTTCTTTCTTTCTTGATGGCAACCTCCCTGACTATCACATTCAGGGTTTGCCTTAAATCTTATTCCTCAAACTATGGCTCTCATCTAAGTTCTCATCCTTAAGCTCTTGAACTTTTGGAACCCAATTTCTGTAGGAACACCTCACTATCCCCTTATCATCTTTCTCGGTGTGGATCTCTTCTCCAGTCATTGACTCTCTGCCTTCATTCATCACTTTTTCTGGCACAATATGTTCTTTTCCAAAAATTTGATCTGTATTGCAATCTCAAACAGCTTTTCGGTACCGGCTCCGGTTACCTTCACTTCTATTTCCATTTTCTCAAAATCTCTTATAAACTATCCCAAAGACATTATCATCTTGGGTCTCTCCTTTTTACTAAGGGCATCAGCCACCACATTGGCTTTCCCCGAATGATAAAGAATCTCCCAATCATAATTCTTGATTAGCTCTAACCGCCTCCTCTGGCGTATGTTGAGCTCTTTCTACGTAAAAATGTACTAGAGCTCCTATGGTTTGTGTAAATCTTGCACTTCTCTCCATACAAGTAGTGCCTCCAATCTTTAGGGAAAAACTATTGCCACGAGCCCAAGCTCATGGGTGGGGATATCGAATTTTATATTCCCTTAATTGTCTTGACGCGTACGCTATTACCTTGCTGTGCTGTATATGAAGCACCCTAATTCCTTATGCGAAGCGTTACTACACATCACAAAATCTCATTTTCCATCCGGCAACGCCAACATAGGGAACGTCACCAACCTTTGCTTCGGTTCTTAAAAGTTGTTCTCGCATTTCTCTATCCATTCGAACTTCTCAGTCTTACGAGTAAGCCGCGTTAAAGGGGCTACTATCTTTACAAACTTGAACGAACCTCCGGTAGTGACCGGCCAATCCTACCTCTGGTAGTTTCCCTAACCATGATCATCAATTCCTCAGTGGTCCTTTATTCATTCTTGTCAGGATCCTCCACGGGATCCTCCTCAGCAACAATCCCTTCTAGGACAACATCCTCAACCGCTACATCCTCAATATGAACATCATTCGGTCCTGCGTTAGGACTCTCTATCGGATCCACAATCCGATCTCCAATTAGTAATAAAACATCATCGCGTTGTTGCTCCTCAACCTCAGGGTTCGGAGTCCCGCTACCATATACGATAACGAACTACTCTTCTATCACGATATTTATAAGGGTTCCCATAAGGGTTTTAACTGTCAGTACTACGTTAGGTAGCCCGACTATGAACTTGGCAAGAGTTCTTATTATCTTAGTTATTATCTTAACGTCACATCATCTCTGAGGTTTATAACGCTTAGCTCTGATACCACTTCTGTAACACCCCCAAATCCGGGGTCGGGGATCCGGGTTGTCACGAGTTCCATTTCCCTTAATAACACCCAATCTTAATAATTAATCAACTACTCTGTACTGTGACCCCACAATAAACACACACACCACACGTTATAGTCTCAGAGATGAACATCCAAAAATAATCACAAGTCATTTTATTCCACAATTATCTGCCAATACACCTTAAAAGGTTCTCTGAATAAATTTACATTTTCTTTGCCATTATTACAATTCATAAGTATACATAAATCTGGTACATCAAAACTTGAAGCCTAGTCTATTGGTAGTTCCCACCTTAGTTACAGCGACTTCAATGCCTACAGGAAGCTGCAGAACGTTTCCTATCCGCTCGCGAATTGGGAGCTTGGTCCTGTTCATCTTGTCTATCTGATGTTGTGTGATGAAAGAAGAAAGCAAGGGTGAGTAGCAAGCCCACCAAAATAATATGTATAATAATTTACAATATATGAGCCTTCTCATAGTACTCATGAAAGTCTAGGTCAAAAAAAATGAACCAAGTTTGATATCTTAATGCGATGAAGTCGCAAAATATTCAGTATATATACATATATACTTTTTAAAATCTTGGAAGTCCTCTTCCATGCATAATATACACAGAGTTCCAGTGTATAACTGTACAAAAATATCGTTGCAAGGTGATCTCATATATCTAACCTTGTCTCAACGTTTTTCTGAAAATCTTTGTCATGCATAAAATAATCATTTACTAGATATAAGTTTAAAAGATGAAGTTACAAGATACTCCAATATACTTATATCTTTTCCAAATACTACTTGAACTACCACCGTTCAAGTTATAATTAGTTTCAAAAGTTCATCACGTAGATGAGACTACAAGACCAGATTTGAATAGATTAAATCTTTAAAATATCATCAAAATAAAATGAAGTTACGAGATACTTCATTTGATGTAAACATCATTTTGAAAACTTGACCCTGCCAACACTCAACAATCGCCCAACCGTAGCCTTTCTATCGAAGTGCTCTGGTAGTGTTGCAGAAATATCCAATTGGATGATGAACTCATTACGGGAGTTTGCCGCGCCAGGAAGACCACTTACGATGATCAGTCGTAGTAGTGCAATCCCACCATTTTCTACATATAGAGGAGAACCTGTCGGATTTACTTGTCAACCGAACACTGAACTCCTAAGGAATGGACTGCCTTAGCAGAACTTCCAGGTCATTTGGGCCAATATAATAAGGCTGGGCCGGCGCCACTCGACCACTTACTCCACTCCTAGTTCAGATGAAATCCATGACTCTGAAACGTAAAGCTCGTTCCCCCTTTCCCCAAGTAGAAACTTGTTGATACGGCTCCACCAAGAAGTCGTATCTAGTTGGAAAGGAGAACTCACCGATATTTCCCAGGCGATGCCTGTTAATGGATTAACTTGTTCCAAGAATTTTACTTCCCGAGTGTTGGGTAAGTAATCGATTTATTTAACAAAACAGCAACCTTGTTGCGAATATAAAACACACCACAGAGCCGGATCCCTCATGTTTTGAGCGAGTATTTAAATCCCCTTCGAAAGGAGGATCTTAAATATAAAAATGAGTTTTGGGATCCGCTCTAACTTTTAAAAATTATTTTGAAGACTCGCAAAACATTTTTAAGAATGTTTGGAGTGATGCTGATTTAACAAAATAAATCAGTCCCAATATATTAGAAAATATCTGAATATTATTGTTTAAATAATATTTCCATAAAGAATAACCTTTATAAAAATAATTGAAGTAGAAGTTTTGAAACTTATACTTAAAATGAATATTAAATATCCAAAGATATACCTATACGAAAGTACTATCTTTATTTGAATAATCAAAAGTGAGTTTGATTATCGACACCTTATTCTTTAATAAAATAAAGAATATATCTCAGCAAATAATCGGAGTCATAGATCCTCAAATGAATATTCAAATAATATTCAATAAATAAAATAAGCTGAGTCATAAGCCCTCAAATGAATATTCGAAATAATATTCAATAAATAAATAAGCTGAGTCACAAGCCCTCGAATGAATATTCGAAATAATATTCATAAATAAAATAAAGGAGTCATACATCCTCAAATGAATATCCAAGTAATATTCAATAAATAATATAAAGGAGTCATAAGTCCTCGAATTAATATTCAAGATTATATTCATTAATAAAATAAAGTTATCGAATAAACCTTATTCGATTAATAGTTTTGAAAACAATAACCATATATATAACCATATATATATATATAAAATCTACTCGGGATCCTCGACTCCCGGTTTTAGAAAATGTTTTCACCTTTGGGTCCCTATACTAAGGGTATATGCAAATTACCGCTATTCTCTAGCATAGATATTATCAACTGAACCAATAGATATATATGGCAAGAATACGAAACAGGCATGCATATATATACCATATCAGCATGCTTCAATATATCGCAAAAATTTGCTAATTAACCAACATGCATTTATCACAAGACGATGCATATACATATATACATCACAACAACAGTATAGCGGGTAGAAAACTTGCCTGAGCGACTGGGGGTGATAAAAGGCTCGGGACGAGTCTGGTAACCTATAAACAACAAGTAAGTTAGAATTAAACCAAAGTCACTTGTAAATCTATACTCTAACTACCTTAGACTCTAACGCTCGCTTTGCGCTTACTGATTCTCTTAAGTCACTCGAGTACCCTCGGCTCCCCCATTTTTTATAATTTAACAATTACCAGTTTTAAGGCGATTCCTTCGCGAGTGTCTTACCAACTGCCTAATACTCTTACCATAATTGTTTCATACACTAATTAACCCTTTTTGGTCTTTAACCTATGTTTCAAAGTAAGGCGAGGGGAAAAGTTTCGTTCGCGAAACGCCGTTACTTAAAACGGTCGTTTCTCCTAAACCGTACATCGGAATCAAACGAACTACATATCAAAACGAAGCTCGTAACATGAACTATCTAAACATGGCAATGGTCATAATCTAGCAGGGAGTTCTCGGGTCCAAATGTTATGAACAAAAGCAGTCTAAAGTAAATCGGACATTATGACGGCTATATTTACGCGATTACCAATGTTTAAAGTTCTCGGGTCCAAATGTTATGAACAAAAGCAGTCTAAAGTAAATCGGACATTATGACGGCTATGTTTACGCGATTACCAATGTTTAAACTACTCCAATTAACCACCAACCAACTCATAACCATCAATACAACAAAACTTCACCTAAACCATACCACATCAGTCCATAATCTCCAAGGTTTTCAACTCAAACAACCACAATCAAGACCTATGAACTATATGAGCTTCAATTACCAAAACACTTCCAAATCAAACCAAACTACTAATAATCACAATCCATGCTTCTCAGTTCACAAAACCAACCATTAAACTTACTAACAAATAAAGTAAAGGCTAGGGTTTGAAGTTTATACCTTCATTGGGAGGTGTTAAGTTGCTAGGAAGCCTTAGGGAGCCTCCTACAAGCTTGATCTTTCCAAAGAAATCAAGAACACAAAGTTAGGCTTTGAAGTTTCTAAAAGTCCGATTTAAAGAACTGTAAAAATGAGGGTCTTACTATAATTATTTGGACGAGACTTGTGAACAAGTGTTGTAGGCCATCTCAATACCTTTCCAATGAGCTATAGAACACAATATTTGAGTGAGAAATGAAGGAAATACAGCAGTTTTAGTGTGCTGGTTCTGTTTTGGCCGAGAGCAATGGAAATGGGGGAGGAAATGCTTTTGCTTTCTTGTGTTGGTGGAATAATGTGGTGGATAATGATGGGTTGTCTTGATATTTTGCTAGGTTAATAATAAACAAAGGAGTTAGTGGAAGATGATCTCACCATTTGCCATGTGTTGGTGATTTGTGGTGAGATGAGATCATCCCTAGTTAACTATATAATTAACTAGCCATTCCTTCCTAACTATCACTTGGTTTCTTGTTTGATCAACCATCCACTTGCCTTGCCACTTGCAAAGGTATTTACAAGAGACGTTATTCATTTCTTTGTCCGGTTATCACTCAATCTCGTTGATCGTTTGGTTAAATACCTTAATGGTTTTATTGATAAAATCTTCTTGGTATTTTTAATACCTAAATTAATTCTCCTTTATAATCCTTGAATTTAAAATCCTTCATCTTAATATTAATTCCTTAAATCCCTTAATGTCTGGTGGAAATCTCGGGGAAAAATAAAAGTGCTCGTTTTCAAAATCCGACAGCTTTTGCATACACTTATTTTCTTTATGGAATACTAATACGATCTTAGAATTTCCATAACAGTACTCATATATATCGTGGTCTGATAATTTTTCTTAATCAGCATTGTCAGCAAAAGTTACTATTCATCCGGGTTTCAAAAATCTCCAAAAATTGGGGTTATTACAATCCTGTTGCTATAGCACATGAACGACGCTATTAAGTGTCGGGCCTTTCCTCAAACCCTATCGGGTATGGCTCAAATGTGGTACATCCGTCTGCCCCAAACTCTATCTGATCTTTCAAGGACTTGAGCCAAGCTTTTATCAAGAAATTTATAAGTGGCAGAGTACACAAGAAGAGTTTGGCTTCTCTCATGGGCATAGTCTAAGGAGTAAAGTAATCCCTTAGAGACTATCTGAACCAATTTACGAAGGGGGCTTTGAAGGTCCCTAATCTTAACGATAAGGTAGTTATGATAGTCCTACAACAAGGGTCTAGAGACGAGTTCTTTAAGATGTCCATGGTCGAACGCCCTCCCGAAAGCATGCTACATCTCCAGGATATGGTCGGAAAGTATATTAAGGTGGAGGAAAGTATGAATAAGACTGATGTGAGTAATGAACCTGCTGGAAACAAGAAGCGGAAGACGGATCAGGAGTACGATGCCAAGGACAAGTATCCTCGAATTGGAAAAAGCTCTGACTCCTCCTCTTCGAAGAAGAATCATCAACCAAGAGGTTGAACACTCCAAGGAGCCAAATCCTGATGCAAATTGAGAATGACAAAGAGTTCAAATGGCCGAAACCAATAAAGGGAGACCCCGAGAAAAGAGACAAGAGTCGATACTGAAGGTACCATAAAGATGTTGGTCATGATACTGATGATTGTAGGAAACTCAAGGATGAGATTGAGTATTTGATCCGAAGGGGGAAATTCGGACGTTTCACCAAGGGTGAAGAGGCTGGAGGCCAAAAAAGAGACAATGACCAAAGAGATGACGATCGAAGGGGTAATGACAGATATCGCAACCCACAGTCCCGAGGGGCAGTAATCAATATAATCTTAGGAGGACCTATAGCAGCTGGGACTACGAGGAAATATCGAAAAGATTATGCGAGAGAGAGGTGATGAGCATAGTTGGAGAACCATCTAAGTGTTTTAAGTAAGAGATGACGCTTGAATTTGGTGATCCGGACCTTGAAGGTTTGAAATTTCCTTAGGATATTCCTCTGGTTATCACTCCGGTAATTGGAAATTGTCCTGTTATGAGGGTCCTAGTGGACGATGGAGCTTTCGTGGTTATTATTTTCCATGAAACATTCATAAGGATGGGATACAATGATTCTCAGCTAAATCCATCTGACGCACCCATCTACGGATTTAACCACGTGGAATGCAAAGTTGAAGGAGCAATACAACTTCCCGTAACTATCGGGGAAAAGCCCAGGTAGGCCACACAAATGTTGAACTTTCAGGTTGTTACGGCAGCCTCTACTTATAATGCCATCATGGGAAGAGCAGGAATCCATACGTTTAAGGCTGTGCCTTAACCCTACCATATGGTACTGAAGTTCCCAACTATGAACGGTGTTGGAGAGACGAAAGGAGATCATAAAATGGCCCGCAGTTGCTACGTTGCAGCACTTAGGCCCAATGGAACTGGGGGCAGGTCCTCCCAATAAAAGACATGGATGTCTGACAAAATGACGAACTTCGAGGGAAGCCAACAAAGGACTTGGTCCCAATTCCCCTAGACTCCTTAGACCCAGAGAAGGTCACGTATATTGGAGCATCTTTGGACAAGCCTCTGAAGGGCAAATTGACAACTTTCCTAAAAAAGAACAGTGATGTGTTTGCTTGGACAACGGATGATATGCCTGGGATTGACCCGAACCTTATAACTCATAGGCTGAATGTTGACCTAACTCGAAAGGTTGTGAAACAGAAGAAGAGAACTTATGCCCCTGACAAGCTGGAAGCCATTACGCAGGAGGTCGAGAAGCTCTTGGAAGCGGGATTCATTGAGGAAGTTCAATTCCCTAAGTGGTTGGCCAACCCCGTA
The DNA here is from genome assembly GCF_009905375.1 of Apium graveolens. Lineage (NCBI taxonomy): Eukaryota > Viridiplantae > Streptophyta > Magnoliopsida > Apiales > Apiaceae > Apium > Apium graveolens. Next base: position 2,285,041 of record NC_133656.1, on the reverse strand, counting down.
ATGGTAAAGGAGGCTAGTGGAGGATGTGTATCGACTTCACTGACTTGAATGATGCTTGTCCTAAGGACTGCTACCCCCTTACCAAGGATTGATACCCTGATTGATGTCACCGCTGGGCACGAGATGTTAAGTTTTATGGATGGATTCAGTGGTTACAATCAGATTAAAATGCAAAAGGATAACACCCCCAAGGTATCTTTCATAACTGATTTTGGTGTATTTCGTTATCTTTTTATGGATTTTGGATTTAAGAATGCATGAGCTACTTATCAAAGGTTGGTAATGAAGATATCTGCCCATATAATTAGGAAGACCATGGAGGTCTATGTTGATGACAAGTTAGTCAAAAGCCTAAGCAACGCCGATCATATTAGTTGCCCCGGAGAGGCATTTGAAGTGCTGAGGCACAACACGATGATGTTAAACCACACAAAGTGTGCTTTTGGTGTGGGTCTGGAAAATTTTTGGGTCACATGTTCTCTAAGAGGGGAATAAAGGCTAACCCTGACAAGATCAAAGCCATCAAGGACATGGAGCCACCACACTCCATCATGGACGTTCAGAAGCTGACAGGAAGAATCGCAGCTCTAGGGAGGTTCATCTCCAAGTCTGGAGACAAATGCTTGCCCTTTTTCAGAACCCTTAAGAAGGTGAATGGTTTTGAATGGAAAGCTGAGAGCTAAGAGGCCTTTGAACAGCTAAATAAATACATCACTGAAGCCCCATTGTTGGCCAAACCAAGTCTGGAGGACACCCTTTATCTGTACCTAATGGCATCTGAATAAGCTGTGAGTGCAGTCCTCATAAAAGAAGAACAAAAACTCCAGAAGCCTGTATACTATGTAAGCAAGGTGCTCCACGGAGTAGAGTTGAATTACTCCACCACAGAGAAGTTTGCACTCGCTCTCATCACAGCCTTGAGAAAGTTGAGACCATACTTCCAGGCTCACAAGATCAAAGTTATGACGGACCAACCCTTGAGGAACATTCTTCATAGCCCGAAGGCCAGCGGAAGGCTCATCAAGTGGGCAATTGAGTCAGGAGAATTTGATATCAAGTACAAGCCTAGAACGACCATCAAGGCTCAGGCCTTAGCAGACTTCATGGTCGAATGCTCCATTACGGACCAAGAAATTGGTGGGCAAGAGATAGTAACCCCAAAGGAGGAAAGAAAGAGAAGGATAAAGAAACGACCGTGAAAGAGTATTGATTTCTCATTTTGACGGAGCGTCTAAACAAAATCTGGTGGTGCAGGCCTAGTCTTACAAAGCCCCGATGGGTTCATGATTGAGTATGATTCGGAGTTGGACTTCCCAACTACGAACAACGAAGCAGAATACGAAGCACTGATAGTCGACTTACGCTTGGCTAGAGCTGTGAAGGCAAAAAACCTTAAGGTCTTAAGAGACTCAAGACTTGTAGTTTCTCAAGTCAATGGAGAGTTCGAGGCCAACGATGATATTATGGCCATGTACCTGGGAGTCATGAAGGGTATAATGACTCAGTTTGATGAATGGTACGCAGAACATGTTCCAAGAGAGGAGGACACTATAGCTGATGCCCTATCCTAGTTCGCCTCTTCCAAAATTGAGAACTATCCGAGAAGTATCTATTTCCAGGTCCTGAAGACCCCTACTATACATGTCATAAATCTGATAGCACCGATTGGTGTGGCAAGTTGTTGGATAGATCCGATGAAAACCCAACTTAAGACTGGATGGCTCCCCCACGATGCCCAAGAGACACGCAAGCTGTCGGTGAGAGAATTGAGATATTCATTGAATAAAGGCCTTCTCTATAAAAGGTCCTTTGTTATTCCATACCTGAAGTACTTGAGACCTCTTGAAGCAGGGGGCGCTTTAAGAAGCCCATGAAGGGATTTGTGGACACCTCGCTCACAAAATAACTCGATTGGGATTCTACTGGCCTACTATGCTAGCCGATGCAAAGGCTTATGTGAAGAACTGTGACAGATGCTAGAGGCACGCTCCAATAGTACGACAGCCCCCAGAGAGGCTTACATCTATCAGCACACCCTTCCCTTTTACAATGTCAGGAATGGATATACTTGGACCATTTATTGTAGCATCGGGACATAGGAAGTTCATTGTGGTAGCCATAGGCTACTTCAAAGAATGGATCGAAGCTAAGGCACTAGCCAAGATAACCACCAAGGAATTTACGCAATTCTTCTGGGAGAATGTGATATGCCAATTTGGGATCCCATGCATCCTTGTCACGGATAATGGACGACAATTTGATAATGCATATTTCAGAGAGTATTGCGATGATAATGGCATAGAGCTTCGCTTCGCCTTGGTTGCACACCCACAAGCGAACGGGTAGGAGGAAGTGGCTAACAGAATCATCCTTGATGGACTTAAGAAAAGGATAGAACGCTCAAGGAACACTTCGAAAGATGAGTTGCTGCCTATACTATGGGCATATCGCACCACCTACAGGGTGACTACTGAAGCTACCCCATTTATGATGGCTTACGGAGTTGAGGCCGTGGTGCCCCTCGAGATCACCTAGGATTGAAGTTTATAAACCAGAGACCAATGAAGAAGGCATGAGGTTCTCTCTCGATCTCATTGACGAGGTCAGAGATGAGGCCAATGCCCGCAATGCAGAGAATCAATGAAGAGCCTCCTTCTATTACAATAGAAGGGTTAAAGAAAGGTTCTTTCAACAAGGAGACTTGGTTTTAAAGAAGATTGAGGCATCGGGAATCGGGGAGAAAGGAAAACTAGCCCATAATTGGGAAGGGCCTTCTAAGTTCAAGAAGAAATTAGGACGAGGATCCTACAAGTTGGAGACCCTGAATGGTGACGAAGTGCCCCGTACTTGGAACGCTTCAAACCTGAAGGTTTATTATGGTTAGGAAGTTTGTGATATGTTCCTAGTACTTAGTATTAAGTTTATGAATAAGGTCGACGAAACCATCTTATGTAAGGTTTGAACCCATTTCTCATAGATATTATCTATTTATGCAAGTTTATTTCTATCATATTGTCTACCAATTTATTTAAGTACGAGCATCTAAAGAATGCAAGTCTCGGAGGACCAAATGTCAAAAATAAAAGACAAGTGTGAAACGAAATCAAACATAATGCATAGATAAAGATCTCGAAGGATCATAAGTCAAGTCTCGAAGGACTAATAAGATACAAGCCAATATAATCCGACTAAACAAAGTCTGAAAATACGGCCACATACGACAATCAAATCCATGCAAGGCCATAACAGTCACTCGTCAGAAGAGCCCTCCTCTTCCTCACCATTCCCTGTAACTTGGACTTATTCCTCCCCCTCCTCCTCTTCCCCATCCGAACTAGCCTCAAAGGAGGAGTTGATGCTCCCTGCAGCCGGCTCCCTGATCTTCCCGTAAAGGGCTGCTTTGAAGCTGGGACTACGCAAAGGGGCCTTACCCTTAGAATCGGAACTTCAGTGACTGGAACTGGACTGAGATTGCATACGGGAAGTCATTATGAATTTTTGAATAAATAAAAATTCAATGAGTGGAAGAATCACAAAAGTCTAGGATCTTGATTTATTCGTTAATCAGAAGGCTCTGATACCAATTGTTAGGTCCCAATGTGTTTGTAGAAGGGGGGTTGAATACAAACTATACCCTTTAATCGAATTTAGTGGGGAATAAAAATTGAAACAAAATTCAAGTTAAATAAAAATATTATTAAACTTGAAAGGTGTTACAACAAAGGTATCGATTACAAGGGATTAATCTCAAATTAATTATCACAAATCTAGAATAAATTCGACATGAACTTTTTCTATTTTTGCAATAAAAGGAATCAAATGCTAAAAGCAATTTGAGATTAAGTTCTAGGGATTTTGATCCGCTAGATAGTTACACAAGAACAAGAGAATGATTTCTAGTGGTTTGGATTTAACTTTAAAACTAGAAATGTATAATCTTGAATTCAGCAGAGAGATAAAATATTTCTTCTGCGGCTGTTGTTCTTGAATTGGTTGATGTTAAAATGTCTCCTGCTGCTTCTGTCTTTTATATTTCAATCAACAGAATCCACTTGAACTAGCATGACTATTTGAAAATTGGCATGACTTTCGGTGACACAATCCGTTGAGCTAGCAAGACAATCTGTTGAACCACCATGACTTTCGGTGAGACAATTGAATGAACTAGCAAAACTATCAAAATGAACTGGCAAGACAATCCTCCTTCCAGTAGAACTTTCGGTGAGACAATCAGGAATGGCCTGGCATGACAATCGGTATGACAATCCAGATTGTCATGCCAGTTCAATCTCAATTGTCTTACTGAATTAAAACTGATTTGAATTCAATTATAATTCAGAAAATTCTTAATATTAATTCAGAATTAATTAATCAATTAATTCAATTAATCAATAAATTAATCTTTACAGATTTAATTTATTTTCTTAATTAAATTATGTGACTTAATTAATTAATAGAGAATTAATACTACTCTTGAACAGCAACCATTCTTTTGAAAATCTTCTGAAAATCACTGTCAATTATGAATCAATTCCACCACTTCAATATTGACATTCGATGTACTGTCTGGTTCATGAGTGACTAACTTTCGTGACGTTTCTTCATGTCTTGACTTTGATAACTTGATTTTCTTCAGATTAAATACCTGTAATTATCTGATACCCTAACAAGATCTCTGTCACTTGATTAAATCCACAATCTTGATTTATATCACTGAGGCTTGATCAATTTCTTAAACTTCTTCCAGTGAAGTAATTCCTCAAGTCTGTAGATGAACCTTGTTTCTGAATCCTTTGACATATGTTACTTTGAGAGATCTCTTTGACGGTAGATCCACTATTTACTTGTTACATTCTTATTTGAGTTGAGTTAAATCCTCGAATAAACAAATAGGCTATGACATATTCCTTTCAGAGAATATAAAAAAGAGTTATAAAAGTTTAAGTCAGAAGGGCTGATTCCCCAAACACAAGGCCTAGACCGACCAACCTTGGCCGACCAGTATGAAACAAGGCCCTTTGGCCGAGCAGGCCCCCTATAAGGGTGATTCCTATAAAATTTCTTCAAATTCTAAAATAAGTGCACTTAAAAGAAAGTTTATATAAGTTGAAGTGTCCCTGATACAAAGCGTGAGCCCCAACATCTCGGCCTCAAGTAGTTTCTCGCTAGAGGAGACAAGCAGAAGGTCGGGAGGAGTAACACAGTTCCTCGACCACTCGAGGACTAGACCCGACTACCGAACACCGACTCATTTGTGGAGATACCTCAAGAAGGTTCCCAAGGGATCCTTTCACTCCCATCGAAGTCTATGGTCCTCTTCTGGCCAGATCCAGACACTTCAAGGAAAGCAGGAATCTTAAGGACATGGTTCGCCTGCTTGGATGCATCCTGAGCCATTCTTTCCGTGACAACGTCACTCTTGTTGGCCTTGGCGTCAAGAGCCTCAGCAGCTGACACAAGATGAAAAGAAGATATATATAAGAATAAACTTGCACATGTTCAAGTAAAATAAAAATAAATACCTTCTATATAAAGGTTACTGATGCCAGCCTCGATGAGCCTGGTTTCTATTACGAACTCCCAATAGGGGTTCTTCCATCATTGTCAATAAGGAGGTCGCGGGCAAGAAGCTCAACATCCGAAAGGTTGAGGATGTAATAAGAACTGTCAACTGGACTGCTGAAGTCACGTCTGAAGTACGCCCCCAGTCTCCACCCTTCTATTCTAAGACCACAAACTTCTTATTTCATTTATGGTTTGAGTCATGAAGAGAACTCGTGTTCACTATATGAGGAATATGAGGTCTATGTTGTATCACGATCCAACCAGGTCTGTTCAGAGGAGAAGCTTTCATCATGAAGATACTTCGAAACATTGTTATGCTCAATGGGATGCCCAAGTCATGGTACCTCACTAAGAAGAGAATGATAAAAGCCCACCCGTTGGGGTAAAGCTGACACGGATGAATCTAGAGCTCGGCCACAAGCCTCAGAATAAAGGGGTGTAGGTGATAAGTGGCATTTTATACCACTTAGAACGTCTTATAATATCTTGAATTGGTGTCTTGAAATCAAGTATTTTTTGTATTTGATGCGTTTTTTTAGTGTTTGTGCATTTCAGGGTATTAATTGCATTTCGGGAGAGAATTCATCAATAATAAGCCTTGGCATGTGTTTAGCATTGTAAGTGGGAAGATAGGAGCAGATTGCAGCGAAGAAATGGGAGAAAAACAGATCAGTTTCCAGAAGGGGGTTGAGCGCCCGCTCAGGAATGCTGAGCGGCCGCGCAGGGTCGGATTTTCAGAATTAATATTTTAGACTCCTATTTCTGTTTGACTTCCAACTTCTGAGTTAGCTGGGCTTTATGGGACTCCTATATAAGTAGATTTCAGAGACGTTTCACAAAGGTTGGATCGTAGTATTAATCGAAGAGCGAGGAGATAAGGAAGAAGACCGTTTTAGCATACCACAATGAAGAGGAAGCATATTTTCTTGTGATTCTTTATTTCGTTGTAACGTTGGATGCTAGTTTTCTTTACTTTGAACCTATTTACTCTTGTGACGTACTCTGGTTTAATATAAGTAGTTTTAGTTATTATTCTCGTGTGTTATTATCATGTTTTCATATGAACCCATGATGATGATGAGTGTTATCATAGGCTAATTGTGATCTTGGGGTCGTAGCGGATTTACTATGGAATTCTTTAGTTAGTTGTTTAATACCTTAGTGTGTGATGATTGCATGATATCTAGTATTGGTTGTGCGTATTCGTCTTATGTGCGTCGCGAACATATAAGATAGGGTGTTAATCTCTTGTAAAGCGATGGTGGATCTTGAGATTTAGAACTTGCCATGCTAGCATAGGTTCATGTACGAGTATGCATGATTAGTGGGTAACTCTAACCATTTTATTCGCCCTGTGTAATCAAAAGGAATAACTTGTGCTTAAATCGTTATGTTGTCAATTTTTGTAGACATATAGGGACTCAACATAATTGATGTCTATTCAACTTCTATCTTAATTGTGGATGCTTGGTAGAATGGTATTAGTACAATGAAAGTTGGCTTTTATCAGTTTTGTGTTATTCGATTAATATCATCACCGTTACATGCTAAGGGTAATAACAATAGCTATTGAAGGAAGTAGTAATGAAGTTGTGATCTCATGAGTGTTTTAATATTGTTAATTCAAGTGTTAATTAAGTGCTTAATTCTAGTAGTTAATTGTAGTTAATAATTAGTTAGTCAATCTAAGTGTTATTATCTTAACATTGAGAAGTAATTATACATTGGTGAGTGAGTTTAATTGAACATAATTAGTCTAAGTCTCTATGGGAACGAACTAGAAAGTATTATGTATTACTTGCGAACGCGTATACTTGCGTGTGTTATTAGCGCGTGTATTCGCACTAACAAGTTTTTGGCGCCGCTGCCAGGGACTCGGCGTATTTGTTTAGTTTATGTACTTACCATCATTGGTCATTAGGACTCAGTGATTAAGACGTGTTACTTATTTTTTCCGGTTGTGTTTCAGGTACTTTAGCGAGTATTTATGCAAACTCGTTCTCGTACTCGCAAGAGGACTTTAGATACGGCCGAGGAGACAGACGAAGTTCTTGATATTCCGGAGAAGATAGATTTTTAAGATTCGGATTCAGGAAGTGAGCAGAAAGAACCACTAATCATGGGTGATCGTATTGTTTAAGCAGATCCAGCTCTTATGGACTTTTCTCGGCCCAAAATTGATGACATTCAGTCTAGCATCATGCACCCGGCTATTGAGGCCAATAACTTTGAAATCAAGCTGGGCACTATTCAGATGGTGCAGAATTCTGTTTCTTTCGGAGGTGCTGCGACTGAAGACCCCAACATGCACATAAGGAATTTTGTCGAAATCTGCAGTACTTTCAAATATAATGGTGTGACTGATGAGGCTATCAAGCTGAGGCTTTTCCCATTCTCACTGAGGGATAAAGCTAAGGACTGGTATTCTGAACCAGCTGGGTCTATCACTACTTAGCAAGATCTTGCGTAAAAGTTTCTGGTGAAGTTTTATCCAATGGCGAAGACTGCTGCTATGAGGAGTGCTCTTACTCAGTTTGCGCATCAACCTACAGAATCTATGTGCGAAGCTTGGGAGAGCTACAAGGAGATGTTGAGAAAGTGTCCACATCATGGAATGCCTGATTGGATGGTGATCACTGGTTTCTATAATGGTTTAGGGGCCCAATCTCGGCCCATGCTCGATGCAGCAGCTGGAGGCGCTTTGTGGGCCAAAAGCTATACTGAGGCTTATAATCTTATTGAGACTATGGCTGCAAAAGAGCTTCAAAACCCAACTCAAAGGATGATGCCTGGGAAGGTAGCAGGTATTCTGGAAGTCGATGCAGCTCCCAGCGCTGTCTATGAAGGTCGACTCTCTAGCCACCTATGGGGTCAATCAGATAGCTATGGTTTGTGAGATTTGTGCAGGTTCTGATGCTACGGATCAGTGTTCTCTTGTTAATGAATCTGTTCAGTATATGAACAATTATCAGCGACAGCAGCCTGTGCCAGCTACGTATCATCCTAACAACAAAAATCATCTAAATTTCAGCTGGAGTAATAATCAGAATGCTATTCAGCAACCATATCAGCAAGGCGTAAGTAAACAGTTCAATCCACCTGGATTCTAGCAACCACGGCATTATGCTCAAAGGCAATCATATCCTCAATAAGGAGGTGCAGCTCCACCCTCTAGTGCTGATTTTGAGGAACTTAAGCTGTTATGCAAAAGTCGGGCGGTTTCTATCAAGACCTTGGAAAATCAAATCGGTCAAATAGCCAATGCAGTGCTCAATCGTCAACCTGGCACACTTCCTAGTGATACTGAAGTGCCAGGAAGGAAGGAAGCTAAAGAGCAAGTCAAGGCTATTACCTTAAGGTCTGGAAAAGTTGTTGATGCTGAAAAAGCAAAAGTAGGGGAAGGTGAAGCTGGTGATGGAGAAGCTAAGCAAAAGGAGAAAGCGGCGGAAGCAAGGAAGACTATTGTTGAACACACTCTGCCTGAGGGTAATACAGGGGAGAAATAGCTCTATCCTCCACCACCTTTCCCTAAGATATTGCAACAACAAAAGTTGGATAAGCAGTTCGGTAAGTTTCTGGAGGTGTTCAAGAAACTTCACATCAATATACCTTTCGCTGAGGCTCTTGAGCAAATGCCTAGTTATGCAAAATTTATGAAGAGTATTCTTTCAAGGAAGGTGAAACTGAATGATCTTGAGACCGTTGCTCTAACGGAAGAATGCAGTGCTGTGCTGCAACAAAAGTTACCTCCAAAGCTTAAATATCCAGGTAGCTTCACCATCCCTTGCACCATTGGCAAGTTGTCTTTTGACAAGTGCCTTTGTGATTTGGGATCAAGCATCAATCTGATGCCGTTGTCGATCTTTAAAAAGTTGAATTTGCCTGATCCAAAGCCCACCTTCATGTCTCTACAATTGGCTGATCGTTCTATTACATACCCACGAGGCATAGTGGAGGATGTGCTAGTAAAGGTGGATAAGCTCTTCTTTCCTGCAGACTTTGTTATTCTGGATTTCGAGGAAGATAAGAAGATTCCCATAATCTTGGGAAGACCTTTCTTGGCTACAGGCCGTACCTTAATAGATGTGCAGAAAGGTGAACTTACAATGCGGGTGCAGGATCAGGATGTGACATTCAATGTATTCAAAGCAATGAAATTCCCTACAGAAGATGAGGAGTGCTTACAAGTGGATTTGATTGATTATGCGGTTACTTCAGAACTTGATCATATGCTAATGTCTGATGCATTAGAGAAGGCCTTAGTGGGGGATTTTGACAGTGATGATGAGGATGGCAATGAGCAACTACAATATCTAAATGCTTCTCCCTGGAGGCGAAAGCTAGACATACCATTTGAATCTCTTGGTACTTCTGACCTCAAAAATGCTGAAGGAAAGCTCAAACCATCTATTGAGGAAGCACCTACCTTGGAGCTTAAACCATTGTCTGAACACTTGAGGTATGCTTTTTTAGGTGATGCATCTACTTTACCTATTATTATTGCATCTGACCTTTCAGGTAGTGAGGAGGACAAGCTCTTAAGGATCTTGAGAGAATTCAAATTGGCTATCGGATGGACTATAACAGATATAAAAGGGATCAGCCCTTCATACTGTATGCATAAGATTCTGCTAGAAGAGGGTAGTAAGCCGACTGTTGAGCAACAGCGCAGACTTAATCCTATCATGAAAGAAGTGGTGAAGAAAGAAATTCTGAAGTGGCTGGATGCAGGAATCATTTATCCTATTTCTGACAGTTCTTGGGTGAGCCCCGTGCAATGTGTACCTAAGAAAGGAGGTATCACTGTGGTAGCAAATGAGAAGAACGAGCTCATCCCCACGAGAACAGTCACAGGATGGAGGGTGCTGGGATGGCTGATGCCCAGTATAGGAGGTTGTCGAGGAGGATGGACGCTATGTACGGGACACAGAGCAGGTTTGCTCAGGAGCTCACCCTTGCACTTAGGACTGCTTTTCGAGGCCTTGGAGCTGACATCCAGTGGCCAGTTTTTGGTGAGGACTCTGCATATCCGCCTCCTGATACACCACCCTCTGAGGGTGATGATGATGATGATGATCTCTTCGAGTAGGTATACCCTGTGTTCCTTTCTACTACCTTCACTGGGGACAGTGAAGATTTTAAGTTTGGGGGTGGTAGTTAAGGAATATTTTGTGTGTGTCATATAGTTGCATATTCATGATAGTTTAGTTCATATAATTACATTTTTTTTGCCATATAGTTTTTTTTCTTTATACCTTTATCTATCATGTCATGTAGCTCATGCATATACCATGATCCCTTTTGCGCTGATTTACCAATTAATTTGTGATGTTGATGCGAGTGTAGTGATAGCGTTGAAGTGATGTTGAGTCGGGTAAGTTGATATGCATGCTGGAAACACTTGTAATTTCACTAAGTCTTAGAGAATGCTTAAGGACTAGATTATTGTTATGGTTCGATGGTTTTTGAGGTTAATCTATTGATTATGCTTAGAATTTTATAATAGGTTCTTAGTGATAAAAGGCATGAAAAGGAAAAAAAATGGAGTAAAAAATGGAATTCAGTGTTAATTGTGGCTAGGCGTCAAATGGCTAGTAGCCGGCTCGTATTTTTATGCGAGTAGTCTAGGGTTGAGCAAGAGGGAGTGAAACGCACTTGCTCAGAAATTTTGAAAAAAAAATAGAAAAAATAGAGAAAAAAATAGAAAAAAAAGAAAAAGAAAAGAAAAAAAGAGTTAATGCATAATTGATCACGAGTGGGCTCTTTGGTATTTGAGTTATTAAGTTCATAGGGGACTTTGTGCCTAGTGACCTAAGGCTTTTATAATCTGGGATCCGCTAACCTAACGCTCCCTACATGGATGCCATTGCATAAGTCTTTTGTGGACCTCACTCATTGCACGGTCAAATAAGCATTTGTTGTTATAAATAAAAACATGGTTCTGTAATAAGCTCTAGAATCTTGAAGTGTTATAAGTCACTTTGTGCCTAGAATTTTTATTCTTCGTATAATCATGTGATTGCCTTGAGGATAGTTGAGTTATGATAATTGATCTAGTTTCGAAGCATATCTGTTAAGCATCTGCACACACCACATTTCTGGCCGTATGTTAGTTTGCATGACTTGATTGATCTTTATTCGCCTAATTGCATTTGTTGAGATGTCGTAAGTTGGTTGGTTTGGTCGTAGTAAGGGGGATCGCTGCATTTCATATTGATTGCATTCATGCATGTTTTCGTTTTGTTTTTGAGTCTGTGACGCTTGAGGACAAGCATCGATTCAACTTTGGGGGTGTGATAAGTGGCATTTTATACCACTTAGAACGTCTTATAATAGCTTGAATTGGTGTCTTGAAATCAAGTATTTTGTGTATTTGATGCGTTTTTCTAGTGTTTGTGCATTGGTATTAATTGCATTTCGGGAGAGAATTCATCAATAATAAGCCTTGGCATGTGTTTAGCATTGCAAGTGGGAAGATAGGAGCAGATTGCAGCGAAGAAACAGGAGAAAAACATATCAGTTTCCAGAAGGGGGCTGAGCGCCCGCTCAGGAATGCTGAGCGGCCGCGCAGGGTCGGATTTTCAGAATTAATATTTTAGACTCCTATTTCTGTTTGACTTCCAACTTCTGAGTTAGCTGGGCTTTATGGGACTCCTGTATAAGTAGATTTCAGAGACGTTTCACAAAGGTTGGATCGTAGTATTAATCGAAGAGCGAGGAGATAAGGAAGAAGACCGTTTTAGCACACCACAACGAAGAGGAAGCATATTTTCTTGTAATTCTTTATTTCGTTGTAAGGTTGGATGCTAGTTTTCTTTACTTTGAACCTATTTACTCTTGTGACGTACTCTGGTTTAATATAAGTAGTTTTAGTTATTATTCTTGTGTGTTATTATCCTGTTTTCATATGAACCCATGATGACGATGAGTGCTATCATAGGCTAATCGTGATCATGGGGTCGTAGCGGATTTACTATGGAATTCTTTAGTTAGTTGTTTAATACCTTAGTGTGTGATGATTGTATGATATCTAGTATTGGTTGTGCGTATTCATCTTATGTGTGTCGCGAACATATAAGATAGGGTGTTAATCTCTTGTGAAGCGACGGTGGATCTTGAGATTTAGAACTTGTCATGCTAGCATAGGTTCATGTACGAGTATGCATGATTAGTGGGTAACTCTAACCGTTTTATTCGCCCTGTGTAATCAAAAGGAATAACTTGTGCTTAAATCGTTATGTTGTCAATTTCTGTAGACATATAGGGACTCAACAAAATCGATGTCTATTCAACTTCTATCTTAATTGTGGATGCTTGGTAGAATGGTATTAGTACAATGAAAGTTGGTTTTTATCAGTTTCGTGTAATTCGATTAATATCATCACTGTTGCATGCTAAGGGTAATAACAATAGCTATTGAAAGAAGTAGTAATGAAGTTGTGATCTCATGAGTGTTTTAATATTGTTAATTCAAGTGTTAATTAAGTGCTTAATTCTAGTAGTTAATTGTAGTTAATAATTAGTTAATCAATCTAAGTGTTATTATCTTAACAGTGAGAAGTAGTTATACATTGGTGAGTGAGTTTAATTGAACATAATTAGTCTGAGTCTCTGTGGGAACGAACTAGAAAGTATTTTATATTACTTGAGAACGCGTATACTTGCGTGTGTTACTACCGCGTGTTTTCGCACAGAGAGAGCCCGAAATTCCCCAAGGTCCGTGAAGAGCAGACCTGGACGACCAGGCCAAAAATGAAGCCTTGAGGCTGACCGGGTTCCTCTGTAGGATAGTCCGGAGGGCCACAAGGTCCATTAAGAGCAGACCTGGCCGACCAGGCTATAAATGAAGCCTTGAGGCCGACTAGGAACCTCTATAGGAGAGCCTTGAGGCCTTCCAAAATTGTTCTGGTGGCCCTTCCGTGAAATTTTGTGCGAATTCGTAAAAAGGGGTTGACCTCCAAAGCCCCGATTAGGGCCGATAGTGAGATTTAGCTCCAATGAGGGCCGATTAGTGTATATTACACCTAATTAACCCATGTTAGGGGGAATTAGAGCCTCATATGATAAAATTAACCCCGATTAGGGCTGTTTAACATATTCAGCCACATGATTAGTGTGAATTAGGGATAATTAGTGTCTTATGCATGCTAATTAGTCTTGGTTAAGACAGAGTAGCCCCGATTAGGGCAGATTAACTTCGAATAAGGCCAATTGGTGCGTTCAAGCTTAAAATTAGGCTCTTTTAATCCTAGTTAGTAGCTTATACATGGAAATTAACCCCGATTAGGGCCGATTAGCCCCAATTAGGGCCGATTAGCCCCGAATAGGGCATGTTAGTAGATTTCATCCTATGATTAACCTTGATGAAGGTTAAGGGGTGGTAAATGCTCGCTTTTTAGTCCCGATTAGGACCGTTTAGTGTTAAATACTATCCACTACGCCATAAGTGGGCTATTATAATGCCTAAATGGTGTTACAATAGGCCCAAAAAGCATTACCTTATGCCTATTGTAACACCAAGGGGCGTTACATATATGAGCATTACAATAGACATCATAATGTAACACTTCACTGATCTATTGCAACTACTGTAACACTAAAAGGCCCAAATGTAATGCACAATGAGTGATACAATAGCTTGATCAATATTGCTTAAGTGGGACCCACCACATAGCCCCACATGTGAGCTTGTGGGCCCCCTATAACCTATTGTAACAGTCTATTTTATCTATTGTAACACCAAATTTTTTGTAATTAAGCAATGCTAGCATATGTAATGTAACACTATATATAATCATATATTACACCAGAATAAGGGCAAATGTAACGAGTTATTTTAATTTTTTTGAAATATATGCTTAATTTAAAGAACAATCCCATTTGCAACAAAACATCAAAGTTGCCATACATAAGTCTTAATATCCAAACCATACTACTAAATAACAGTGTCAACTGCATACCATACTCCTACATTACATCCAAACTAGGCCAACATCAACTACTCACACCCCCAACACATATCACAACTACGACAAAAGTACTAGATTATCAAAGACTAGATTACAATAAAAGTACGTAGAGAGCAATAAACTATGAGCAAGATACCAATGTAAAATGATACAAAATAGAATATCTAAGAAGTTCTCCGCCTTGACACGAGTGTCATTGTTGCCTTGATCACTTGAATTTCATAAAGAATAGTGTGTTCTCTTCGTATGCGCTTCAACTCCTATTTCTTTGAACACTCGAATTACATTCCTTCTGCAATCTCTACAAAATTCCTTCTTGTTAAACCTGTCATATAAGACTAGTCATTTGATTGACAAGATATTAATGCATAGTAAATCTTCTAACTTAAATAGTAATTAGTGTATTGATTTTATCACAAGTCAATATTAACAATTCTTAATTTATTTAAAACAACGATCAAGACAATATATTTTTTAATTAACATGTAAAAGAGTATATATGCTACATATCAGTTAAAGATTATCTTCTTCTAACACTGATATAAAAAAATTATCAGATAATTAACACGAAGTACTAAGGCAGTAAAATAATTCTATCAAGTGACTGTTATAGGTCAGGTGAATTGCTACGGCTGTGCAGAAGTAAATATATTTGTAGAGGTAGCCTATATATTCTTCCTTTACTGGTGTGCGAATTGAGAAATTATAATTTATGATGTTTTCTCTAATAGTTAAAAGAGCTGTCTAGTGGGACGCAAGTTAGGAACCAATCATTATACTGAAACATAATAATTGGTGCAAAGGCTTTTCTAGGAGTGCTAGATTACATTGCTTTTTCACATATATCTCACGGCATGTAGCTCCTATGTGAGATTTTGAAATAGTTTCAAACTTCTACTATCTCACTATGAAACCATTAGTATTAATTTCAAGAAAAGAAATTACCTCTGTAGAGAATCCTTGGGGTCTGTATTTATCATCTCAGAACATAGTTCCAATGCGATATATTTGCGGTACGCTCAACATCTAGATCAAAGATAAAATTTAAAAAACTGCAACTTTATTGTTCCGGTAATAATGTTTGATATAGAGCAACTCTTGAAGTGGATTTGCAAATTTATGAAAAATATAATATTAAAACAAAATTAATATTAACTAGTTTATGGAAAGCCAAATATCGGGCATTCTTCATTATTGATCTCCTCGAGTGTCTTCTGAGACTTTTGATGCATTACATGCAAATTTCAGAACAGTTCTATTTACATGCAAATTTCAGAACAGTTCTATTAATTCTCTATTATCTCAATCTCCTTTCCGATTTTCAGGTTTTAGTGACATTGTTTGAAGTATCTAACCAGAAATCCTACTGCTTTCCTTATGTGTTTCAATTCATCCCATGAAAATCCAGCAAGATGTTCATTAGATAAAAATTCAGAATGTTTGTAGAAGAAAGAAGATAAGGAGGAATGATAGAATATTTCTTGAACACCAGCAACTAATAAATTCAAGAAAACTTTCATGATAGTCGTTTCAATATAATTTTACTTCTAAACAATTAGAGTAAATTGACCAGGATGCTCAGCTAGAAACACAAGTAAAAACCGCAAACCTCTGAAAAATCATAATGCCAAAATCATCCATGTGCACATCATGAAGAAATTCTGGTTTAGTCGAAAGTACAGCACATTTTTCTGCTGATAGAGAATGACTTGGGACAACCCTTCTTGATATCTAAAGCTGCAACATCTCTTCACCTTAAACAGAAAATATCACGTCAAAATGGGTTTAACATGCTTGTCCAACATCGTGTCAAAGCACCTTCTATACTTATTACTTAATTAAGTCAGAACTCTAGTTAAATTGTTATGATTCATTGAGACTAACACTTTGCATTGATGTTTGTTAAACTTTGTATGCCAACTGGCTCCTTTATATTTGTAAAATGCTAGTTCACTAAACTTCTAACAAAATAAAACATTGGTTTAGAACATACTTCCAAGAACTAACAGAAAGGTGATTATATTCACAACGAATGGTAGCATCAGAAACCTCTAAACAATCACTAATTGTGGGCCTTTTCATCAAACCACATACACTATAAACTTGAGCACATATATGGAATTATGAGCTTAAAGTCGAGCTACATATGTACAGGTCAATATGTACAGGTCAAGCTGCATATGTACAGGTCAATATTTTAGTGTCCGACTACCTGTCTCTGCCAATGTCAGTGTGTGTGAAGTTAATATACAACAAAGTAGAGTTAGTGTGATACTGTAATTAGTGTGGCAGCAGCTTCCTGAGCAAAAATTTGGAAGAACTAAAAATATATAATGGAGTTTGTGGTTGCGGTATGCTTTAACATAAGTGGAAGAACAAACTTGTCAATAAAATCAGAAATTAAGATGCATGTAAGAAGAGATGAATGGTCTTACTACAACAGCAGACCAAACTTTTTCCCATTCACAAGCCATCATTCTTCCTGACCTTTCCATACCACTTTGTATCTCATCTGCAATCATTAGTATATTATACTTTGAGCACAGATCTCTGACAGATTTCAGGTACCCATCTGGTGGAATTATAACCTGCTAATAAAAGATAAAGAAACATCCTTCTTATTAAAACCTTGTACATAGCAAAAGAAGAAAAAGAAGAATACTTAATTGGAAATTGAAATTTAAGAAAGAACAACCCCCTAATTAATTACACAAATTTGCTACTAGTGAACATAATGACAAAATTGATACTATCTGAGCCGTAGAAATTATTTCTATAATTAAAATCATCAGTTCAAGACTCCAGAAAATCTTTTCAGAATCCAAACAAAATTAGTTATTCCAATTTGCAAGTTTTTCATAGTCTGAACTACATATATGACATTAATTCTTTTTGCTAAGTCATATATGACATTATCTATACATTTAAAAGTACTGCACTTCATAATTTAACAGCAGAATAAAAATGCTATGTCAACTCCTGAAGGGTGAAACTAAATACTGGTTGACCAGGATCAGAAGTCTATATCCGGATAATATGCTGCAAAAAACACTCACCCAGATTAATTGCAAAACTCTAAATACTCATTGGGATTATTAATTGTAAGATATGACTAGTGAAAAGCTATATCTAAAGTTGCATAAATCGTATATATTATTTAACTCTTCAAGCGTTATTAACAGGGAAGGAATCAAATGGTTCTTTTTAAAGCACCTGGCATGTTTGAGACAAAGCCAACTTTGTTTTCAAAGCTTCCCCGCTCTGTATTAGGCTCATGATCGACACTCATCTGTATCTCTTGCCCTCTCCCGGAAAGAAGTGCTCGTGAATCTCCAACATTGGCTACCCAAAGCACTTGACCATTTATAAGAATTGCAGTCACCGCAGTTGACCCACCTCTTCCTAAGTCTGGATTGTAGGTGAGAATAGAAGGACCCACTCCATCTAAAGTAAAACATTGGACATGGTACATATATGGCGTTTTTCCGGAACAAAATAGTTGCCCAGAAGAAAATAACAAGTCAAGGTGCTGCAGAAAAAATACTCCCAACTATTATTTTCTCTGAGTGCATATAAATATATAGTACATGCTTCATCTGCACAAGAACACAACCAATCACAAGCAGAACAAAGATCCAAGCAGAACAAATAAAATGACTGGCATATAATAACAGAAAAACTTATAATCCGCAAAATGTAAAGAGGGGATTCACGACAAACACACATGTTTCTCTGCAGATAGAATCATAGAAATTTACCAAAATCATACAGTTGTGCTATTCTCTTGGCAGCATAGTCCAACCACCCATCTGGCCGAGCATCTAGATACTCTCTTGTCAAAACTGTAGTCATGTTACGATACTGCATTTCAGACACCCTTACTTTAATTCATGTACAACAACAAAATCTACCTTGCTAGGCTAGTATAAAGCTACCTGTTCCCACAACAGAATAGCCTCACAAACATCATAGCTGTACTCTAAAGGTTCAAAAATCTTAAATTGTGCATTGTACTGTGGATATAAGAATAAGCCATGGATCAACCCGATGTTTTAGGTAAAATAGAAGGAAAAGAAGAAGAAATTAAACAAGGAACAGACCCAGGTACATTATGAAGCCATAATGTACTGATTTTAGGTATATTATGAAGCCATGATGGATAAACTGACTCTGCTTGAACTCTGTGTAAGCGTAGATTTAGAGATTTATGAAGCCCTAATCTCCTACAAAACAAAACTTCGATGGTACCAAAATCCACAACTGAACACAACAAAACTTCAAATAAGATGTAAATGCTTACCAATTCACTCGAACCCCAATTTCGAAGTCCAAATCGCTTGCAAATTCATTTAAAAATTAGTAATTGTCGCCACAAGGAAGCCCTACAAACCCTGTAAAATCATATAAATTGAAAAATAGTTATCAACCTTTCAATTGCAGCCATACGATTGTTTATTCACATACCAAATCCTCAATTTCTTCTTCAATTCATGAGTCGGGAGAGAGTGTTTTGAGAGAGTGTTTTGAGAGGGAGAAAGAGTCATTGTATAGTTTTGTGTAGACTGCAAGTCCGGGTCATTTTCGCTCAGGAGGGAAATATACCGCTCATTTTTCAACTAGGAAAATGTGTATGATTTTAAATTTTAATTTTTTTAGTTTTTTATTTTAATTGTTAAATTATTATTTTATTAAATAAAAAACTAAAAAGGTGATTTTTATATTTATGTATAATAATAATTTTATAATTTTTATAATATTATATATTACATTCTTGATTCATTAATGATCCAAATTATTATTTTAATAATAATTTATGATAACATTTTTACTTTAATATGTTTAAAAGTTAAAAAAATAACTAATGTAACACTAGGTGTAGGTGTTACATGTCATGCAACACCGTCATTTCTCTGCAACACTAACTTTATAGTTATTGTAACACTAATTGAGAGGTGTTACAATAGGACAAAAATTTTTTAGCTAATGTAACGCTACTTGTAACACTTGCATTATAATAGCCCACTTATGGCGTAGTCTATCCAATTAGCCTATGCAAAGGCCTTAAGTCCATATACTCGCACTATATAAGTCGTTGTAAACGTGTAGGTCGCTCCACACTTTATGACAAAACGGAGATACCCATGAAGGGTCGACACCCATGAAGGACCGATACCCAAAAAGGGCCAAAAGTACAACGAGTCGCGAAAAGATTATTATAACTTCCACGAAAACTCAAGCAGTATTCTCGAAAGTTGGGGGGAAATGATATGGATAGAAAATAGATCCTAAAGACACATTAAATGTCACATTAATTACACTTGGGCTTCTTTTCTGAAGTCCAGTACAGACATGTCTGGTCCAAGCTCGTAGCAGATAGTTAAGGTTCACGAAGACAAGCTGCTCACGGACTAGGACCAATACGGTTGAAAGAGTGGAGACATGTGTCCTAAACGGATTCAAAGTCCTACACAGATAGTTCCGGAGTTCCTTCCCTTATAGGACTCCTAATCACTATCAAAGTTGGAGACTTGTCCACCAAGTCTCCCAACACAAGTACCCCAGACTCACCTCTATATAAATGGCTCTACCCCTCAACCTAGAACTACATTTGGCTTGATACTCTACTACACATAGATACGTAGGCATCTTGCAAGGACCGATAGTCCCGAACGCGAGAGCAGCCATTAAAGCTCGAAACTCACAAACCCTAGAATTAATTACTAACGCAGTATAGTTTTTATTCCATAACACTTTTGTATCGTAAGGTCGCTCATTTTGTAAATGTTTCTGAGTCCCGTATTGACTGAAAAGTCGTATATTGACCTGATTTCAATTTTAAAAATACAGAGACCTAATTTTTTATGAACTGAGTCATGTGTTATATGAATAATGTGACGCGTGAATTATGTGTTTACATGCTATATGAATTACATGCGTACATGTTATCAGATTCTGGTATTTAATTGTTATAATTATATGTGGGCTATCGTATGGGTAGGCGATAGAGTTTTAACGCGCAGTTCATCGGATAATTATCATGTAAACGGTTAAAGTGTCTCTTTTAATTATATATATGGGTCGTTCGAGATGATCGGGACCAGACGGAATGGATAAAGAGTAAAGTGGAATAATAATGACAGATCAAGCTTGTACCAATCGTATGAGCAGCAATCAGAGAATTAGCGGATTAAACGATGATGATGTCTTGAGGCAAAATGACATAATAATTATGTTGTTGCGAGCGTGACTAAATGCTATTGACGAAAGACAAGTTTTCATACACTATTCTAATTCCAGAATAAGTTCAATTTTTTACATTTGAAACTACTTTGTTTTGATTATGCATGTTCCTACACTATTCTAATTCCTGAACAGTTTAATGTTTTTTACATATTAAAATGATTAAATTCTGATTATGCAAGTACTCTTCTGCTATTCTATGTTCTGAATAGTTAAGTGTTTTTACATATCCAAATACTGAATTTATAAGTGTTTTAGAATTTGAGAAAGATGATTTCATTTTAGAAGTATTCTTGACCATTTGAAATTGGGGAATTAAATTATTAAGGATGTCGTTTGATTCGTCTCCTTTCATAAATTGTTTTTATATTGGATGGTTACTGGTTACAGCGTAAGTCGCCGAGACACTGATCCAGCACGAGCTATTATATGAAAGTGTAATATCTTGCAAGTCGAATATATGCCTGTTGGGATGCCCTATATTTACGTTTTGGCTGCGGGATACTGGTGCTGTTCCAGGACTGATCATCAGGAACAACATAGTGTATAATTGATTTCAATTAAAATTGGTAAATTATTTTGATAATCATATAATAAATGATTTATCAAGTATTTATGTTTTGGATAAAATATGAAATACAGTTATCATTTAGTTTCTGATTGATGTTGGTATTTACTTTGCTGTTAATATCAAAAATTGGTATTGATATATATATATATATATATATATATAATTGGTGTTTACTTCAGTACTTCAGTACTGGTATGTTATGAGCATATAAGATTAATATTGATATCTAATTTGACGTTGACATCAAACTAAATATTAATGTCAAGAGTGGAGTTTTGAATAAAGTTTATGATTAATTCCATAATTATTGTTTCATGTTGTTTACACTATTCCTATAAACAATGTTTTACATTTCTGATCGAGTCAGATCGAGTCACGAGACACAAGAGCAGTCAAATCGAGCCTCGAAGCCCACGAACCCTAGTAATAAACACAACAATTAATACACCCTAGTTTTCAATCCATAACATTTGGTGTCGTCTGTGGGACAGCATAACAACAACCATGGAGAGAACACGAAGTGGAAATAACGCCCCTGAAGGAACACCAGCTGGAATAACTCAAACAATTTCGTCAACGGTGGAGATACCCCCACACTCGTCCTACGCCTATACCCAAGGAGGAACCTCGATAGGGGCAACTAAGCCTCTACCCCAAGGAACGACTCCCCCGGCTCCTCAAGGGACGAATCCCCAACTTCAACAGGTGCATACACCTGTGAACTCTCAACCTGTAAGGTATGAATATTCAACTATTGTGACCACTAATCCCCCTACGGGATGTCCCTATATCCACAGGTTGGAGGAAGTGGACATGCTAATTGAAGTGAAGCACGGGACAGACACCCCCTTATATACGAGGTTTGGCTCCTATTCCGGAGGATCAGGAATTATCTAGACCATATACTGAAAGAGACTTCGAATCTTCAGATGACGATGTGGCTCCTAGGAGGAGGCGTGCTGGTAAAGAGCCGATGACTGATGCTAATCGACGCCCCAGAACCACACAAGGAATTAATACCTAGGAAGTACAAGAAAGGATTACGGCTCATGAAGCTAAGATCCAAAGGCTGAAGCGCGACTTTGAGGCGCATCTAAGGCCCCCACTGCCCCTAAGGAGGGGAAATCCCCCTCCAGTTATAGACCTGGATGGTCCAACACCAAGAGGGGCTGTTATCCCAAGGGCTGACCCGAATGATCTTCTACCCTTAGGAGATCCTGATGATCCAACTCCACCCTATACTGAAGAAATAATGAATACCCATATTTCAAGGAAGTTTAAGATGCCCACCATCAAAGCCTATGATGGCACTGGAGATCCCTCAAATCATGTCAGGACATTCTCCAATGCACTGTTGCTGCAGCCCCGTGAACGATGCTATTAAGTGTCGGGCCTTTCCTCAAACCCTTTCAGGGATGGATCAAAGATGGTATAGTCGTTTACCACCAAATTCAATTGGATCCTTCAGGGACTTGAGTCAAGCTTTCATTAAGAAATTTATTAGCGGAAGATTTTATAAGAAAAGTTCAGCATCTCTTATGAGCATTGTGTAAGGAGCAAAAGAGACCTTGAGAGATTATCTGAATCGTTTCACCAAGGAAGCATTGAAGGTCATAGACCTTGATGACAAGGTAGTGTTAGATATATTTGTGATGTCATGTCTAATCTGTTGTGTTTAGTTTCAGAACTTAATATCAGGACTTACTGGAAATCAGGACTTACTGAAGTCAGAACTTATATCAGAACTTAAGGCGTCAGAAGATATATCAAGACTTAAGTGCGGGAAGACTTCAGATAAGGAATGCAACTGATTTACAGGAGATGATCTGGACTAAAACAAAAGATGATATGTATGAAAAGTTAGACAGCTAGAAGACTTGTAAAAAGATAATATCTGATTGATATATTTTATGAGACAAAATTATATTCCATATCAATTAGAAGATATATTGTAACTGTGTACTATATAAACATAACTTAGGGTTTACACTATATGTGTTATCATTCACGAGAACATTATTCATTGTAACCTAGCAGCTCTTAGTGATATTGTTCATCACTGAGAGAGTAGTTTAATCTACTTTGTAACCGAGCTTATTATATTGAATAAACTTGATTATTTTTACATACATGTGTTCTAAATTGATTTGATTGTATAAACACTATATTCAACCCCCTTCCATAGTGTTGTGTGACCTAACAAGTGGTATCAGAGCCTCTTTGTTGATATACAAACAGTGAGATCCAGTTTACAATCATGTCTGACAAAACACAAACTCCACCTAAGCCCACCAAAACTCAAGATACTCAAAACAATCAAACACACAGTCGATATGAGAGTATTAGGGTTCCCATACTGAGAGCATCTGAGTATCCTATATGGAAGGTAAAGATGGCTATGTTTCTAGAAGCCACAGATCCGGAATACCTTGATAGAATTAATGATGGACCATATAAGCCTACCAAGCTCTCTGTTGCAGTTGCTGATCAACCAGCAAAGATGATACCAAAGGAGAAAGGTGATTACACACATGAAGACATCTCATCTATTACCAAGGATGAAGGGTAAGGCTTTTACTTCATAGTGAAATTGACAATGTCATGTCAAGTAGGGTAATTGGATGCAAGACTATAAAGGAAATATGGGATGCTTTGGAGACAAGATGTCAGGGAACTGAAGCCATAAAAAAGAACAGGAAGACAATACTCACACAGGAGTTTGAGCACTTTGACTCAAAATCTGATGAGTCACTAACTGATTTATATGACAGATTTGCCAAACTCTTGAATGATCTGTCACTGGTGGACAAGGAATATGATCTTGAAGATTCAAATCTAAAATTCCTTTTAGCTCTTCCTGAAAATTGGGATTTGAAGTATACTACAATAAGAGATAACTATGACCTTGCTGAAACTACTCTTGATGAAATTTATGGTATGCTCAAGACTCATGAACTTGAGATGGATCAAAGGAGCAAAAGGCATGGAAGAAAGTCAAAGACGGTTGCACTTAAAGCTGAGGAGGAATCTCCTAAAGTGGTTGTCTCAAAGAGGGGCAAAGGAAAGGCTCTCATCATACAGTCTGATTCAAAGTCATCATATTCTGATGATGATGATTCAGAATCTGAAAATTTATCTGAAGTGGATTTTGATGCAGAGATGATGCAACTCTGTGCTCTTATGGTGAAGGGTATCACAAAGATAGCCTACAAGAAATTCAGAAACTGCTGAATTGAAGGTACCTCATTCAACTCTTGCTTTTCATACTGATGATATTTCTGAGCTAAGATTATATCTTAAAACCATGTTCATTAGTTTTAGAGATCAGACTTTAGAAAATGAAAGATTAAAATTTGAAATTCTTGCTCTTAGAAACAGAAATGACTACTTAGAAAAAGAGTTAGTTATATTTCATCAAAGTTAGAAAGAAAGGGATGAGGCTTTGTATATTAAAGATGAACTGCTAAAACTGAATAAATCTCTTAAATCTGAACTAGAAAAGGAAAAGGAGATAATCAAAACCTGGACTAACTCTAGAAGAACAACTCAGAAAATCTTAGAAAATGGAAATTGAAATTGTTAGGTCACACACACACACTGTAGAGGGGGTGAATACAGTGTATAGTACACTCAAATCGAACTTAAAGAACTTGAGTAACAGAAAACAAACTTTATTGAAACAATAAACTCTGTTACAATATGGAACTGTTACCTCTCAGTGATGAACAAATATCACGAGAGCTGCTAGGATTATATATATTAATAACTTCGATAATGATAACACTTATAGTGTAAACCCTATGCCTGTGTTTATATATTACACAGTTACAAGATAATCGCTAATTGATATGGAATATAATTCTGCTTCCTAAAATATATCAATCAGATATCTTCTATTCCAAGTATTCCATTCTTCATGGAATTCCTTCTTCATGCATATCTCTTCTTATGTTTTATCTCTATCTTCTTTCCTTTAATCAGCTACTGTCCTTATCTGATCGTCCTTCAACACTTAAGTTCTGATATCTATCTTCTGATGATTATCTCCTGATAATATAAGTACTGATATCCTTAAGTCCTGACTTCCAGTATAAGCACTGATCAACAGTTAAGTACTGATCTATCCTGTTCACACAAGATCTGAAAGCTAAACATAAGACATATTAGCCATCACATTATCAAATATATCTAACAATCTCCCCCAACTTGTAAATTAACAAAATATACAAGTTAAACAGATATTTGATGATGTCAAAAACATTAAGTACAAATGCATGAGAAATAGACTAGATAACTACAACTTACAGTCCTTAAAGTTTTACCAATTTCAACTTCTGATAACAACTTCAATCTGCATAAATATCAGAATTTAAGCAGTTGTAGATCTTCGACTTGGCATCATCAATTTCTGATCTCTCTGATGTCAGGAGTTGTTCTGAGATAGTTCTTCAACAAACATTTCTCAACATATCTTAGTTCATCAATCATTCTCCTTTTAACACCTTTAAGCTCTGCAGTATCTTCACCAGTTTGAAAGATTGCAGCTCTGAGATCATTAATCTTTGCTTTTCTTAACTCCTGGTCTAGTCTTATGACATAAGCTTTGTCAGATTCAAGATTGAATTCAAGTCCCTTAATACCAAGATACGTTCTGATCTGTGCAGTATTAGGCTTCATATCAACAATATCCCCATTGTGATTTCTGTACTTTGGAACATATCTGCTGTCAGACTTAACAGAATAAAGCCTTTTCTGTCTCTGAATCTGTTCTTTTAAGTAGTTTGCAGCAGTCTCTGTTATTCTGTCATCCACTTGAAGTAAGAAAAGTACATGCTCCAATTCTTCAAAATACTTCAAAGGAATGGCATTTTGTCTTATATGATAAACCCTACCATCTGTCATGAAATACAACATGATGTATTCTTTCAAGTAGGTATGGTAAACCATCTGTACAGATTCTAGTTGATTCAATCTCTCAGGAGTTGCTCCAATACCTGGTTCACTCAAGGAAGTTGGATCATCGGTAGTGTTGTGTACTCTTCTTTCATCAGCACTTCCCAATCCAGTTTTATCTCTAGCTTCCTTTCCAGTAACTACTCTTGCTTCAAAACCACTTGGAGTAGTCTTCAAAGATTAAGTCTGTTTTGCTTTAGTGAATCCTGGTAGGAGTGTTTTAGATCTATTTTCTGATATCAAGTTAACTTGAGCACTGTAAGAGGTTACTTGCTTCTTCTAAATATCAGAACTTACAATTTCTTGACTCTGAACAACTTGAGCCATGTCAGAGGTTGTTTTAAGAACTTTTCTTGAAGTCAGAGCAAGATCATCTTTTCCATCAGTAATTTCTTCTTTCTCAGGAGATACATAAGGCTTGATAGGTTCACCAACCTTTTCTTTACCCTTGGATCTTGGATCTATCTGTGGTTGTGATCTAGTCAAAGTTTCTTCAGTATGTATCCTTTCTTTGATCACAATGCCTTTAGGTTTTGGAAGTAACTTTTTACCAGAAGCTTCAGATTTAGATGTGACTTTCTCTGATTTAAGTCTGGCTTCTTCTTTCTTTAAACTTTCCAAGTCCATCCCTGGATTTTCTTGAAGAAATAACTGTCTTGACATTTCCTCATCAAGATCTAGAAGTTCATCAGAACTTATCCTTTTACTAGCAGCAGAACTTATTCTTTTCCCAGTATCAGAACTTGTTCTGTGACTATCTTGTCTTGATGTAAACCTTCTACCTTGACTATGACCACTACCCATTCCAGAGTTTCCTTGGTCATCTTTTCCATCATCCTTTCCTTGCAGTGTCTTGTTGGTTTTGTATTTGGACTTAATTACCTTCTCCCCCTTTTTGGCATCAGCAGGTAATAAAAGAGAGATAAGTAGTTCCACTGAGGTCTGGATTTCAGTAAGTTGCGATTGCTGAGAAGCTTGGTTTGTCAGAATTTGATCAATCTGAGCTTGTTGCTTCTCTTGAGTTTTCTCAATATAAGCAACTCTGTCAATGGTAGGTTGGAAGAACTTTTTCTTATCAATTTTCAAAACTTGTTCCTGTTTGATAAAGTTCTCCTGAATCTTGTGTAGCTCTGCATGAGTGTTAGAATGAAGACCTTGTAAATGTTTAGTACTCAATGCAGTGACTCTAAGCTGGGTTTTAAAATCATCAGAATGTAACATTTTATCAGCTTTAGTCAAGTGCTCAGCAAGATGTAAAGCATTTGGAACACAGGAAACTAAGTTCCATTCCTTAGTCCACTCCTGACCTGCAGGAGTTTCACTCCAAGGTACTGGTGCATCCCCGATAACAAACTCCTTTACCAGTTCAGACTTTGGAAGAGTCAGTGGAGGAGTATGTCCTGAAGGACCTGCTTCATCAGCATCTACAGTTGTAGCAGCCTCACCAGTATCTCCAACATTTGCAGCATCAGAACTTAGAGAATCAGTATCTTCTGATAAGACAACAGTGTGAGTAGCAATGGAGGCTTCAGCATCCTCTAATTGCTGATCTGATATTAAGTTCTGATCAACAGCCATATCCTGATGCTCATCTAAAATCTGATCATCAGCATCTTGATGCAGAGAAGGTGTGAGTGATAACTCAGGAGTTTGAACAGCATCAGTAACAGGTGTTGTGGAAGGATTATTTGCTGTTGGAGCTTCTAAGAAAAGTATTTCAGGCACAACCAGGTTCTGAATATCAATTTCAGCACTTGTGCCTGGATCAACAAGAGACACAGAAGGTGAATTAGCCTTGTCAGATACAGGTTCCTGAGATGGAGTTGATGGAGAAGAAGTGACTGGAGCAAATTCCTTGTCTTGTGAGATCAGAGATTCCTGATCCCCTTCCTTAGCTGCTTCCTCCTCATCATCTGAAACTGGCCTTTGTGCCCTCTGTTTCTTGTACTTCCTTGTTGATTTGGATTCCTTGGGAGTGTCAGGAACCGTCATACGTCTAAGCCTCTTGAGAAGCCTAGAACCCCCAAATGCAGAATCCTTCTGAGAAGTTGCCTTCTCAGCTTCATTAACTACAGGTTCTGAATAAGGAATCTGATCCTCAAAATCTGATTCATCTCTCAAAGTAATTCTCCTCCTCTTTTGAGATGTGTGAGGAACAGTCTTTGTTCTCTTTGGCGTAGAGGATGTAGGCTTCACAGTAGGTGCTGAAGAAGAAGGTTGAGCAGTCTGTGAAGTGGAGAGATATGATTGGAGATAAGTTCTGAGGGTAGGTTGAGTAGAATGAGAGGTAGGTACTGAGGTTGATGGATTTTGGTTATGGTGAGTTGGTTGAACATTTGAGTAAACAGATTTGTAAGTAGCAGGATCAACATTTACCAGAATCTGTTTCACAGACTGAGGAATCTGTAATTGTCTCACCATTGATTTCTTTGTGTCAGCATTTATCAGGTCGTTAAAGTACCTTTTTGCAACCTTAAAAGGTGGGGTTTGAGTGCTGACTAATTGGGGTTCAGCAGTAC
Organism: Apium graveolens; assembly: GCF_009905375.1. Lineage (NCBI taxonomy): Eukaryota > Viridiplantae > Streptophyta > Magnoliopsida > Apiales > Apiaceae > Apium > Apium graveolens. The sequence continues at coordinate 2,256,224 of NC_133656.1, read as the reverse complement.
AATACGTGTAAATAAGTTGACAGAATCTAGCAAAATAAACAACATCTCGATCCTCTGTCATCCTATCCCCAATAAAACCAATTATCCCAGTTGCAAAATCAAAATGAGTTTGATGAATAATAGCATACCCGATGTGCTGACTCAGAATTGGGATGGCATCAAAATTTGAACACTTGTTGCCAAAAGCCTTGGTGATGCAATCGAAGAAGAAACTCCATTCTCTTCTGATATTAGCCCGTTTCAACTGTCCAAGTTTCGTCAGACTCTTTTCATATCCCAATTCAGTCATTAACCCCCGAAGTTCTGATTCCTCTGGTATAGAGAAGGTACAATCTTCTGGAAGATGTAATGCTCTTCGTACTGTACCAGGAGTGACTACATAGGATGAATCACCCACTTGGAAGATAATACTGGGAGTTCCTCGTTTACCACCATCATCAAAAACTCCAGTCCTCCAGAACCGCAGAACTTGTTGACTTGAAAATAATTCAGGCTGAGTTAAGGCGTACCGAACCTCACTATGTGCAAGAAGATCTTGCACAAAGTGCAATTCAGATGGAGCTTCAGCATGATCAAGAATTGTAGCATAGTTGTTTGGAACAAACTTTGCTCCATCAATGATTAAATCCTTTGGTACCATGTGAAAAAATATTTAGATTCAAGTATGCCTGTTAGGTGTTTGTGATAATATCTATATGAAAACAACGGAAAAAGTAAAGTGAAGGAGAGTAAAAGTAAGAAGAGAGATAAAAGATGAAGAAATTAAAAAGATTACAGAAATCTTCTCTCTGCTGTACTTATACAAAAAAATATTACCGTTGGACACCTGTCAGACATGCAGTAATAACGGATAGTTACTGGGCTCGAGAAAACAGGAATGATTACTTACCCAGTTGCCTTGTTTCAAGGAAAAACCGTTCCATTTATCAAGAGACACAGTTTTAATTCAAAATTTAAACCGTTAGCACTGATTGAAGTATTTTTCACTGTAACATTAATATTCTGAAAATGAATCATGTTAAAAATGACCGAGATAATTTCGATGAATAAGTGCTGACAAAGAATCAGAACTTAAATAAAGACAAAATTTAAATGGTCATCAGAATATCAAGCAAGATTTAACAACACAAGATAAAATAACTCAGAGACAAAATCTTGAAGTAAAAACAACTTTTATTAATATATCAAGACAATACATTGATGAAATGAAAATTACATCAGTACTTATACAAGATTTTCCCTAAGCTTCTAATCCTAACGTCAACAGCTTTAGTCCTAGCTAAGAAGCCTGACAAAGCTGAGGATGAAGAAGAACAGGAAGAAGATGAGATTAAGTCATCTTCCTCTTCCTATCTTCGATGAACAAGATGGCGAGTCGTATGATTCGCTCTTGCTGACGGATACGATGAAGGTAAAGGTCTCTTCGAACGGCCACCAGATCACGTTTGATAACCTCTGGAAATTGAATCCAGAGATTGTGAGGGATGTTGGTGATAGGGTAGGGAGTTGGAATTCCATTCAAAAAGACATGCACAGTCTCATCACCGTAATTATAGAACCAGCCAAATTCAGCCATTTGTGATAGTAAATGAAAAACAAGACTGAATTTGTGATAAAAGTTTGATGAGAAGACTAATGTGAAGTGGCTGTTTATACAGGCAAGAGAATGCCAAGAGACGCAAAGATATTTAATGCTGACAGGTAGAATTAATTCTACCTCATCTCCCTAGACTTTGAAAAAGAGTAACAGTCATTGGAAAGAGGAAGCATGGTCTAGACTGCACAAGACACAAGAAACAATGGGCTGTACAAGTACAAATACCATTAATCCTAATCATAGTGACTATTAATCTTCCACTTCAACATATTCGAGTTCGAACTGAGACTGTTATCAAATTTTATTCACAGATAAGCCAAGTAAAGGATTAGACTGAGAAATCAGAACTTAGACCTATACCAGAACTTAACAGTCATCAGAACATAATTTCTTAACTCGAAAAAAGGAATGCCCATCTTAGTAAATACTCATACAAGTTCTGAGTTATGGACGTCAGAACTTAATCATCAGAACGTGGAACTTAGAACTTGTCCTCAGAATTTGTGCAAAAATGACACAATGACTGTTTATCTAAAATAACATAGACCACCACAGAAATTTTCATCATTCAGATGGAGTGATTAGTGTGTGCATTAAGCTAAAAATAGACAAAGAGTAAAGGCTGATTCACTTCAGTATATCTTAGAAATAAGGCATAACTAAAATTTTGCTAAAGATCTGTCATTGTCCTGAAACCTACTGATGAATGAGTTCATGCTTGAGTCCACCTCATCTGTTTTATGCTCATTTTATGCATCTTTTGAAATTCTATTTTACAGTGGCTTCTCAGTGTAAGTGAGTCATGACTGTTTATTAGAATTTATACTATTATCAGAGTATTTCTCCAGTAATCATAGAGTGTGAAAAGTCACCAAGAAAATATTTTGCTTTTCTAATGCATATTTACTTAATACCAGCAATGCACTTGGGTCGTCCCTTTCACATTTTTACTCTAGATCTCAAAGGAGTACCTGATTTTATTCTTTAATCTTTTTGCTTTTTCTTTTGATAAGAGAGGTCTATCAGCACTTAGTGCACTCAGCAGTTTTACTAGTATCAGAACTTAACAGATGAGTAGTATTATTCTAATTTGTGACTTAGTAATAAGATATACAAAGTAAACTTAACTAAGCTCAATTATCAGAATTTGCTAGTGTCATAAGATTTCCATTGAAATAATTACTTCTTTCATGGAGTCACTTGTTTATTGAAGACTACTAGGTCAGTATCTAGCACAGTTATCCTCATAGGATTGAATAGGTACTAAAACAAACATATCACTTATCAGAGTTTAGAAACATATATCAGACAACAGTCAGTACTTAAAGACATTTATCAATTTAACACAGAATACACAATGATATTAATTCTGTAAATACTGAGCATAAAGTCTGATAACACAGAACAAGTCTAAGCAGATTTAAAGAAAGAACCTGAAACCATTCCAAGTTCATTTACCAATCTTGTAAAAGTAGCTTCACATAATGGTTTTGTGAAGATATCTGCCAACTGTTGATCTGTGGGAACAAAATGCAATTCCACTGTACCTTCATCCACATGTTCCCTGATGAAGTGGTACCTGATGCTGATGTGCTTTGTCATTGAGTGTTGAACTGGATTACCTGTCATAGCAATAGCACTTTGATTATCACAGTAAATAGGGATTTTAAAATATGTTAACCCATAATCCAGTAATTGATTCTTCATCCAAAGAATCTGTGCACAGCAGCTTCCTGCAGCAATATACTCTGCTTCTGCAGTTGATGTGGAAATTGACTTTTGTTTCTTGCTGTACCAAGAAACCAATCTGCCTCCAAGAAATTGGCAGCTTCCACTTGTGCTTTTCCTGTCAATTTTGCAACCTGCAAAATCTGCATCTGAGTAACCTATTAGTTTAAAATCTGATTCTCTAGGATACCATAATCCCAGAGCAGCTGTTCTTTTAAGATACTTAAAGATTCTTTTTACAGCTGTTAAGTGAGGTTCTCTTGGATCTGCTTGAAATCTTGCACAAAGACAGGTAGCATACATGATATCAGGTCTACTAGCAGTTAGATAGAGTAGAGAGCCAATCATACCTCTGTAGTCAGTAATATCTACTGATTTACCGGTATCCTTATCCAGTTTTGTTGCAGTGGCCATTGGGGTGGATGCACTTGAACAATCTTGCATTCCAAATTTCTTTAGCAAGTTTCTGGTGTACTTGGTTTGACAAATAAAAGTGCCTTCCTCATTCTGCTTGACTTGAAGGCCCAGAAAATAGCTAAGTTCCCCCATCATACTCATCTGATATCTTGACTGCATTAGTTTGGCAAACTTCTTGCAAAGTTTGTTATTTGTAGATCCAAAAACGATATCATCAACATAAATCTGGACCAAAAGTAAGTCCTTTCCATGGTTGAGGTAGAACAGTGTTTTGTCTATTGTCCCTCTGTTGAATCTACTTTCCAGAAGAAACTGAGCTAAAGTCTCATACCATGCTCTAGGAGCTTGCTTAAGTCCATAAAGTGCTTTATCAAGCCTGTAGACATAATCTGAATGTTTGGTATCTACAAAACCTGGAGGTTGTTCAACATATACCTCTTCCTCCAATTCTCCATTGAGAAAAGCACATTTCACATCCATTTGAAAGACAGTAAACTTTTTGTGAGCAGCATAAGCCAAAAATATCCTTATGGCTTCTAACCTAGCAACTGGTGCAAATGTTTCATCATAATCAATTCCCTCCTGTTGAGAATATCCTTTTGCAACCAGCCTTGCCTTATTTCTTGTAATTGTGCCATCACTATCAGTTTTGTTTCTGAATACCCACTTTGTACCAACAACAGATCTATTCTTTGGTCTTGGCACTAGGGTCCAGACTTTGTTTCTTTCAAATTCATTCAACTCTTCCTGCATTGCTTGCACCCAATCAGCATCTTGAAGAGCTTCTTCTACTTTCTTTGGCTCAGTCTGAGAGAGAAAAGAATTGTATAGACACTCACTTGAAGTACCTGTTCTAGTTCTGACACCTGCATCAGGATTTCCAATTATCAAATCAGGTGTATGTGATTTTGTCCACTTCCTTGCAGATGGAATGTTTTCTCTAGAACTGGATGCTCCCCCATGATCCATGCTATCTTCATTTTCATTTTCTGATGCTCCCCCTGAAACTATGCTCTCTGTGTTGGATTCTTCAGTATTTAGATTTTCAGCACTATTAGAACTTGGCTTATCAGAACTTGACGAATCAGAACTTGAAGAGCTAGATGCATGTTCTAATGTTTCTTGAGATGTGGTAGAATCTTGAGTATGCTCCCCCTGCATAGGTGCATCTTCCTTTAACGTAGTCACCACAGTTTCAATAACATCAGAGTTTAATCTGTCAGAGTTTGTAGTATCAGGACTTAGACTGTCAGGTTTTTTAGTATCAGAATATGAGTCTTCATTTTCAAATCTCAGCTGATCATGATCAACGAAATCTTTAAGACCAGTGATCTTCTTGTCATCAAAAGAGACATTGATAGATTCCATGACCACTTTTGTTCTCAAATTATAGACTCTGAAGGCTTTTGTGGAAAGTGGATATCCAACAAAGATTCTTTCATCAGCTTTTAGATCAAACTTTGATAGCTGTTCAGGATGAGTCTTGAGAACAAAACACTTGCATCCAAATACATGAAAATATTTCAGATTTGGCTTCTTTTTCTTCACCATCTCATATGGTGTTTTTCCATGCTTGTTAATGAGTGTTGCATTTTGAGTAAAACAAGCAGTCTGCACAACTTCAGCCCAGAAATAGGTTGGAAGCTTTACTTCTTCAAGCATTGTACGTGCAGCTTCAATGAGAGTTCTATTCTTCCTTTCAACAACTCCATTTTGCTGTGGAGTTCCAGGAGCAGAAAATTCCTGCTTTATTCCATGGCTTTTACAGAACTCTTCCATTATCAGATTCTTGAACTCAGTGCCATTATCACTCCTTAGAATTTTCACAGAATTTTTGACCATTTTATCCAGCTGTTTGACATGATCAATCAAGATAGATGCAGTTTCACTTTTTGTGTGCAAAAAATACACCCATGTGTATCTGGTGAACTCATCCACTATGACCAACGCATACTTCTTCTTTGCAATAGACATGACATTTACTGGACCAAATAGATCAACATGTATAAGATGATAAGGCTCAAGAATTGATGATTCAGTCTTGCTCTTGAATGAGGATTTTCTTTGTTTGGCTTTCTGACATGAATCACAAAGACCATCAGGAGCAAATACTGTGTTTGGCAATCCTCTCACAAGATCTTTCTTGACCAGTTCATTTATATTGTTAAAATTTAAATGAGAGAGTTTCTTATGCCAATTCCAACTTTCTTCAATTGATGCTCTACTTAACAGACAGATTGCAGAGCCATCAGCACTTGTTGAAAGCTTAGCTTCATAAATGTTACCACGTCTATATCCTTTCAGAACAACTTTGCCTTTAGATTTACTCACAATTTCACAGTGTTCTTCAAAGAAATCAACATAATAACCTCTGTCACAGATTTGACTTATACTCAGAAGGTTGTATTTAAGTCCTGAGACCAGAGCTACTTCTTTAATGATGACATTCCCAAGATTGATATTGCCATATCCCAATGTTTTTCCAATGTTGCCATCTCCATAAGAAACACTTGGGCCAGCTTTCTCCACAAAGTCTGATAGCAGGGCCTTATTTCCAGTCATATGACCTGAACATCCACTGTCCAGAACTAGAATATTCTTCCTGTTGCCCTGCAATCATAAGGACCACTAATTATTAGTTTTAAGGACCCAGACTTGCTTGGATCCTTTGGTCTTATTAAGTTTGTTAACATTTGCAGCGGATTTAGCATCAGAGTTTATGTTAACATTTTTCTTATCAGAATTTACATTATCAGACTTTGACACAATTTCCTTTTCTTCTTTATCATCTAGGTAACCTAGTCCTTCTTTTCTGTTAGATATATTTGATAATGTCATGGCTAATATGTCTTATGTATAGCTTTCAGATCTTGTGTGAACAGGATAGATCAGTACTTAACTGTTGATCAGTGCTTATACTGGAAGTCAGGACTTAAGGATATCAGTACTTATATTATCAGGAGATAATCATCAGAAGATAGATATCAGAACTTAAGTGTTGAAGGACGATCAGATAAGGACAGTAGCTGATTAAAGGAAAGAAGATAGAGATAAAACATAAGAAGAGATATGCATGAAGAAGGAATTCCATGAAGAATGGAATACTTGGAATAGAAGATATCTGATTGATATATTTTAGGAAGCAGAATTATATTCCATATCAATTAGCGATTATCTTGTAACTGTGTAATATATAAACACAGGCATAGGGTTTACACTATAAGTGTTATCATTATCGAAGTTATTAATATATATAACCCTAGCAGCTCTCATGATATTTGTTCATCACTGAGAGGTAACAGTTCCATATTGTAACAGAGTTTATTGTTTCAATAAAGTTTGTTTTCTGTTACTCAAGTTCTTTAAGTTCGATTTGAGTGTACTATACACTGTATTCACCCCCTCTACAGTGTGTGTGTGTGTGTGACCTAACAATTGGTATCAGAGCCTATCTGTTAACTTACATACAGTTAAAGATCCAAACACAATCATGTTGGACACAGAAACTCCAACTAAGCCTACCACAACTGAGGAACCACCAAAGACACAAATTCAGAGTCGGTATGAGACCATCAGAGTTCCCATACTGAGACCATCTGAATATCCCATATGGAAGGTAAGGATGACCATGTTCCTGGAAGCAACAGATCCAGAATACCTGGATAGAATCAAGGAAGGTCCTCACAAACCAACCAAACTCGCTGTTGTAGTTGCAGGTGAAACAGCAATGACCGTACCAAAGGAGAAGAGTGATTATACTGCTGAGGACATAGCATCAATTGCTAAGGATGCTAAGGTACGACACTTACTGCATAGTGCCATTGATAATGTAATGTCAAGCAGGGTAATCAACTGCAAGACTGCTAAGGAGATATGGGATGCTCTGGAAACAAGATGTCAGGGAACTGACACAATTAAGAAGAACAGGAAGACAATACTCACTCAAGAGTATGAACACTTTGATTCAAAGACTAATGAGTCATTGAATGATTTATATGATAGATTTGTCAAACTTTTGAATGATTTGTCATTGGTTGATAAAGAGTATGATCTTGAAGATTCAAACCTTAAGTTCCTGTTAGCTCTTCCTGAATGCTGGGATTTGAAGGCAATGACAATAAGAGACAACTACAATCTTGATGAAACAACTCTTGACAAAATCTATGGAATGCTCAAGACACACGAGCTGGAGATGGAACAAAGAAGCAAGAGGAAAGGAGGAAAGTCAAGGACAGTTGCTCTTAAGGCTGAAGAAGAATTCCCCAAAGCAGCTTCCTCAAAGAAAGACAAGGGTGAAGCTCTTTTCATAAAGTCTGATACTGAGTCATCAAGTTCTGAGAGTGATGATGACTCAGATTCTGAAAGCTTGCCTGAGACTGATGCTGATGAGGAGATGATGAAGCTGTGTGCTCTTATGGTGAAAGGAATCACAAAGATTGCATACAGGAAGTTCAGGAAGGGAAAGAAGGTTTCCAGGAAAAGCATAAGTTCTGATAAGAAGAATTTCAGAAGATCTGAAGGCAGAGGAGGAAAGTCTGACAGAGGAGATTACACCAATGTTAAATGCTATAACTGTGGTGAGAAAGGCCACATATCTCCTGACTGCAAGAAGGTAAAGGGTGACAGAGGCAAGGCTCTTGTCACAAAGCAGAAAAGCTGGACAGACACTTCAGACTCTGAAAGTGAGGAGAACTATGCATTGATGGCAAATACTGATAAAGAAAGTGCTGAGAGCAGTTCTGAAGCTGCTGAAACAAAGGTACCTCAGACTACTTATACTTTTCATACTGATGATATTAATGAGTTGAGAAGATATCTTAAAACCATGTTTATTAGCCATAGAGATCAAACTTTAACATGTGAAAGATTAACTTCTGAAAATCTTGCATATAAGAAAAGAAATGATTTCTTAGAAAAAGAATTAGTCATATTCCATCAAACTCAGAAGGATAGAGATGATGCTTTTTATGTTAGGGATGAAGTGCTAAAAATGAATGAATCTCTAAAAACTGAGTTAGAAAAGGAAAGAGAAATAATCAGGATTTGGACTAACTCTGGCAGAACAACTCAAAATTTGCTAAGTAGTGAAAATTGGAATGAGGGCTTAGGTTATGGAGAAAATAAGAATGATAAAGGAACTGAAGAAATTAAGCCTGTTGTTAAGCAAAAGCCAAAGTTAAAACCTGTTAAGTTTGTAACTGTAAAGTCTGATAATGAGAAATCAGAAGTTAAAGAGGAATTAACTTCTGACAAACTAAAACAGGAAAAGACAGCTGAAGTAAACATAGGCTTAATGACAAAGAAGCAGCTTAAGCATAAGCTGAAAGATGTCAAGAATGCAAACAAGGTAAAATCACCTAGGAAAAATAGGAATGGAAAGGAAGGTGTGAATAAAAGCAATGATTATAAACCTGTTCCTGATGCACCTAGGAAAACATGTCATAACTGTGGAAGTTCTAACCATCTGGCTTCTTTTTGCAGGAAAAATAAGAATATTAACTCCTTACCTTCGAAATCAGGAGTTAAGAGTCAGTCAGTTAGATACAAACCACAAAATCCTTGTTTTCATTGTGGTAGTTTATGGCATTCCATTTATACTTGTAAGGAATATCATAGTCTGTACTATGATTATTATCAAATAAAACCTTCTTTGAAGAAAGTTTCCATAAACTCTGATTCAAAGTCTAGTATAAATTCTGATGCAAAGTCTGATATAAAGTCTGATAAAAAGAATGTTAGCATAAACGCTGAAACTAATTCCGCTGCAAATGCTAATAAACTTAAAAAGGCCAAAGGATCCAAGCAAGTCTGGGTCCTTAAAACTAACCAATAGTGGTCTTTGTGATTGTAGGGCAACAGGAAAAACATCTTGGTTCTGGACAATGGATGTTCAGGATATATGACTGGAAATAAAGCCCTACTATCAGACTGTGGAGAAAGCTGGCCCAGGAGTTTCTTATGGAGATGGCAACATGGGAAAGACTCTGGGATATGGAAATATCAATCTTGGGAATGTCATAATTGAATCAGTAGCTCTTGTCTCGGGACTTAAACACAATCTGCTAAGTGTGAGTCAAATCTGTGACAGAGGTTATCATGTGGATTTCTTTGAAGAACACTGTGAAGTTGTAAGTAATTCTACAGGCAAAGTGGTTCCGAAAGGTTACAGACATGATAACATATATGAAGCCAGACTTTCAACAAATTCTGATGGTTCTGCAATCTGTCTGTTAAGCAGAGCATTAATTGAAGAAAGCTGGAATTGGCACAAGAGACTCTTTCATTTAAATTTCAACAACATAAATGAGCTAGTAAAGAAAGATCTTGTGAGAGGACTGCCAAAATCAGTATTTTCTCCTGATGGTCTCTGTGATTCATGTCAAAAGGCAAAACAAAGAAAATCTTCATTCAAGAGCAAAACTGAATCCTCAATTCTTGAGCCTTATCACTTACTGCATGTTGATCTATTTGGTCCAATCAATGTCATGTCCATTGTAAAGAAGAAATATGCTATGGTTATAGTGGATGAGTTCACAAGATACACTTGGGTGTATTTCTTGCACAAGAAGAATGAAACTGCATCTACTATAACTGATCATGTCAGACAGCTGGATAAATTAAACAAAGATTCTGTTAAAATAATAAGAAGTGATAATCGCACTGAGTTCAAGAATTCAATCATGGAAGAATTCTGCAAAAAGCATGGAATAAAGCAGGAATTTTCTGTACCTGGAACTCCACAACAGAATGGAGTTGTAGAAAGAAAAAACATGACTCTTATTGAAGTTGCACGAACTATGCTTGATGAAGCAAAGCTACCAACCTATTTTTGGGCTGAAGCTGTGTAGACTGCTTGTTTTACACAGAATGTTACACTCATAAACAAGCATGGAAAAACACCATATGAGATGGTGAAGAAAAAGAAGCCAAATCTGAAATACTTTCATGTATTTGGATGCAAGTATTTTGTTCTTAAGACTCATCCTGAATAGCTGTCAAAATTTGATTTAAAAGCTGATGAAGGAATTTTTGTTGGATATCCACTTTCCACAAAAGCCTTCAGAGTCTACAATTTAAGAACAAGGGTTGTCATGGAATCTATCAATGTATCTTTTGATGATAAAAAGATTACTGGACTTGAAGATTTCAATGATCATGATCAGCTGAGATTTGAAAATGAAAATATAAATTCTGATTCTGTAAATTCTGATGACCTAAATCCTGATCCTGTAAGTTCTGACGGGGTAAATTCTGATATCATTGAAACTGTGGTAAATACTCCAAAGGAAAATGCACCTATTCAGGGGGAGCAAGTTGATGATCATACCACATCTCAAGACTCTCAAGAAGCATCAGAACCTATCACTGGCTCTTCAAGTTCTGATTCATCACGTGCTGATGAGCCAAATTCTGACAATTTTGGAAACTCTGATTCCTCAATTCCTGAAGGATCCAACTCAAATTCTGGAATCTCAGAGAGCATAACTTCAGGGGGAGCATCAGAAAATGCTGATGGAGACAGCATGGATCATGGGGGAGGATCTAGTTCTAGAGATCAACTTCCATTTACAAAGAAGTGGACTAAATCACATACACCTGACTTAATAATTGGAGATCCTGAAGCAGGTGTCAGAACTACTACAACAACAACAAATGAATGTCTCTATCATTCTTTTCTATCTCAGAATGAACCAAAGAAAGTGGAAGAAGCTCTTCAAGATGCTGATTGGGTGCAAGCAATGCAGGAAGAGTTAAATGAATTTGAAAGAAATAAAGTCTGGACCCTAGTGCCAAGACCAAAGAACAGGTCCAGTGTTGGCATAAAATGGGTATTCAAAAACAAAACTGACAGTGATGGCATAATTACAAGAAACAAAGCAAGGTTGGTTGCTAAAGGTTACTCTCAACAGGAGGGTATTGGCTATGATGAAACATTTGCTCCAGTTGCTAGATTGGAAGCCATAAGAATCTTTTTGGCTTATGCCGCTCACAAAAAGTTTAAAGTCTTTCAAATGGATGTGAAAAGTGCTTTTCTCAATGGGGAATTAGAGGAAAATGTATATGTTGAACAACCTCCAGGCTTTGTAGATCCAAAATTTCCAAATCATGTCTACAGGCTTGACAAAGCACTTTATGGCCTTAAGCAAGCTCCTAGAGCATGGTATGAGACTCTAGCTCAATTACTTCTGGAAAGTGGATTTACTAGAGGCACAATTGATAAAAACTTTGTTCTACCTCAACCATAGAAAGTACTTACTTTTGGTACAGATATATGTTGATGATATCATCTTTGGCTCTACAAATACAAAACTTTGTGAAAGATTTTCCAAGTTAATGCAGTCAAGATATCAAATGAGTATGATGGGAGAGTTTAACCATTTTTACCAAACAACTTCATACTAAGATCATGAAGAGTTATACCTTCCTTGAAGCTTTTAATCAATGAAAGATCCTTGGAAAGTCTATGGGAGACTAGATCCACCTTTAAACAACCTTGATCTTTTAATCAAAATCAAGAAACACAGAGTTAGATCTTCAAGTTACTATTCACCCTAAACTTTTAGGAATTGTTTAACTAGGTAAAGCTTGGAATCGTGGATCCAAACTTATAGCATAACTAAGTTATGCATTATGGAAGCTAAGAAAACAAACCTTATAATTTTTGAAGGTGTAGAGCTTGGACTTTGAATTTCTAAACCTCCAGTTTTCATGAAAAAGTCAAAGCTACAAGGTGGGGAGAAAAGAAAGGAGTTGCTTGGTTGATTACTTGGTTAAAAATGTGATTAGAATACTTGGTGGAGGTTTAATCTTGGATAAATATCTTGATTAATGCTTGCATCACCATGCTTACCTCACCATCTAGCCACTTGTCTAAGTCTTATGGAGTGATGATGTCATCTAGTTTCTACTCCACTTGATTAATCTCCCTTGCTTTTTTTGACAAGCTTGTCTCTTGGTCGCTTATTTATTTTACGGTTCGCTTAACTCTCATTCTCGTTAATCGTTTGAGGGATCATATCCGGGATCCTGTTACTTGGGATTCCATAAACCTTTCTTAATATTTTATACTCCTTTAATAATCCTCTCTTCTAATCCTTAAATTTAAATCCTTTTAATCATATAACCTTATACTCAATTCTTTCGGTATCTGGTGGATTTTCGGGAAAAAATCAAAGTGTTCGAATTCGAATTCCGACGACCTTTATATATACTCATTTATTTTATGGAATACTAATACGATCTCAGAATTTCTGTAACAATACTCCTATATATTGTGGTTTGAGAATTTTCCTTAATCAGCATCATTAGCAAAAAGTTACTATTCATTAGGGTTTCAAATATTTCCAAAATTTGGGGTTATTATAGTCTCCCCTCCTTAAAAGGATTCCGTCTCGGAATCAGATAGAAAACAGTTGAGGATGCTTTTCTAGCATTGCGCTTTCTAACTCTTAAGTCAAATTTTTTTTCCACACTGTGGTTTTACCACAAAACTTTGACTAGTCCGATAACCCTATTCCTAAGCACTTGCTCCTTTCAATCCATAACCCTTATTGGTTGCTCCATATAGGTCAAGTCTGGTTGCATGTCTATGCGCTCATATTCTCCTATATGTCCGACATTCGGATTATGCTTCCTTAATATTGATATGTGGAACACGTTATGAACTTGCTACAGGTTTGAGGGTAGGGCTAACTTATATGCTAACTTCCCAATACGTTTAAATCTCCAAGGGTCCAATAAATCATGGACTTGGCTTTCCTTTCTTTTCGAACCTCATTAATCCTTTCCAAGGGATTTTCTTTAATAATACTAGGTTCCCTACTTCATACTCTTTGTCCTTTTGGGCCAAATCGACATACTTCTCTAGTCGATCTTGGGCTGCTACCAACTGTCCCTTGATTAGATCTATCATGTCCTTGGTCCTTTGGGTCACTATTGGCCCGAACATCTTGCGCTCTCCAACTTCATCTTGATAAAAGGGAGATCAGCATTGTCTTCCCTAAAGGGCCCCTAAGGCGTCATCCCGATACTGACATAAATCTATTATCGCAAGAAAACTCGATTCGTGCTAAGTGATCATTCCAAATTTCTTTCAAGTCTATCACACAGACTCTCATTATATCATCTAGCTCTACAACTTTCGCTTCTCAATACCTATTCTTTTCCAGTTTTCAATCGTTACTATCTTCCGTACAGAATACTAATCTGGATATACCTTTACTTGCTAGAGGTTTATAACCTTTTAATAAACGCGTCAACCTTAGTATCACGAACATGTTAGAATCGGAATACCGCCGCACTGATACTACTTTATTTCTAGCTGCTTCCATATTTGAAAGCTTGATCCATCATATAGAAGTAAAAGAATTTATTCAGAGATCACTATGATCATGAACACTTGTTACATCGTATAGTTAGTACAGACCTTTAGTACTTGACAAACAATTAAACAACATTTGGTATCCTACTAGGCTTCTATCACACAGATAGATAGTCATTCGGCAATACCTCCCCTTCTGGAAGGGTTGTTCTTCTCAGTTTACACGAAAATGAAAAGAAGAGAAAAGAAAGAATTTAAGAGAATTATATAAAAATATTACCATAAAACATTTGGCTTGGAGTCTACCTCTGAACTATAGAGGTTTATCACAGGAGAACAAAACATATATATGTCTATATCTCAACATCAAGTATTATAGCATCGCAATTCATGTTCATGAATCTTTTACTATTCCGTCCATCGTTCTATGAACCCATGCTCTTGCTCGAGCTTATAAACAATCACCGTTGAAACTCCCTCGACAGCGAAAATCAAATATGGGATTTCATTATAGACATCATCGTTACTAGAATTCTATGCTTGTACTGCAACCTTCCTCGTATAGTAATACGACTCTCTATTGATAAGAAGGAATAAATATTCAATAGGTAGATAATCGACTAGTTAGTCTATTAGTGATAACTTATACACCACCATGACCCGATTAGTGGTACTCAATCTTAACATCTGTTATCGTCTCATTATTCAAAGAATCGTTGTTGCATTGCTATAGTCCACCGCGGACCTACGGTAGTCATTCGTTTTCCTTGAAATCTTAATAGCTAACCATAAAGAGTCCATACCTGTCTTATCGAATTCTTATAAGGAGGTAACATAATCACCATTCGTGATTCATGAAGAACACTCCTGAACTTGACATACATATGACATGAAGCAGATAGAATTGCAGAGGAGTTTCAATCAAAGTAACGATAGCAGTTTAATACCATTATTAACCATATGTCTTTATTAGGAGACATGAAGCTCAAAAGTTTATTTAGTCCTTTCGTAACATGATCCTGGCTTATCTCAAGATAGGACCTTCTAAGATAGGTTGCCCGCTCACGAAGATAACATGAATTAAATCTTCACCATCCTACTATTATGGTTGAGTATTGCATAATCATCAGAAGGAATTTTAATCTTTCACACTATAATACAACCTTCATGGCTTTAACCATCATTATTGTATTCCTCTTGCACGAGCGCTTATAACTGCTCTCGTACACTTAGAGTGTCGGCCACCTCATTATCCTTTCCTGATAGTAATAGTTCCTTACAATCAATGTCTTTTGAACGATCTTCAACTAAATTTTCTACCTCATTTCTAATCACTACTTGTGTGAAAATGCTCTTCCTTAAAATTTGGTGAGGAAAAAAAATCACCATTTTTACGTAAGTTATTGCCTCGGTCATTAGATGTGAACATTGTCACGACTAACCCTCGATCATACTTAGGACGTGTCTTATCTTGGGTCCTTCTTGTTTTCACCAATCTCGACCCTCATTGGGTCGATCTATACTTTCTTATGGTTCAATACGTGCCCCACCTGGCATTATTATAATTACGTCATATTTCCTTTATCAAAATTTCTATTCTTGAGAACCTTGAATATTACCTTTCTCCTTGTAAAACCTCTAAGGTTATCCTTAAATCCTTCATCATGTACACCCTAGGTACAGGGCATATCAAGATACCATTTACTAATACTAGAATCATTGTCAATGTACTTCTAAAAAATTTATCCATTGATCCTTAAGGTTGTTGTTACTTTAATCCTTTCCAATTCATACTGTCAAAACTTATATTGTCCCTATTAAGGGTGAAATGCCAACCTTTATGCATTCCCCTAGGGTTCATCTCAAGTTATCGAGGTTCTATCCTTAATTCCACCTTTAAAAAGGTACTTGCATCCTTCCATGGATAAACAAGTCATATATCCTTGATAGATTATCTTATTCAATCATTCTCACCTCGATAGTCTATACCAAATTTCACAATAGCATCCTTATTTAAGCTGAGGTCAATCCATATGGCCTCCAAAAGATAACAATGGTTATCCGCTTTTCTTTCCCGATTTGGTAATGATAACAGGGATGTTCTGGAAGATATTGGTCGTGTTCAATGTAAACTTTTTAGTTCTAACTATTCATTTATCTCCATTATTTATCTCAACCGTCATCTCAATCTTGGGATATCTTTTATACCTGGTGTCTCCCTTTTTGGGTATCAAGCCACCGGTCTTACATACACTTCATATTCTTGAAGGTCACTTCCTTCATCCCATTTTCCTAATTTCTTTTTATCCTGTCTCCTCACTCCATCTGTGTTTCCTTATTAATCCATCGGTCTATATCAAAGTTTCATCGAATACTCTCAACTTAAAGGGGATTAATTATACATATTGCTTACGCCTTCAAACTTTGACTTTATCTCATGATCAGTCACCATCGCGCTAATCATGACACACTTCTCTATATTTATTTCTAGGGTTTCTTAGGATTTCACATACCTAACTCCCTTATCGCTTCTCAATTCTATTTCTTTTATATCCCTTTATACTCCTTCCCCTTTCAGTCTTTTATTTTCGTTTCTATTACAACCATTTCATGAACCAAGACAACATAAGCATTGATTTCAAACATCCCGTCATTCTGGATTCGTGTCCTTCAGATGAACCTTGACGATTTTCACAACCTAGATTTATGATTCATCATACTTGTCCGCCTCTAGCCTGGTTCTAAAACTTCTACACTATCTCTCTATCTTCCTTAGCCTTCCACCAGCGGGTGGCCTCTCTCTTAGGAAGGTAAGTGGCAAAAACAGTCTTTCGCGCTTCGTCAATCATTTAGAATCTCAAATGATCCATATATTTCCTTTAGCCAGGCTCTTGCCTCGACTGGGTCAGCTTGTTCCTTGGAACTCTGAGAGCTTAGCGACTTAAAGGTCCTGAAAGAATTTCCCACCGCATTGTTTCCTCAAGGTGGTGGTTGGGGATAAAAGTATAAGTTTTGTTTAGGTAGGTCCATGAATCGCCCAATAGGAGTACCATCCTGGTTCTTCCTATCTTACTCAACTTCTATTTTCTCATTATGAAATGTTTCATCGTTCTCCCATAATCGGGGTTATCTTATACGTTAAAATCCTTGTTTTCCACTTCATTATGTTATGGGTTCCTTCTTTCTTGATGGCGACCTCCCTGACTATCACATTCAGGGTTTGCCATAAATCTTTTTCCTCAAACTATGGCTTTCATCTAAGATCTCATCTTTAAGCTCTTGAACATTGAAACCCAATTTCTGTCGGAATACCTCATTATTCCCTTATCATCTTTCTCGGTATTAATCTCTTCTCCTGTCATTGGCTCTTTGCCTTCATTCATCACTTTTTCTTGGCACAATATGATATTTTCCAATAATTCGGGTTGCATTGCAATCTCGACAGCTTTTTGGTACCGGCTTCGGTTACCTTCACTTCTATTTCTATTTTCTCAAAATCTTTTATCAACTCTCCCAAAGACATTATCATCTTAAGTCTCTCCTTTTTACTAAAGACGTCGGCCACCATATTGGCTTTTCCTGGATGATAAAGAATATCACAATCATAATCCTTGATTAGCTCTAACCACCTCCTCTGGCACATGTTGAGCTCTTTCTGCGTGAAAATGTACTAGAGCTCTTATGGTTTGTGTAAATCTCGCACCTCTCTCCATATAAGTAGTGCCTCCAATCTTTAGGGTAAAACTATTGTCGTGAGCTCAAGATCATGGGTGGGGATATTGGATTCTATATTCCCTTAATTGTCTTAACGTGTACGCGATTACCTTACCGTGCTGCATAAGCACGCACCCTAATACCTTGTGCGAAGCGTCACCATAAATCACAAAATCTCCTTTTTCCCTCCGGCAACGTCAACGTAGGGGTCGTCACCAATCTTTTCTTCAATTCTTGGAAGCTGTTCTCGCATTCCTCTGTCCATTCGAACTTTTCAATCTTACGAGTAAACCACATTTAAAAGGGCTGCTATCTTTGCAAACTTGAACGAATCTACGGTAGTAACCGACCAATCCTATCTCTGGTAGTCACCCTGACTACGGTCATTAATTCCTTCGACCATCTCTCCAGTCTTGTTAGGATCCTTCACGAGATCCTCCTCAGCAATAATCCCTTCTGGGATAACATCCTCAACCTCTACATCCTTAATATGAACATCATCTGCTCCCTCGTTAGGATGCTCCATTGGATCCACAATCTGATCCCCAATATGTAGTAAAACATCATCGTATTATTGCTCTTGAACTTCAGAGTTCGGAGTCCCGCTACCATATACGATAACGAACTACGCTTCTATCACGATATTCATAAGGTTTCCCGTAAGGGTTTTAACTTTCAGTACTACGTTAGGTAGTCCGACTATGAACTTGGCAAGAGTTCTTATTAGTGAACTTATAATTTTAACGTCACATCATCTCTAAGGTTTATAACGCTTAGCTCTGATACCATTTCTGTAACAACCCCAAATCCGGGGTCGGGGATCCGGGTTTTCACGAGTTCCATTTCCCTTAATAACACTCAATCTTAATAAACAACCAACTACTGCGTACGGTGACCCCACAATATACATACACCACAAGTTATAGTCTCAGAGATGAATACCAAAAATAACACAAGTCATTTTATTTCACAATTATAAGTCATTACACCTCAAAAGGGTTTCTGAATAACTTTACATATTCTTTGCCATTATTACTATTCATAAATATACATAAGTCTGATACATCAACAATTGAAAACCTAGCCTATTGGTAGTTCCTACCTCAGCTACAGCGGCATCAACGCCTACAGGAAACTGCGGAACGTTTCCTATCCGCTCACGAATTGGGAGCTTGGTCATGTTTATCTTGTCTAGCTGTTGTTATGTGATGAAAGAATAAAGTAAGGGTGAGCAACAAGCCCACCAAAATAACATGTATAATAATTAACAATATATGAGCATTCTCATAGTACTCATGAAAGTCTTGGTCAACCAGAATTGAACCAAGTTTGATATCTTAACGCGACCAAGTCACAAAATAATCAGTATATATGTATATATACTTTTCAAAATCTTGGAAATCCTCTTCCATACATAATATACACAGAGTTCCAGTTTAACTGTATAAAAATATCGTTGCAAGGTGATCTCATATATCTAACCTTGTCTCAACGTTTTTCTGAAAATCTTTGTCATACATAAGATAATCACTAACTAGATATAAGTTAAAAAGATGAAGTTACAAGATACTCCAATATACTTATATCTTTTCTGAATACTGTTTGAACTACAACCGTTCAAGGTATAATCAGTTTCAAAAGTTCACCACATAGATGAGACTACAAGATAAGAATTGAATAGAATCAATCTTTAAAATATCATTCAAAAGAAATGAAGTTACGAGATACTTTATTAAGTCCCAATATATATATATATATATACCTATATATCTCTCTCATACTTTCCTTAAAAACCTCTGTTATGAACAGTATAAACAGAGTTGTAATACCCAATAAATTTGGAAAGAAGAAAACTTTGGCATAAACCTGGTAGGACCTTATGCTGGACTGCCACTCAGCCACTTACGCTTTGATGGACTTCCACTCAACCACTTACACATTGATGGACTCCCACTGAGCCCATGTCGCTTATGCCGATGCATTTAGATTGGGCTTACTTCCCGAATATTGGGCAAGTAATCAGACTCTTTTATCAAATTAGCAACTTCTTTGCACCAAAAATACACCACGGAGCCGGGTCCCTTAGGTTTTGAGCAAGTATTTAAATCCCCTTCGAAAGGAAGATCTTAAAATTTGAAAATGAGTTTTGGGATCCTCTCTAACTTTTAAAACCATTTTGAAGACTCGAGAACATTTTTAAAAAGCGTTTGGAATAAGGATGATCTGATAGAATAAATCAATTCCAAGATAATCAAAGAATATCTGAATATTATGCTATAAATAATATTCCACTAACGAATAGCTTTTAAAAAAGCAAATGTAGTAAAAGTTTTAAAAATAACTTTCTGAAAATATTTAAGGTAAGAATGATTGACGATATCAATCCTTTCCCGAATACTTGGCGAATAACGAAACATTATTCTTTAAGAAAATAAAGAATATTATTTAATAAAATAAATGAAGTCATAAGTCCTCGAATGAATATTCAAACTAATATTCACTTATAATTTAAAACTATCGAATAAACATTATTCGATTAATAGTTTTAAAAACTATATACATATATATATAATATACTCGGGAACATCGCCTCCCGGTTTAGAAAAATGTTCAACTCTGGGTCCCCTATACTAAGGGTATACGCAAGTACTGCTTATCTCTAGCATAGGCATTATGTAGTTTATAAGCAAGTAAATTGACAATGAAATATCAAGATCTCAAAACAGGCTTGCATATATATATATATATATCATATCAACATGCTTCAATATATCGCAAGATTTGCTAATAACAATCATGCACTTATCATAAGATAATGCATATATATATATATTTACATCACAACAACAGTATAACAGGTAGGAAACTTGCCTGAGTGTTCCGGGGTAGACTTAAGATTAGAGTGGGTCCGGTAACCTTAGAATAATAACATAAGCCGAAATTAGACCAGGTCGCTTAAGAAACTAGTCAAAACTCACTCATACCCTAACGGTCGCTTACGGTCGCTTATACGCTTAATGATTTGCGTTAATCGCTCACGTACCCTCGACTCCACCAATTTTAATAAATTAACCGTTACGAATTTTAAGGCGACTCTTTCACGAGAACTTTACTAACTGCCTTATTCACTTGACATAATTCTCTCGTGTTTCGATTAATCATTTAAGGGTCTCAATTATGGTCTCAAAGTTACTCGAGGTTTCGGGGTTCGCTCGCGAAACGCTGTTACTTAAAATGGTCGTTTCTCATCGCTCGTAATTCTGATTTAGGTGAACGACATATCAAAAGGAAGCTCGTAACATGAACTATCTAAACATGGCAAAGGTCAGAATCTTACAGTGAGTTCACGGGTCCTAAAGTTAAGAACAAAAACAGTCTAAGGTAAATCGGGCATTACGACGGCTATGTTTACGTGATTTCCCAAATTTTTCCAAATCAATTCAACACCAAACCATCATCAATCAATCCCGATACAACCATATGAGAATATCACTCATCAACCAATATTAAACCATTAAACTAAGCCCAAATCATACCAATAATCATCAAGAACAACTAGTGCTACTCTTAACTCCCAAAATCAACAAAAACACTTAATCAACTAAGATCTCAACATGACAAAACAACTACTACACTTGATCTATCATTCCATCATCATAACCATTTATACTAAACAACTTAATACTAAGATCATGAAGAGTTATACCTTCCTTGAAGCTTTTAATCAATGAAAGATCCTTGGAAAGTCTATGGGAGACTAGATCCACCTTTAAACAACCTTGATCTTTTAATCAAAATCAAGAAACACAAATTAGATCTTGAAGTTACTATTCACCCTAAACTTTTAGGAATTATTTAACTAGGTAAACCTTGGAATCTTGGATCCAAACTTATAGCATAACTAAGTTATGAATTATGGAAGCTAAGGAAATAAACCTTATAATTTTTGAAGGTGTGGAGCTTGGACTTTGAATTTCTAAATCTCCATTTTTCATGAAAAAGTCGAAGCTAGAAGGTGGGGAGAGAAGAAAGGAGTTGGTTGGTTGATTACTTGGTTACAAATGTGATTTGAATACTTGGTGGAGGTTTAATATTGGATAAATATCTTGATTAATGCTTGCATCACCATGCTTACCTCACCATCTAGCCACTTGTCTAATTATTATGGAGTGATGATGTCATCTAGTTTCTACTCCACTTGATTAATCTCCCTTGCTTCTTTTACAAGCTTGTCTCTTGGTCGCTTATTTGTTTTACGGTTCGCTTAACTCTCGTTCTCGTTAATCATTTTTGGGATCATATCCGGGATCTTGTTACTTGGGCTTCCATAAACCTATCTTAATATTTTATACTCCTTTAATGATCCTCTCTTATAATCCTTGAATTTAAATCCTTTTAATCATGTAACCTTATACTCAATTCTTTCGGTATCTGGTGGATTTTCGGGAAAAATCAAAGTGTTCGAATTCGAATTCGAATTGCGACGACCTTTATATACACTCATTTACTTTATGGAATACTAATATGATCTCAGAATTTCCGTAACAGTACTCCTATATAGTGCGGTTTGATAATTTTCCTTAATCAGCATCACCAGCAAAAAGTTACTATTCATCAGGGTTTCAAATATTTCCAAAAATTGGGGTTATTACATTCAGCATATCAGGATTTGTAATCTTCTGTTCTGTTGTTTCCAGATGTGCAATAGCTTGTGTTCTGGAAATAGGATATGTATTATCTTTCCAATGAGCATTCCAAAGATTATTAAATAATCCTTTTCTTTCGTAGCATCTAACTCTTTCATTTTTTGTTGTGTTACATGCATAAACATATCTTCAGGGAAGAAAGGATCATCCTCAGGATCTATAATAGAATTAGAAACATTAGCTTCTTTCACCATCATTAGATTCTTCAACAACAACCGGATTTTGCAGTAATGGCTGAACTTCATCACCAGCTTCAGCATGTAGAATAGAAATAGAAATTTGTGCAGTATGTGATCTAGTAGCTTCAGAAGCTTCCACAACTTCAGCAGTTAACTCCACATCTTCAAGTATTGTAGATAAATGAATTGGAGCTTCGAGATTATCTTCCAGAACTTCAGTTCCTGTAGAATCCTGTGGTGATTCTGAAATGGATGAAACATTATAAATGGACTGTTGTGCTACTACATCTTCAGCAACAACAGGGATTTTCTCAGGTGATGGTAAAGTAGAATAAATGGACTATTTTTCTAAAAAACAGGGATTATCTCATGTGGTGAAATAGAAGAATTTATGGACTGCAAGAAAGTATCAGTACTTAGATTTGCAGGGAGATTAATAGCCCTTGGTACATCAAAGTTTACTTGAGGTTCAACAGACTGTAGTTCAGCATCTGGAGTACATCAAAGTTTACTTGAGGTTCAACAGACTGTAGTTCAGCATCTGTTTCTTTAGTACTCTAAGCACCTGCAAACATATAGCAATCAAAAATTAATCTCTCTATTCTTTTAAATTATTCTCACTACTCCTCACACCACACATCTCATGACTTTTAATAGTCAGAGCTTCCTCACAAGGATTACTAAATCCTATCTCTCATCTACCTCTCCTTTTTCCCGGAAGGATCCCGCCTCTCTTAAATTCTGTTTTTCTCTCAATCTTTTCACACATCTCACAGAAAAAGGCTCAGAAAGACTGTCTTACAAAAATAAGAGGTGGCTAAAGAAGGGTGATATGTGGTCATACAACTAGAGGTAGTCCTAAAATAAGATCTAGAAGTAATCATACCAACATGATTTATATCATGGAAAATAAATGCTGAAAAGAACAAATCAGTATTTAGAATAAATGCTGATAAAGTAATACAGTATATATACCTTGTGAATCTGAAGATGCAGATTCCGTGTGAACATTCAGTTGTGTACTGAGAAAATATAAGTAGACAGTTGAGACGGATGAACTCCACCTTCAGCATCTATAATAAGAGTCATTGCAGCAGGAGTAAGGCTTGTATTGCAACTTTGATGCAATGGTTCTTGTGTAGCTGGAGAATCAGGAGTTGCTGGATGACTTTGACAACCAGGTTCTTGTGTACTCTTCTCCACAATTGCAGTAATAGACTCCTGAGCAGTTTCAACTAGAGGTTCTTGCTTTTCAATATATGCTGCACCACTTTGAGGTGCAGGTTCTTGTGGGATTGGATCAGGAGATGTAGCTTCTGTACCCCTTTGAGATACAGGTTCTTGTGTGCTTGATCCTGGAAAAAGTCCTTTTCCTTGCAACCTCTTGACACTAGCTTCTACTTTCTCATGAGAGACTTCCCTTTCTCTCTTGTAATATTGCGTGACTGGAGTTTCAAACAGTTCTACAAGTGCTTCAGTAGTAGACTGGATGCCAGAATATGGATTTGATACACTATGTGTCTCCTCATCAATTTCCTATTTAATCTGGAGCAAGTGCTGATTGTAATAATCTTTGACCAATCTTCTTTTCTTGGGTCTGAGATTTACACCTGTATCAGCAGCTGTGTCTTTTATAGTTGATAGAACAACTGGTCTTGGAGAAGAATAAGATAAAAGGTTTGGAAATATGGAAGATAAGGCAACATAGTCCTCATCTGTATCTGATTCTAATCCAGCAAGTACAAGTTTCCTCTTTATAAAATCTGAAGGTTTTGAAAAATGAGGAACTTGAGATGCTTCATCTTTTGGCTTAGTTACAGCAGGATTTGTAGCTCCTTTAGCCAATTCTTTATTTCTTTTTACAATAGGTGTCTTTTGAGAGACACCTGAGATGGCTTACTTTTGTGATTGTTTTGATGGTTGAGTTTGTGTTTGGATTTGTGTTTGAGTTGTTGTGCTGGGGTGAACTACATGGGGGTTTTCAATGGTGATTTTCTGCAGTTTAGCACTCTGACTGTTAAGCAAGCCATAAGTTTCAGGAAGCCTTGCTAAAAGCAAGTTTCTTGCAACTAGTGGTAACCTCAAAGGAGCTAAATTCAACTATTTTTCATCTTGTAAAATTAAGTCAGAAAAAGCCCTTTTGTCAACTTGAACACTGACACTATTTGATTAGAGGGGATAAGGATATTAGGAAAACAAGCATTGAAATCAACTGACATAATCTAGAATAATATACTATATTTTTATCAGCATTTATCCTACCACCAATAAAAGATATAACTACTATACCATAATCATAATGTGAACCATGAATTAGAGAGTACCCTATCTGCTTTGTCATAACGGGCACGACATCAAAATTTGAAGATTTGTTGTTAAAGGCCTCTGTGATGTAATCAAAGAAGAAATTCCATTCCTTCCTTAGCCCATTGCTTTTTAATTGACCAAGGTTCTTCAAGTCCTTGTCGTAGTCAATCTCAGTAAAGAATATCCACATCTCAATATCACCTATCGGTCTTGTGTAGGAGGTATAAGTAGGCAACTGTAATGCATCCCTTACAAGGAGTTACAATCCTTGTTCTATTGTAAAATTCAAATATAAGGCTTGGAGATCCATTAGCTCCTCCATCATCAAATACTCCAATCCTCCAGATAGCAAGCACCTGGTCACCAGAGATTGTGGGTGGAGCTATGAGAGCAAACCCAATCTCGCTAGACCTAAGAAAGTCCTGAAAAATGTGAAAATCAACTTTCACGCTGTTCTTAGTCAGGATAGCTGAATAGTTGTTAGTCACAATGTAACAACCCAAATCCGGGGTCAAGATTTGGTGTCACTAAACAATCTTTACATAAAATAAAAGAATATTCAATTAACCCCTCGAGTCCGGATTGTTTACAGGTTATGGTATGAAACAAGAATCTAACCTTCCACAATTCATAACAACTATAATACGAGTGTAAATACCTTTATGCTAAAGTCCTTGACATATTTTTATAACATTTTCGTCCTTTTGCAGCGGAGATCTCTTTAACTTCTACCGTCTAACAAAAGCTATTCACTTTTATTCTTATTTGCTTCTGAAAGAAATAAGAATTTACAAAGTAAGAGTGAGCCAAAAATGCCCAGCAAGTATATAATTTGAGTTTCAAGCATTGATATCCAAGGAAAATTTCCGGACAAAATCTTTAAACAATTTTAAACAATTCTATTTATACGAGAGAGTTGAGCGGATAAACATTGGCAGTTACAAGCCTTTAATTATAATTCCAAAAGTGATAAGTGATTCCCAGATTCATCTCCTGAATCAGGGTTTCGTCCGGTTTTGGAATCATAAAAATTTTCTTGAAAGAATGCCGTTAATGGCAATCAAAAACATATTTGACTGGACACTAGTTCACACTCATATCCTGCTGATCAGTTATGATATAGTATAGATCTATATCTCCCTATATGGATCCAGTCGGGTACCCAGGCTCTACGACCCATCTCAAGGATCCGGTTATGTCTCGGTCCTTAGGATTAAGAACACTTAATCCCACACAACACTATCCAGCCCGTGGAGTATTTTGATGTCAAATCATTTTGATTTCAAAACATCCCAACTCAGGGTTCACAAATAACCCTAAAGAATGGTATTTGCTCAAGAGAGCAATCGAATTATAGGAACAATAATGAAAAGAACTTACATAATAAGAGTAATTACACCGAAATATAAAACATTTAACTATTCTGAACTTAGAATAGGAACGAAGAAATAATTGCAGTATTTTAAAAGAAAGTTCAGGAATACTTGCCTCGATAAGCTTTAACCACTATTATCGGTTGACTTTAGGATTGCCTTGAATATTTGTCTTTGTCGTCAGACCACTATCCTATTCTGGCTACGATTCCAATGCTCAGATCCTTCGATTGGAACTTTACTGAGCTCAAAGTCTAACCACTATATCACTCTTAGTCCGACACCACTCCTCGGGTCTTCCGACTAGGACCTACAGGGTTTGAAATACCCTCATTCAGATAATCGCCTCGCTTATCATAATATTTACTATCACTTATACCCATACAATTTCATAACCCGATTTGTATTTATATGTATTATTGAAATAAACATAGCAATTATGGTTCACATCTTCGAAACTCGGTTCAGTGTTTGTTTTCGGAAAGTACGTATACTCGTTGGTTTGAAAATAGTAGGGTGATTATAAAATATTTTGTTACCACACATAACTAGATTCGTATAACATAATTATATACTTTCGTTCGATGTCTCTGATAATTATAGATTACGTTCCCGTATTTTCGGAATTAATTTCCCGAAAATCGGGCAGCGTCTATGTTGTTTATCGGCCTACCCGTCGAAGCAATTCGATGTCAATCCAATCAAAACGACAACATCCAATCACAATTCACAATTCTCAATCATCGGTACAACTCAATTATTAATTATTTTTATTATCTGTGTTTCTGTGTCTTTATTCATATTTTTCAATTCACAATTCATTTTATCAACAAATTTATTTAATTATAATTTATTTCACGAAATCCACCTCAATTTAATTCCCGCAGAAATTAATAATAAAATAATTAAAATCCCAAATCGAACAAGGTAACACAGTCGAAGCAGAAACCACCAAAACACAACCACAACGCGCGTCACGCGCACAACAGAACCAAAGACAGGGCAACCAGAACACAGGCGACAACACCGCCTCTTGTCAACGAGCACACACACACACGTATAACACACACATATATAACACACACACGTATAACACACACACATATAACACACACACATATAACACACACAGGCACACAATCACGAACACACATACATATATATATATATAACTAAATCGAACAGAACCGAAGCAAGAGGAATCGCCGGAAGAACCGGCCGGAAAACTCACCGGGACACAAGAATCCGGGGAAAATCAGAGGAAAACAGAGAAAGAAGAAAGAGAGAAAGAATAAGGGAGATAGAGTGAAGAAATAAAGAGGAGAAATCGAATCTACCGAGAGATCGAACAAGAGAGATGAAGATAGGAGGGAATTGAGGGAGAGAGAGAACCCGAGAGAGGGAGAGGCGGCGAGGTCGAAGGAAAAAGGCGGTGGTAAGGAACAGAGAGGGGGGCTGTATTCGGGTCGCACTTATCAATTTCAACAAATAATTTACGAGTAACAATAACCCGAAAATTTATCCAAACGTATTTAAATCTTTTGAGATAATTAAAACTAATCATCAAAAAAATTTTATAATTTTAAAAATCATTTTTGAAATGCGCATTTAGATTCACATTTTACAATTTAACGAATAAATGGGTGGGTGAATAGAAGCCGGAATATTGCCAGGATAATTTTAAAATTCTTGAAATGTTTAAAAGTTAATAAACTAAAATTTTCATGATTTTTGAAGCATTTTGGAATTAAATACCGATTTTACAAGTAAATGAGATCAGAAAATCATTTAAAATTAAATAATCAATAAAATATTGATTTCTAAATTTTATAAACTCCTAAAAATAATAAATAAAATTATAAAACAACAAAAATGATTTTAGAAACAATTTTAGCATTTATGAGAATAGATATTCAATAAAATCATTTTAAGAACAAAATAATGCCATACAGTTCAATAATTAATTATACAAATAAGGTTCGTATCCAACAATTACCCAAAATTAACAATAAAATAACACACAGCTAATAAACTCATCACATATTTTATTTGCCTAATAATTCGATAATTGCATTTACATATCAGATCCGAAAATAGGTTAGTTAGCTGCTAAGTAACTAAAAAGACGATACGATTTTAATACCGGATTTGGATAATAATCAATACAGAGCTTCCTATAAAACATTTTATACGAAAATAAGATAATAATATCTCGCCTTTTGAGAATACGGATTTTTATCGATCTATAAAATGATTAGCGTATCAAAAATTTTATGTCGGCACTCATACAGGTCAAACCGTACCCCGGATCGAAAAAGTCAAAACATGAAAATTATTCAGAATCATCAGATAAGGTTAGGAAGGAGTTTTTGGAAGAGTTTAGGGTTGTAAAAACGCAAAAACGGTTGAAGTGGAATGCTTTCTGTATCTAAAAAGTAATTTTATAATCACATAAAATAATCATTATTATTCTATAAATCCTATAAAATCTCATAACACTCCAAAAATTTTCAGATAAATACCAAAACTATATATATTTTATTCTGGATAATTAAAGATTAAATATCTAAATTTTATCAGAAATAAACATCCAAATATTAATATCAATCATCAAATAATTTATCAAAATTCACGTAAAAATCACATAATAATTATTTATTGATAAAAATAATTACATAATATTTCACAAACGTTACACTTTCCCCTTAAAAGGATTCTGTCCTCAGAATCATGCTAAGGAACAGACCATGATATTTTTCGAGCATCTTACTTAAAATTTCTCAAAACTCATCATTTTCACCACTACTCAACA
The DNA here is from genome assembly GCF_009905375.1 of Apium graveolens. Classification (NCBI taxonomy): domain Eukaryota; kingdom Viridiplantae; phylum Streptophyta; class Magnoliopsida; order Apiales; family Apiaceae; genus Apium; species Apium graveolens. Next base: position 2,227,070 of record NC_133656.1, on the reverse strand, counting down.
GTCTTTTGACAATATCAACATCTATCAGTTGCTCATGCAATCCAATTCAAATTTCCATTCCGTATATATGGAGCTAATTTACTCTTCCCGGTCATACACCTATGAACGTCTTATGAACTCGTTATACCTGTCACAACATGACTAACTCATTCATAATCATTTTATCTATCTTATTGTCTCAAAGGGCTAACTTAAATTATACTAACCTTCTTTTCTTTCCAATTCTAATAATTCGTGGTCATGAACGCCTCCCATTTTCCCTAGCTGTTCTATTTTACTTTCCATGTCTCTTATTGTTCGATTAGCCTGACCTAAGATCATTTTCAATCGTACTCGAGAATCTTTAACCGGCCTCTTATACTTTTCATCCGTCTGCGCCCAATATATTAAGCTTATGGTGTCTGATGCTTCGAAATGTTCTAAATCTATTCAAAAACTAAATTTTAAAGGAAAATCTCGGCAATTGCATTTAACTCACCACTTAGTATACTTCAATTCCTTTTTAATCACTATCAAGTATATTCATCGAGCGATAATCTTTTACTATCTGAAAGGAAATATTAATTTGGAATGGAATGAATCATAACTTTATTCAAAACCGAACTCTTGGTACTAATACTCATTTTGTTGTCATATCAAATTAGATATCAATATGAGCTTTGATGCTCACAAAATTCCATACTGAAGTCAACATCAATCATTTATATTAATACCACCTTTGATATCTAACAACAAAGTAAGTATCAGTATAATCCAGAAGCCTGATCAAAACCTGTTCTCAATTTCTAACATTTCCAATTCCTTTATCCACTTCCCAGCAATCTTAGTGACATTCACTCTTTCTTTTCTACTCTAGACATCTGTCTCTAAATGGATCTTGCTTGGTTGGTAATTAACCATACTTCCGTAGCTCATAATCCATTATGACCAGAGTTCACACCTTTGAAGCTTAGAACGCACTTGCTACTTTTCAACCCTCCGCAAGCATATCTTCCAATATTTAACTTGGTCTTCCTTAGTCCTTGAATGGGTGAGGATGTTATCAATAAATACAATTACACTATCCAAATACTCCTGATACACTATATTTATTTAATCCCCAGACTTACCACTTCTGATAATCAATGCGTAACTTCATACCTCAATTCTCTTTTTCCTATGATCACTTTTGTGCATAGCGTGAAACACTTCTTATTTTATTATTCCTTCATTTCACATTCTTGGAGTTTCTTTAATTCGTTACTTCATCCCTATTGGTTCATATGATACAAGGCTTTTGACACCAGCTCCACTCTGCGCAATAACCGACGAGAAATTTTTACTTCATTCATCGAGGTAACCTTGGTAAATCATTCGTTCGAACCTTTGGGACTTCACTTTAATTCTAAAGAATTCCATTTTGAGATTCATTGTAACGTTCTTCCCTAATAGTTTTCCACTAATACCTTTGGTTAATCTTCCCTGTTTACATGCATTCTTTGAATGAAATTCCTATCTTCAATTATCGGCGTTTCACTTCATTCTCCTATCCGTTCTAGCACAATTGACGTTCGTAACTTGCATATATCCTGGATTATTTTATAAAATTTCTTTATCGTTCTTTTGATTCCATTTCTTTTCTTATTTATTTCTCTATTCTCATTATTCATTATCTCTTTTAAACATAAGGGATCTCTTTTTCTTGATAATACAAATATATTCATTATTAGATAAGTCATTTCTATAGTTAATGCTATAATGAAGGCTTTATTTATAATATTTAAATTCTTACTAACAGAATTATTAAAATTTATCGGTAGCTACTCTCTTAGCCTTGCTTAACTCATCATGGATCGCGTATTTGACTTTCCCCTCATTGATCAACATTTCTTTTTTCCTGAGTTCACATGCAGACTTCGTCAGTATCTATCTTACATCGGATACTTGGATTTGCGAGTTTCCCAGTATTTCAAAGCATTTTCCATTTAATCGTAATTCGACATGGATATACATTCATGTCCTTCATGGAGTATTATTACAGATGGTAACATATCTTTGCTCTATCTTAGATCTTCAGTTCTTGCAAACGTTCTCTTCACTAATTTATAGTAACTTCCATTAAATCGTCATTCGATATGGGTATACATCCAAGTCCTTCCTGGAACGCTATTACAGATGATAGAATCTCTTTGCTTTATCTTGAACCTTCAGTTCTTAAAAATATTCTTCTGACTAACATGCCAATTACTTTCTGTTCCTCTTGTTTATCGAAAATGGCGTATTTATCTAGATAAAATCTCGCACATGTCTGCAGTAACATCACGCTAATTCTACTAAACTTTTGATTTTTGCTAATGCCATCACTTCCTCCAAATTCCTAATTGCTTTGATTTTGGAACTGAAAATTATGTCAGAGTTTGACTTATTCTAATTGAAATCGACTTCCATTTAACTAACCATTAGTTGGTAAAGTTAATCAATTAACTCTTCTAATTGATCAATTAAACCAAGTGCTGACTAACTAACTGGAATCAAAGACCAATTATATAAAGTTGGTTGGGCCATGGCAACCTTTTCCAAAAATCAAGATCGCAATCATTTGGAGTATCAATGAGAATGAAAATATACTTCTTTATCCTTAAAAGTAGGGTAATTTCTGAAATTTTGGGCAATACCTCCCCTATACCATTGACTACTAGTCGGACTCAAGCCGACACCATCAATCAACCAAATCGTCCACAATCATATCCACCCACTCCCATCAACCAAATTCATCCATTCACCATAACTCAAACTGTAACATTTTGATCAACACCTGTACTATTAACTGGCATATCATCTCTCTTTTGAATTGGACGGAGGTCTTAAACTAACAATGATTAATATTACCATATTTTTTTTTCAATTCTTTCTAAATATTACTATATGTTATTAATGAACTTCAAATTTATCTCGTTGTTTCTCAAAAATTTTATTTTGCGAGTATTTTAACTTATTTCTTGTCATTACTAATTGTGTATAGTTACTTTTAGAAATTAAGCCGTATCCTTCAACTAATCACACCAGTCCTCTATCTTTGACGATACACACTCATTTTCATTAATTAATCTGTTTATCTTTTAATAACCACACATGATCTACATTATTGTCATCACAATCTGGTGGAAACTCAATCATTAGATCATTATTTCTTAAAAGATTTCATAGTCGAATCACCATTCCTTCATTTCCACTTATGATCCCGTATCGAACTTTCGTCACTGGCTCGGATAGGGGTATTAAATTTGCCATCACTTATTTATGCAAGTTAGAGAACCTCACAATTTCTTGAAGAACACGTTCGAAATTCGGTTGCAATTAAGATTTCTTCTCTCTTGAATCTTCACGATAAATATCTTCCCGCGATGAAGGGATGATTCACGTATTAATTTCCTGTTTGAATTATTGTTCAGAATTTCCTTGATCTTTGATTGTCGTCCCGATACTCGTTTGTTTTGTCTGACACATACGACTTTACTTCCTTATTTTGTAATTAATTTATTTGTTACGGTTCACTAACGATTCATTTCTCATCGAAATCTTCTGATTTGAAGTGCATCCCATTAACATAATCTACCGTACTGATGAGATTATCGTAACACGAACAACTGTCAGATTTGATGTCTTTGCCACGACCGCGTTGTCGATGTATCCATTCTTCCTTGCTACGCAAGAGGAGAATTTGTGAATATGATTCTGATTAAAAACTGAATAAGGAACAATAATGCAACAAATGATTGGGAGAATTTGTAAGTCAGTAAATTGAAGGAAGAAGAATGAGTGAGGATTTAGATATGAATGAGACAACCATATTTGTACTCAAGATGGCCAGTCTTTCATACTCTATGGCATACAACACATGATTAGGTGGCGTCCCACCTGACTCTTCGTTATTTCGACAAAACGTCATACCACAAAACTGTTTGTCTCAATCAGGAATCAATAATTTGAGAAGAGAAATGATTCAGAAGGAATACAATATATTTTCTTTCGTTTTCGCCTCATATGATTTATCAACAGAAGAAGCTCATATGTATTCAAGAATCAATAAAAACACATACTATCGTATTAGAAGAAAGAATATCAGTGTTGATCACCTTCCACGCTTCACCTACGTATGCCTTCAGGATCGTTCGAATACATGTTCACGATTCAAGTCACATCATTGCTTCGAAATGCTATCTGGAAATGCCTTCACATCAAATGCTTCAATAATTTGATCTTAATCATATCCTTACGAAATTTATAATCACTGCTTCAGATCTTATCTATGCCGTGTAAAATACCCATCGATCTCGCAACGCCTCAATTTCGTCTATATAAATACGATTCTTTTCCAATCATCTGGAAGATTCTTCCATTTCCTTCAATCATCCTCTGTCCGTTCGAATCACAACTCTCGTTAAGTTTTAATAATTTCACGAATTAGGTAAATAATGTTTTAACATGTTGATTCAATTATTGATATTATTATTAAACAAAATTTATGTTCATCTTTCACGGAAAATTTTAAACTTTCTTCTTACTAGTGGGTCTACTTGGTCCTCCAATTTAACAATACTGAGTCTAAATCCATTATTCTTTTTAGGTCATTTTCTGTTTATAATAACAAGAACTTAAGCAGTAATTTGATAACCAAATTATGAATCTCATTTTATGTAAAAATCTTCTGAAAGTTTATTAAGAAAATCCTTTTCGAAAACTCATTTTAAAGTTTTAAAAATCACATATTTGGTCGTCATTACTATATAAGTTACTTTCTATTCTTATAATCCGCTAATGAAATGTCTAATTAAAAGAATGCCCATATAAGGGTCTCTCCACTTTGGTATATTCGTCTCAACAACCCTATCTTACTCATTCCATATCGGATCTGCTAACCCTAATTCGCACTCAACTCAACTTAACATGAGCATGCCTAGCTCTTTCCTATCTTAGCCTATCACTCCTATCTTACCCTCACCTATTCCTATTTCAGTGACCAATAACCTGTAGCTCTGATTCCAACTTGCAACAAACCAAATTCGGGGTCAAGATTTGGTGTCACTAAACAATCTTTACATAAAATAAAAGAATATTCAATTTACCCCTCGAATCCGGATTGTTTACAGGTTATGGTATGAAACAAGAATCTAATATTCTACAATTCAAAACAACTATAATACGAGTGTAAATACCTTTATGCTAACGTCCTTGACATATTTTTCTAACATTTTCTTCCTCTCGCAGCGGAGATATCTTTAACTTCTGCTGTCTAACGAAAGCTATTCACTTTTATCCTTATCTGCTTCTGAAAGAAATAAGAATTTACAAAGCAAGAGTGAGCCAAAAATGTCCAGCAAGTATATAATTTGAGTTTCAAGCATTGATATCCAAGGAAAATTTCCGGACAAAAATAAGCGATTCCCATATTCATCTCCCGAATCAGGGTTTCGTCCAGTTTTGGAATCATAAAACTTTTCATGAAAGAATTCTGTTAATGGAGATTAACAACAAATTAGACTGGACACTAGTTCACACTCATACCCTGCTGATCAGTCAGGATATAGTGTAGATCTATATCTCCCTATATAGATCCAGTCGGGTACCCAGGCTCTACGGCCCATCTCAAGGATCCGGTTACGTTCCAGTCCTTAGGATTAAGAACACTTAATCCCACACATCAATATCCAGATCGTGGAGTATTTTGATGTCAAATCATTTTGATTTCAAAACATCCCAACTCAGGGTTCGCAAATAACCCGAAAGAATGGGTATTTGCTCAAGAGAGCAATCGAATTATAGGAACAATAATGAAAAGAACTTGCATAATAAGAGTAATTGCAGCGAAATATAAAATATTTAACTATTGAGAACTTAGAATAGGAACAAAGAAATAATTGCAGTAATTTAAAAGAAAGTTCAGGAATACTTGCCTCGATAAGTTTTAACCACTATTATCGGTTGACTTTTGGATTGCCTTGAATATTTGTCTTTGTCGTCAGACCACTATCCTATTCTGACTACGATCCCAATGCTCAGATCCTTCGATTGGAACTTAACTGAGCTCAAAGTCTAACCACTATTATCACTCTTAGTCTGACGTCACTCCTCGGGTTTTCCGATTAGGACCTATAGGGTTTGAAATACCCTCATTCAGATAATCGCCTCGCTTATCATAATATCACTATCACTTCTACCCATACGATTTCATAACTCGATTCATATTTATATGGATTATTGAAATACACATAGCAATTATGGTTCACATCTTCGAAACTCGGTTCAGTGTTTGTTTTCGGAAAGTACGTGTACTCGTTGGTTTGAAAATAGTAGGGTGATTATAAAATATTTTGTTACCACACATAACTAGATTCGTATAACATAATTATATACTTTCGTTTGACGTCTCTGATAATTATAGGTTGCGGTCCAGTATTTTCGGAATTAATTTCCTGAAAATCGGGCAGCGTCTCCTTTGTTTATCGGCCTACCCGTCGAAGCAATTCGACACCAATCCAATCAAAACGACAACATCCAATCACAATTCACAATTCCCAATCATCGGTACAACTCAATTATTAATTATTATCATCATCTGTGTTTCTGTGTCTTTATTCGTATTTTTCAATTCGCAATTCATTTTATCAACTAATTTAATTTTATTATTATTTATTTCACGAAATCCACCTCAATTTAATTCCTGTAGAAATTAGTAATAAAATAATTAAAATCCCAAATCGAACAAGGTAACACAGTCGAAGCAGAAACCACCAAAACACAACCACAACGCGCGTAACGCGCACAATAGAACCAAAGACAGGGCAACCAGAACACAGGCGGCAACACCGCCTCCCATCAACGAGCATACACACACCGCCATGCACACACACACGTATAACACACACACATATAACACATATAAACATATAACACACACACACACATAACACACACGCACACAATCACGAACACAGATACATATATATATATAACTAAATCGAACAGAACCGAAGCAAGAGGAATCGCCGGAAGAACCAGCCGGAAAACTCACCGGGACACAAGAATCCGTGGAAAATCAGAGGAAAACAGAGAAAGAAGAAAGAGAGAGAGAGAAATAATAAGGGAGAGAGAGTGAAGAAATAAAGAGGAGAAATCGAATCTACCGAGAGATTGAACAAGAGATGTAATATCCGGGATATATCGTGTAATTAGTTTTGCTATTAAATAATTATTATCAGTGTTCAGTATCTATTCTGTGAATTAATTGTTAAGTGTTATCTGTGTTTGGATATTTAAAAATAATATTAATTGAGTATTTTAATTTTTATATGTCCAAAATAAAATATAGATAATTGTCATATCTCCCAAATTATTTTTATGTTGATTTATGGATTTATAAGGATCATATGAAATTTATAAAATCTTTTTCCGAGCATTTAAAATCTATTTTATAAAAACGGGAACCAACCGACGTCATCCGTTGTTACGTTTTTGGAACCCGAAACTCTTCCGAGAAATCCTTCCTAACCTAATTATAATATTCCGAGCATATTCCATGTTTCGACTTTTTCGATCCGGCGTACGGTTTGTTCTGCACGGGTCTCGGCGCAACATTTTCGATACAATATTCGTTTCGGTAAATCAATAAAACCCGTATTTTCGATAAACGGGAGCTTTTTATTAAACTATCCCAATTATCACCTCGTAGTACGTGTAACCAGGCGCTGAGACCAAGACCGCAGTACAAATTGTACTTGTTTGGATAATTATCCCGAAAATACGGGTTTTATTTCTGTAATTATAAATAGCCTTTTCCGTATTTTATTTCGTATCAAAATCATTTGCAGACAGATAATTATATAATTTTCAGAGAAAAACCCTAATTTCATAAACTGTTCTAAGAATCAAACAAGCTTTTGGAGGTGTTATTGAATTCAGTTTGGAAAGCTCGAGTAACCAATCTGAAGGTCTTGAAGAGCTCTACCAGATTCTGTAATCCATACACCTGCAGAAATCAAGGTTATTTTTCTATAATTTTATTTATTTTCGAATTAATTTTAGTAAAAATATGAATTTTTGTTCGGATGATTGTTTGTATGATTTGATGATTGCATGTTGTAGAGCTTGTTTTCCTGATATTTTTGATATATTATACGTCTGATTTGGAGTTCAATAACATGTTCAAATTTGAGTTTGATTTTCGAATATTAAAATTAGGGTTTATAACCCGTATGAATGTTTTCAATTGAAATTTGGGGGTTTTTGGTTTTTGGTTTAGGGGTTATTAGTTGTTGATTTATAGTGGATTGCATTCCTTATGAAATTTGCAATCGATTGGTATATAGCTCGTTAACAGAGGATTAGTGAATCGAAGGGAGTTGTATTAGTGAATCGATATTCTTGGCTAATTTCCGGCCAAGTCTGGGGTTATTTGAATGATTTGATTGCATGAACAGATTCCTGATGTTGTTTAGTTTAATTCTGGAGCTTGTGGAGGTGGGACGGTGCCGGAGACGAGTTCTCCGGTGAACCCGTCATTTTTCGGCGACTAAACTGCAAAATTGCAGTTTAGTCCCTGTACTTTTGGAGATGATGAAGTTAGGTCCCTGAACTTTCCAGAATTTGCAAAAATAGGATTCCTGTTTTAAAAATATTTAAAAATCATATTTCCTATTTATTTTTATTATAAAAATTCGATTTTAATTTCTGAAAATTCTAAAATTATTATTTTAATTCCGAAAATTATTTTTAATTCAAAAATAAATCTGAATTAATTAGTTAATTAATTTAAGGTAATTTTTAATTGATTAATTGGTCAATTAATTCGAAAATTAATTGATTATTTGATTTAATTAATTATTAATTGATTTTAGTTAATTATTCAATTAGATTTAATTATTTAAAAATGATTTAATTATTTAAAAATAGTTTTGAGCTTTAAAATATTATTCTAAATTATTTCCAAGGCTCGATAATTATTATAAAATTGTTTCGGAGCCAGAATTGGCCAACCGAACCCTGTTTGTTACCCCGAAATTGATCCAACGGCCCGTTTTAATTCCGAAAAATGTTTTAAAAATCGTTTTAAATATCAGAAAGCCTATTTATGACCCGAAATGTCATTATAAATGATATGTCATTGATTATGTGACGTATTATGTGTTATATGTGATATGTTGGTTGACTGTCGTTTTATATATTCGATGTTTACTGTTTATTACGTAACTTTCAATTCGTTAATCGGATTTGGATGAAACGAAGAGTAGATAGAAGTATGTGTTGAATAAAATCACATGAGTTAAATATTGATAGATGCTTATGATATGTGAGCAGAAGAGGCAAGACGTAGGAAAGGAAAACAGGTAGTTGAGGAGTAAGACGGTTGCGATTGGAAGCGAGTGCAGTATAGTAAGCTAATACCAGGCAAGTGTTCTGAACTTTCTCGAGATATTGTCGTGATTGATATTCCTGTTTCATACTGCAAGTGCTTTGAAGCACTGTACCCTAAACCTTGATTCCAGTTATTGATCTTGAGCCGTAACCTGATTCTTTCTAGACCATTGATTGTTGTATACCCAAACACGAACCTCAAGTATACGATACTACTCCACAAATACATACAAACTAAATATTAAACACTGAACCAGATTGCTTACACATTCAAATCTTTGTATTTTATGCTTTGAAAGACCAAATCCTTGAAACCCTGAAACATTGATTCATTGTTATCAAATTCTTTCATTACCTAGCACCCAAACTTTGAAAATTCTCTTTTGATCCTTATGCGGATTAAAACCATTTCATTATGGAACATCAAATATTGTTAATGATTCTGGTTATTTTTTATTATTGTTTATTCTGTTATTATGTTAGAATTGGATTGTTTTATAAAATTGTGGACCAGATTCGTGGTCAGACCATATAATGGTCAAGTTAGGCCAATGTGTGCCTTGGATCCAGTAGTTAGAGCAGTGCTGTGTGCTTTGCTCGGGGTTAGTGCGTGACTGATCAGCAGCCTAACCTTGGTTTTTTAACATGAAAATATAATATCCAATTCTAAATCATAATCCATTGTTCACTTGATATCATAACCATGTTCACCTGATGATCATTATTCTCAGTTTTGTCATTGTGACTTGCTGAGCTAGTTAGCTCATTTGTGCGATATTGTTTCTGTTCTTTTCCAGTTAAGAAGGAACCGGTTGGTACCGAGGATCCCCAGTCCAGCGCGAGAGCTAGGGGTTCAGGTTGATTGAGCTGAGCTAGTAGGCTTCTTTTAGGATAATTTAAGTCTGTAAAAGTTTGTAATAATGTTTAATACTCAGTTTTGAGTTTGGAATAGTTGGGATTTGAACGTTTGTAATATAATAGTGTGTTTGGCTTGTGTGCATACTTTAACCTGTTGCGGTCCGTGGTGGTTGGTAAGTAGGGTCACTGCATATTATTATTATCTTTATTATTATTATAAGCAGGTTATAAATAAGGTGTGTGTGGACCCCAAACTTCTGACCCGGGTTTGGAGGGCGCCACAGGTTTGGTATCAGAGCTACAGGTTATAAGTCACTGACACAAGCCTAGGTTGACGGGAATGGGTAGAGGGTTAGGATTAGAAGTAAGGAATAGAAAGATCGAACATCGAGAGGTTGAGTGCTTCGGTATATCAGGTATTAGTGTAATTCACGTTATGGTTCGAGATTCTTATATTGCGATATGATTTCAGATAGCAGCGATGTCCGACTCTTTTATTCCCATATCAGCTGATCACTCAGAGCCTTCAGTTGGAGTACCGTCTTCGGATCCACGTCCTGTTGTTCCACCAGTATTGGCTATACTACCTCCACCTGTGTTGCAGCCCGTACCACTGCAGGCTATTCCACCTCCAGGCATGAGGCCACCTGTCAGAGGACCCCCACCTGCTGATTCAGGCTTTATCGGTCATTCAGTCACAGGAGTACCTTTCCAGTTCTCTTCCTACCCTGTCCCATATCATCAGTTTGAGGCTTGCCTTATGGAGCAGCGATTCCTTCAGGGTCAGATTCAGGAGTTACTACATATTATGTGTACTAGAGAGGTTGGGAGTGGTGAGAGGCGACTCAGAGAGAGGCTACAGGCATTTCATAGGACAGGCGCAGTGAGGATTGCTGAGGCTACACATGAGGACATCACCCCTGATTTCTTAGTAGAGTGGGCTAAGTGGGTTCTAGAAGAGCTTGAGGAGATTGGAGGTCCAGACTTGTCATGAGTCAGAGATTCAGAGATGGAGATATTGAGCAGTGTTGTTATGGTTATGTAGTATGTATAGTAGTGTGTAGTGCGTATCAGTAGACTTTTGAGTTGTATTTATAGACTAGCTATGCTGACTAGTGAGTAGGTTGTTGTACCCTTTTTGCTTTTACTTCTGAAGCGTCTTTACGCTTGTACTACCTAAAACTTTTGATCTATATATATCAGTACCTTTTTCCTTTCCAGCACTGTCATTTACTTTATTGTACCTGTTTTACCTTACCTTATTTATTGCACCAGTTATACCCCTGTAATACCCTGTTTTCCATATCTGTTTATATTCTGTAAAGAAGTATGCAATTTACTTAGTTACAACTGTTTTCAAAAGAAAAAAAGAAAGATATTTCTGTTTTGCAAAACTGTTCTTTTATGCAAAAGATTGATTCAAAAGCTAAATAAGTTGTTTGATTCTTTACAGAAAAATGCCTCCTAGAAGAAATAACCGCACCAACACCCAGAATGAAGAAACCAACAATAATAACAACCAAGATGATACAAATCCAAATGTGAACCCAGGACCCATGGACCCAGCAATAGCCCAGATTCTTCAAATCTTGGCCCAACAAACAGTTCACCTAGCACAACAACAACAAAGACAGACCAACCCCCAGGTAACTTTTAAAACTTTTCAGGCAGTAAACCCACCAGAATTCAAGGGTTCCTTAGAGCCAATTGAAGCAAATGTTTGGTTAAAGGAAATAGAGAAGGCATTTGCCTTAGTAAAAGTAAAGGAAGAATAGAAGGTTGAGTTTGCAAGTTACTATCTGAAGAATGAGGCCACCTATTGGTGGGAAATGGTGAAGACATTGGAAGGTACAGATGTTATTACTTGGGAAAGGTTTAAGGAATTGTTTTTAGAAAAGTATTTTCCTCAGTTTGTTCAGGATCAAATGGAGCTGAAGTTTTTAGAATTAAAGCAAGGGAACATGTCGGTAACAGATTATGAGGGTAAGTTTGAGGAATTGTCAAGGTATGTACCGTCGTATGTGGATACTGACAGGAAGAAGGCCAAAAGATTCCAGCAAGGTTTGAAACCATGGATTAGAGGGAAGGTAGCCATTTTTGAATTGGATACCTATGTAGGAGTAGTACAGAAGGATATGATCGCAGAGACAGAGAGTGAGATGTTCCAGAAGGAAAAGGAAAGCAAGAAAAGGAAATTTGAAGGGAATGAGGGCCAGTCACAACCAGGGAAGTTTCCAAGTCTTAAGAAAGGCAAGTTTCAGTCAGGGAGAAATTTTAATTTCAGGAGACAAAATGCAGGAGACGGAGGCCAGAGCAGCCGTCCAGTTAATACGAATCAGCCGAATCAGTTGAGACTAACTTTTTCGGATTGTCAAGTATGTGGGAAGAAGTATGGGGGAGTTTGTAATAAGTTGAATGTGGTATGTTTCAAATGCAACCAGAAAGGGCACTATTCGAGGGAGTGCCGAAATCAGTCAGCAAGAGAGCCAGCAAATAAGGATCAGCGTATCCGGAATCCAGCAGTAAAGGTTCCAGCCATTGGATTTATGTGCTTTAAATGTGGGAAGCCAGGACATATGGCCAGGGATTGCAAGACACCAGCCCCAATCAGTAATGCCTTGAGGATTATGGGATCTACCCCAACAGTGATTGAGACTCCAAGGGCTAGAGTTTTTGATATGTCTGTGAAGGATGCTATCCAGGATATGGATGTCGTGGCAGGTACGCTTAATGTGAATTCTTTATGTGCCAAAGTGTTAATAGATTCAGGAGCAACCCGATCGTTTATTTCACAAGATTTTGTTAGTAAGTTAAATTGTCCAGTTGAGTATTTAAATGAAATAATGACTGTAGAATTAGCAAATCAAGAACGTGTATCTGTTAATCAAGTTTATGGGAATTGTGAGATTGAGATTTATGGTAGTAAGTTTTGTGTAGATTTGATACCATTTAAGTTAGGAGAATTTGACGGTATATTAGGGATGGATTGGTTATCTAAGCATGATGCCCAGATAGATTGTCAAAATAAGAAGGTAATGGTGAAGGCGCAGACGAAAGAATAGTAACGTTCAAGGGTCAGAAACAAGTAAAGAAGTTCTTAACGATGATTCAAGCCAAAAAGTTACTACGACAAGGATGTGAGCATTTTGTGGCATATGTGATTGACAGAAGTCAAGAACCAACAAAACTTGAAGATATTCCAGTTGTGAATGAATTTCCAGACGTGTTTCCCGACGAGTTACCAGGACTTCCTCCAGATAGAGAAATTGAATGTGCGATCGACTTAGCACCTGGAACAGAACCAGTATCCAAGGCCCTGTACAGAATGGCGCCTGTTGAGATGAAGGAGCTAGCGAAGCAATTGCAGGAGTGGTTAGAGAAAGGAGTAATCAGACCCAGCGTATCCCCGTGGGGAGCCCCAGTATTATTTGTCAAGAAGAAAGATGGAAGCATGAGACTGTGTATCGACTATAGGGAGCTCAACAAGCTTACAATCAAGAATAAGTATCCGTTACCCAGAATTGATGATCTGTTTGACCAGTTGAAGGCAGCCAAGTACTTCTCCAAAATTGATTTAAGATCGGGATATCATTAACTAATGATCAAGCCAGAAGATATACCAAAGACAGCTTTCAGAACAAGGTATGGACATTACGAGTTTTTAGTGATGTCTTTTGGATTGACCAATGCCCCGACAGTGTTTATGGACCTGATGAACAGAATTTTCAAGGAGTATTTGGATAAGTTTGTTATTGTGTTTATAGATGATATTTTAATTTATTCAAAGATGGAAGAGGATCATGCGGAACATTTGAGGGCAGCTTTGGAGATTTTAAGGAAAAAGAAGTTATATGATAAATTCTCGAAGTGTGAGTTTTGGCTACAGGAAGTTCAGTTCTTAGGACACATAGTAAGTAGCGAAGGGATTAAAGTGGACCCGGCAAAGATCGAGGCAATTACGAATTGGGAGAGACCGAGAACACCCACTGAGGTAAGAAGTTTCTTGGGATTGGCAGGATATTATCGACGATTCGTTCAGAATTTCTCAAGGATTGCAACACCATTGACAAAGCTTACACGAAAGAATGAAAAGTTTATATGGAACGACAAGTGCAAAGAAAGTTTTCAGGAGTTGAAGCGGAGATTAATCACGGCACCTGTTTTGTCACTTCCAGACGATCAAGGGAATTTTGTAATTTATAGTGATGCTTCTCACAAAGGACTAGGATGTGTTTTAATGCAGCACGAAAAGGTGATTGCATATGCGTCAAGGCAATTGAAACCACATGAACAAAAGTATCCTACTCATGATTTGGAGCTAGCAGCCATAGTTTTTGCTTTGAAGATTTGGAGACATTATCTATATGGAGAAAAGTGCGAGATTTTCACGGATCACAAAAGCTTAAAGTACATATTCACACAGAAGGAACTTAATATGAGGCAAAGGAGATGGTTAGAATTGATCAAGGACTACGACTGCTCGATTAATTATCATCCCGGTAAGGCGAACGTTGTAGTAGACGCGTTAAGTCGGAAGGAAAGGTTAAATGAGCTATCAGTATCTGAAGAGATATATAAGGAATTTTAGAAATTGGAATTGGTGATTAGAGTTTGCAAGCCTGAGAAAGCGAAAGTGTACAGTATGACTTTTCAACCGGAGTTATTGGAGAAAATAAAGAAATGTCAGGAAGATGTAATGGATCAAGATTTAAATCGTTTGGTAGGTGAAGAATTATGTACGCAAAAGGATGATCAAGGTATTATGAGGTTTTCATCTAGAATTTGGATTCCACCGGTAACGGAGTTAAAGAATGAAATTTTACAAGAGGCACATAGTTCAAGATATTCCATCCACCCAGGGAGTACCAAAATGTACAGGGATTTAAAAGAGAATTATTGGTGGCTAGATATGAAGAGGGAAATTGT
The DNA here is from genome assembly GCF_009905375.1 of Apium graveolens. NCBI lineage: Eukaryota > Viridiplantae > Streptophyta > Magnoliopsida > Apiales > Apiaceae > Apium > Apium graveolens. The sequence goes on along the minus strand of NC_133656.1, from coordinate 2,211,896 downwards.
GGAATGGGTTAGCAAATGTTATACCTGTCAGAGAGTTAAAGCAGCGCATCAGAGACCAAGTGGATTGTTACAGCCATTGGAGATTCCAGAGTGGAAGTGGGAACATATTACCATGGATTTCATAGTTGGATTACCAAGGACAAGGGCTAATCATGATGCCATTTGGGTTATAGTGGATAGAATTACCAAGTCAGCTCATTTTCTGCCTATAAATGAAAGATTTTCGCTCGACAAGTTGGTCCATATGTACCTGAAGGAAATTGTAGTTCGTCATGGAGTTCCTGTGTCTATTGTATCTGATCGAGATCCAAGGTTTAATTCAAGATTTTGGAAGAGTTTTCAAGAATGTTTGGGAACAAGACTGAATATGAGTACGGCCTATCACCCCTAGACGGATGACCAAAGTGAAAGAACGATCTAGACAATCGAGGACATGTTGCGTGTTTGTGCTATTGACTTTAAAGGAAGTTGGGACGAGCATTTACCTCTGGTAGAGTTTGCTTATAACAACAATTATCACGCCAGTATTGGGATGCCACCCTATGAAGCCCTTTATGGACGTAAATGCAGATCTCCAGTGCATTGGGACGAAGTAGGAGAACACAAAATACTTGGACCTGAATTGGTGCAGCAGACAAAGGAAGTTGTTGAAATTATCCAGAAGAGATTAATAGCCGCACAAGATCGTCAGAGGAAATATGCAGACCAGTCAAGGAAAGACATGGAATTTGAAGAAGGAAGCTTGGTATTACTGAAAGTATCACCATGGAAAGGACTAACGAGGTTTGGAAAGAAAGGGAAGCTAAGCCCAAGATATGTTGGACCTTTTGAGATTCTAAAGCGCGTTGGCAAAGTAGCTTACGAGTTGGCATTACCACCGCACATGGAGCACATTCACAATATTTTTCATGTATCGATGCTCAAGAAATATAATCCAGACTCCAGGCATGTAATAGAATATGAGCCAATAGAGCTTCAGGCAAATTTATCATATATAGAAAGTCCGATAGAGATTCTAGAAGAAAGAGGGAAATTATTGAGAAATAAAGTGGTAAAGTTAGTAAGAGTATTGTGGAGAAACCCAAAGGTTGAAGAGTCAACCTGGGAGTTAGAAAGTGATATGAGAGAAAAGTATCCTCATTTGTTTTCTTAGGAGATTCTGAGGACAGAATCCTTTTAAGGGGGAAAGAATGTAATATCCGGGATATATCGTGTAATTATTTTTGCTATTAAATAATTATTATCCGTGTTCAGTATCTATTCTGTGAATTAATTGTTAAGTGTTATCTTTGTTTGGATATTTAAAAATAATATTAATTGAGTATTTTAATTTTTATATGTCCAAAATAAAATATAGATAATTGTCATATCTTCCAAATTATTTTTATGTTGATTTATGGATTTATAAGGATCATATGAAATTTATAAAATCTTTTTCCGAGCATTTAAAATATATTTTATAAAAACGGGAACCAACCGACGTCATCCGTTGCTACGTTTTTGGAACCCGAAACTCTTCCGAGAAATCCTTCCCAACCTAATTGTAATATTCCGAGCATATTCCATGTTTCGACTTTTTCGATCCGGCTTACGGTTTGTTCTGCTCGGGTCCCGGCGCAACATTTTCGATACAATATTAGTTTCGGTAAATCAATAAAACCCGTATTTTCGATAAACGGGAGTTTTTTTTAAACAATCCCAATTATCACCTCGTAGTACATGTAACCAGGCGCTGAGACCAAGACAGCAGTACAAATTGTACTGGTTTGGATAATTATCCCGAAAACCGATACCGTTTGGATCAGTTTTTATAAATAAACGTACCGTTTTATATCCGGAATGATTCAACAGGATACTAATTTTTCGTAATTATAAATAGCCTTTTTCCGTATTTTATTTCGTATCAAAATCATTTGCAGACAGATAATTATATAATTTTCAGAGAAGAACCCTAATTTTATAAACTGTTCTAAGAATCAAACAAGCTTTTGGAGGTGTTATTGAATTCAGTTTGGAAAGCTCGAGTAACCAATCTGAAGGTCTTGAAGAGCTCTACCAGATTCTGTAATCCATACACCTGCAGAAATCAAGGTTATTTTTTTATAATTTTATTTATTTTCGAATTAATTTTAGTAAAAATATGAATTTTGTTCGGATGATTGTTTTTATGATTTGATGATTGCATGTTGTAGAGCTTGTTTTCCTGATGATTTTGATATATTATACGTCTGATTTGGAGTTCAATAACATGTTCAAATTTGAGTTTGATTTTCAAATTTTAAAATTAGGGTTTATAACCCGTATGAATGTTTTCAATTGAAATTTGGGGGTTTTTGATTTAGGGGTTATTAGCTGTTGATTTATAGTGGATTGTGTTCCTTATGAAATTTACAATCGATTGGTATATAGCTCGTTAACAGAGGATTAGTGAATCGAAGGGAGTTGTATTTTGAAGTTTTCCGATGTTCGCCGGAAACCGGCGATGTTCTTGGCTAATTTCCGGCCAAGTCTGGGGTTATTTGAATGATTTGATTGCATGAACAGATTCCTGATGTTGTGTAGTTTAATTCTGGAGCTTGTGGAGGTGGGACGGTGCCGAAGACGAGTTCTCCGGTGAACCCGTCATTTTCCGGCGACTAAACTGCAAAATTGCAGTTTCGTCCCTGTACTTTTGGAGATGATGAAGTTAGGTCCCTCAACTTTTCAGAATTTGCAAAAATAGGATTCCTGTTTTAAAAATATTTAAAAATCATATTTCCTATTTATTTTTATTATAAAAATTCGATTTTAATTTCTGAAAATTCTAAAAAATATTATTTTAATTCCGAAAATTATTTTTAATTCAAAAATAAATCTGAATTAATTAGTTAATTAATTTCAGTTAATTTTTAATGGATTAATTGGTCAATTAATTCGAAAATTAATTGATTAATTGATTTAATTAATTATTAATTGATTTTAGTTAATTATTTAATTAGATTTAATTATTTAAAAATGATTTAAAAATTCTGAAAAATAGTTTCGAGCTTTAAACATTATTCTAAATTATTTCCAAGGCTCGATAATTATTATAAAATTGTTTCGGAGCCAGAATTGGCCAACCAAACCCTGTTTGTTACCCCGAAATTGATCCAACGGCCCATTTTAATTTCGAAAAATGTTTTAAAAATCGTTTTAAATACCAGAAAGCCTATTTATGACCCGAAATGTCTTTATAAATGATATGTCATTGATTATGTGACGTATTATGTGTTATATGTGATATGTTGGTTGACTGTCGGTTTATATATTCGATGTTTACTGTTTATTGCGTAACTTTCAATCCGTTAATCGGATTTGGATGAAACGAAGGGTAGATAGAAGTATGTGTTGAATAGAATCATATGAGTTAAATATTGATAGATGCTTATGATATGTGAGCAGAAGAGGCAAGACGTAGGAAAGGGAAACAGGTAGTTGAGGAGTAAGACGGTTGAGATTGGAAGCGAGTGCAGTATAGTAAGCTAATACCAGGCAAGTGTTCTGAACTTTCTCGAGATATTGTCGTGATTGATATTCCTATTTCATACTGCAAGTGCTTTGAAGCACTGTACCCTAAACCTTGATTCCAGTTATTGATCTTGAGCCGTAACCTGATTCTTTCTAGACCATTGATTGTTGTATACCCAAACACGAACCTCAAGTATACGATACTACTCCACAAATACATACAAACTAAATATTAAACACTGAACCAGATTGCTTACACATTCAAATCTTTGTATTTTATGCTTTGAAAGAGCAAATCCTTGAAACCCTAAAACATTGATTCATTGTTATCAAATTCTTTCATTACCTAGCACCCAAACTTTGAAAATACTCTTTTGATCCTTATGTAGATTAAAACCATTTCATTATGGAACATCAAATATTGTTATTGTTTATTATTGTTTATTCTGTTATTATGTTAGAATTGGATTGTTTTATAAAATTGTGGACCAGATTCGTGGTCAGACCATATAATGGTCAAGTTAGGCCAATGTGTGCCTTGGATCTAGTAGTTAGAGCAGTGTTGTGTGTTTTGCTCGGGGTTAGTGCGTGACTGATCAGCAGCCTAACCTTGGTTTTTTAACATGAAAATATAATATCCAATTCTAAATCATAATCCATTGTTCACTTGATATCATAACCATGTTCACCTGATGATCATTATTCTCAATTTTGTCATTATGATTAGCTGAGCTAGTTAGCTCATTTGTGCGATATTGTTTCTGTTCTTTTCCAGTTAAGAAGGAACCGGTTGGTACCGAGGATCCCCAGTCCAGCGCGAGAGCTAGGGGTTCAGGTTGATTGAGCTGAGCTAGTAGGCTTCTTTTGGGATAATTTAAGTCTGTAAAAGTTTGTAATAATGTTTAATACTCAGTTTTGAGTTTGGAATAGTTGGGATTTGAACGTTTGTAATATAATAGTGTGTTTGGCTTGTGTGCATACTTTAACCTGTTGCGGTCCGTGGTGGTTGGTAAGTAGGGTCACTGCATATTATTATTATCTTTATTATTGTTATAAGCAGGTTATAAATAAGGTGTGTGTATGGACCCCAAACTTCTGACCCGGGTTTGGAGGGCGCCACAAGAGAGATGAAGAGAGGAGATAATTGAGGGAGAGAGAGAAGCCGAGAGAGGGAGAGGCGGCGAGGTCGAAGGAAAAAGGCGGTGGTAATATTGGGGTTTTTGTTTCTTTATTTTATATATATATATATTTTCGTTATTACCCCGATTCGGATCGCACTTATCAATTTCAACAAATAATTTACGAGTAACAATAACCCGAAAATTTATCCAAACATATTTAAATTCAAATTCGCATTTTATTATTTAACGAATAAATGAGTGGGTGAATAGAAGCCAGAAAATTGCCGGGATAATTTTAAAATTCTCGAAATGTTTAAAAGTTAATAAAATAAAATTTTCATGATTTTTGAAGCATTTTGGAATTAAATACTGATTTTATAATTAAATGAGATCAGAAAATTATTTAAAATTAAATAATCAATAAAATATTGATTTTTAAATTTTATAAACTCCTAAATATAATAAATAAAATTATAAAACAACAAAAATAATTTTAGAAACAATTTTAGCATTTATGAGAATAAATATTCAATAAAATCATTTTAAGAACAAAATAATGCCATACAGTTCAATAATTAATTATACAAATAAGGTTCGTATCCAACAATTACCCAAAATTAACAATAAAATAACATAGAGCTAATAGACTCAATATATATTTTATTTGTTCAATATTTCAATAATTGCATTTACATGTCAGATCCGAAAATAGGTTACTTAGCCGCTAAGTAACTAAAAAGACGATACGATTTTAATACCGGATTTGAATAATTATCAATACAGAGCTTCCTATAAAACATTTTATACGAAAATAAGCTAATAATATCTCTCCTTTTGAGAATACGGATTTTTATCGATTTATAAAATGATTAGCGTATCAAAAATTTTATGTTGGAACTCGTACAGGTCAAACCGTACCCCGGATCGAAAAAGTCAAAACATGAAAAGTGTTTGGAATCATCAGATTAGGTTAGGAAGTAGTTTTGAAAGAGTTTTGGGTTGTAAGAACACAAAAACGGTTGAAGTGGAGCGATTTCTGATTCTAAAAAGTAATTTTATAATCACGTAAAATAATCATTATTGATTCTATAAATTCTTATAAAATCACATAACACTCCAAAAATTACCAAAAAAATACCAAAACTATCTATATTTTTTTCTGGATAATTAAAGATTAAAATATCTAAATTTTATCAGAAAGAAACATCCAAATATTAATATCAATCATCAAATAATTTACCAAAATTCACATAAAAATCACATAATAATTTATTGATAAAAATAATTACATATTATTTCGCAGACGTTACATACAAACTTTGCACCACCATAATTAAATGGTTTAGAAGCATTAGGTTAAGTCATGGTTAATTTTTCAAGAAATATTTACGAACGGTGTTTAGGGTTTCAGAGTTTACAACTTTGAAAAGGGTAAAGTAGCGGAGAGAAGATTATGAATATAAGTAAAGTATTATCTAAAATTAAAAATTGATTTTATACAACACTTTTCTCCACTAATTTAGTCATATTCAGTTTAATAGGACATGACAATATACGATTGACTTCAAAAGTAATCAAGTAAATGTATGTTATTGTATGCACAATTCCCGAGAATAAAGTTATGCATTAAACGAACGTGTTCCAAATCCTTACTCAACGTGTAACCAATTGTAACCATGAAAAATTATCCATCTGAGGCGAACTTCAACCTTGTAATTACAATCTTGACTAAAAAATATCTTCATAAAAATAGCCAATCAAAGGATGACCATTATCAGCATGTAATCACAAATATCAAGATTTATCAGTCAAAACCGAGTTGACCAATATCAAAATTTATCAACTACTGACAGAACCTATTAGTTAATACAAGTTTAACTAATAACAGAGCATGTACGCATGATCAGTAGTTCAACATGCAGTTTACACATAAAATCACTTAGCACAATTTGCATGTTATAATGGCATCAACATTTAGCACAAGAATCAGTATCTAACAAGTACTGACAAATAATAAGATACCATGCTTCAATAATACCAGCAGACTTAATTATTAAAATTTAAGAATTGTCCTTAAATCATTCCCAATTCATTCACCAATCTTGTGAATGCAGCTTCACAGAGAGGCTTATTGAATATATCTGCTACATGTTGATCTGTTGGAATAAAGACCAATTCCACTATACATGCTTTCACATGTTCCCTTATGAAATGGTACCTGATACTGATGTGCTTAGTCACTGAATGTTGCACTGGATTTCCTATCATTATAATAACACTTTGATTATCATAATATATAGAAATAGAAGAATAGTCTAATCGATAATCTAGTAATTTATTCTTCATCCATAGAATCTGAATCTCTAGGATACCATAAGCCCAGATTCATGGTGCCTTTGAGATACTTAAAATTCTCTTCATAACAAATAGATGAGGTTCTCTAGGATCGGCTTGGAACCTTGCACAAAGATAGGTAGCATACATGATATCAGGTCTACTAGAAGTCAGATACATAAGTGAGCCAATCATATCTCTATAATTAGTTATATCTACGAAAGAACCAGTATTTAGATCTAACTTGGTTGCAGTGGCCATGGGAGTTGATGCAGTTGAGCAGTCTTGCATTCCAGGTCTTTTGAGAAGATTCCTCCATCAGTCTGTTTAACTTGTAACCCCAGAAAATAACTCAGTTCTCCCATCATATACTCATTTGATACATGAACTTCATTAGCTTTGCAAATCTCTCACAAAGTTTATCATTAGTAGATCCAAAAATGATATCATCAACATATATATGTACTAATAACAAGTCCTTACCATAGTATTTATAAAAGAGAGTTTTGTCAATTATACCTCCTATGAAACCACTCTCTAGCAAAAATAGAGCAAATGTTTCATACCAGGCCCTTGGAGCTTGCTTCAGTCCATAGAGTGCTTTATCCAGTAAGTAGACATGATCTGGATACCTTGGATCTATGAACCCTGGAGGTTGTTCAACATAAACTTCCTCTTCGAGTTCTCCATTTAAGACTGCACTCTTCACATCCATTTGGAACAACTTAAACTTCTTGTGAGCAGCATAGGCAAGAAAGATTCTAATTGCCTCAAGCCTTTCAACTGGAGCAAATGTCTCATCATAATAAATGCCTTCTTATTGTGAGTATCTCTTTGCAAAAAGTCTTCCTTTATTCCTTGTAACAATGCCCTCACTGTTAGTTTTGTTTCTGAACACCCACTTTGTGCCAATTACAGATATGTTCTTTGGTCTTGGCACAAGAGTCCAGACTTTGTTCCTTTCAAATTCATTGAGTTCCTCTTGCATTGCTGTGACCCAGTCAGAATCTTGCAGAGCTTCTTCAACCTTCTTGGGTTTAGTTTGAGATAGAAACGAATAGTAGAGACATTCATTCTTAATGGCTTTTCTTGTTCTTACACTACTGTCAGGGTTTCCAATGATTAAGTCAAATGTGTGTGACTTAGACCATTTTCTTGCAGATGGAAGATGACTCCTTGAAGACGAATCTCCCCCTTGATCCATGAACTCTCTGTTATTTCTTTGATTAGTACCACTATTATTTCCTGATGCTCCCCCTGAATCAGTGTTCCCATTGTTATTAGTATTTGACTCATCAGAATTTGAAAAAGATGAGTCTGATGATCTTTTTACAGATGTCTCTTGAGATGAATCACTTGTAGTAGTCTCTGGATATGAGTCATGTTGCTCCTCCTCAACATATGCTTCAATGTTAGAAGTATTTCCACTATTTTGTGGAACCTCAAAGCCTTGACTGATATCAGGATTTACTATATCAGAGTCAGGATTTAAAATTTCAGCATAAGGTACTTCATTTTCAAATCTCAATTTGTCATGGTCATCTGCATCTTCTAGACCTTTTATCTTCTTGTCATCAAAAGATATATGTATAGATTCCATGACTATTCTTCTTCTCAGATTATAAAATCTGAAGTCTTTTGTGGTCAACGGATAACCCACAAATATTCCTTCATTATTTTTCAGATGGAACTTGGTCAGCTGCTCCGGATGAGTTTTGAGATCAAAACACTTACAACCAAAAACATGAAAGAACTTCAAATTTGACTTATTTCCCTTCACCATCTCAAATGGTGTTTTTCCTTGCTTGTTGATCAATGTTGCATTTTGTGTAAAGCAAGTAGTTTGCATAGCCTCAGCCCAGAAGTAGGTAGGCAATCTTGCTTCCTCTAGCATGGTTCTTGCAGTTTCTATCAGAGTTCTATTCTTTCTTTCAATAACTCCATTTTATTGCTGAGTTCAAGGAGCAGAAAACTCTTGTTTTATCCCCTTGAGTTTGTAGAACTCTTCCATAGAGCTATTCTTGAACTCAGTTCCATTATCACTTCTGATGATCTTCACTTTGTATGTTGATCATTTTTTCAACTCCCTCACGTGATCAATAATAATGGATGGAGATTCATCCTTGGTGTGCAAAAAATGCACCCATATGTATCTTGTATATTCATCAATAATTACGAGTGCATACCTCTTTTTGACAATTGACATAACATTCACTGGACCAAAAAGATCAACATGAAGTAGATGTTATGGTTCAAGAATGGAGGATTCAGTTTTACTCTTGAAAGAAGTTTTCCTTTGCTTGGCTTTCTGGCATGAATCAAATAAGCCACCAGGAGTAAAAACTGCATTGGGCAATCCTCTCACAAGATCTTTCCTCACTAGTTTATTGATATTGTTGAAATTGAGGTGAGAAAGTCTTTTACGCCAGTTCTAGCTGTCTTCCATAGATGCTCTACTCAACAGACAAACTTTTGAATTATCAATACTTGTGGAGACCCTATCTTCATATAAAAAACCATGTCTTACACCAGTCAATAAAATCTTGCCATCAGACTTACTGACAATTTCATAATGCTCCTCATAGAAGTTGACATGGTAACCTCTGTCACATATTTGACTCACACTAATCAGATTATGCTTGAGTCCTGTAACTAGAGCACATTTTCAATGATGACATTTCCAACTTTGATTTTGCTCTAACCCAAGATTTTTCCCAAGTTGTCATCTACATAAGAAATGTTTGGACCAGCCTTCTCCTCAAATTATGATAGCAGAGATTTATAACCAGTCATATGTCCTGAGCATCCATTGTCCAAGACTAGAGCATTCCTCCTGTCACCCTGCAATCAGTAATTTGAATCAGTTACTGTTTTCAAGAACCCAAACTTGATTGGATCCTTTAGCCTTTTTAAGTTTGTTAACATATGCAGTAGAAGATTTTTTATCAGAGTTTATGTTAACATCCTTACTTTCAGTATTTATACATGTAGAAACATATTTTGCTTTAACTAAAGAAGGTTTCAGTTTATAATAATCATAATACAAACTGTGATACTCTTTACATGTATAAATAGAATTCTAAACACTTCCACAATGAAAACAAGGACTTTGTGGTTTATATTTAACTATTTTATTCCTAAACTCTGATTTGGAAGTAACAACATTTATCTTTTTATTCTTCTTCCAAGAGTTAGGAAGATGATTAGTGCTACCACAGTTTGGACAGGTCTTTCTAGGTGCATTAGGTGGAGTTACATAATTTCCATTCTTATTAACACCTACCTTGCCATACCTATTTTTCCGAGACCTTTTCCTCTTTTCTTTCATGTGTAGATCCTTCAGCTTTTTCTTAAGCTGTTTCTGAGTCATTAAACCAATATTTACTGAATTTGTGTGAACTTGTTCACTCTTATCAGTAATTAAGTTTGATCTAGGTGCTGAGATTGTACCTTCCTCATGGATTGACTTAACAGTATTAGCACAAGGATTAAACTTAATGGTCTTTATTTGAACCTTGTTCAGTTTGACCTTACTATCAGTTTTTATTGGTTCTATTCTCTCAGTTGCTTTTCCACTTTTCTTATCAGAATTAGATCTAGCTGAATATCCTAATCCTGATCCTCAACAACCATTCTCTAGAATTTTCTGAGTTGACTTTCCTGAGTTAGTCTGAAGTTTAATGACTTCTCTTTCTTTTGCTAGCTCCTTCTCTAGATAAGCATGTTTTTCTAACAATTTTTCCTTAATATAAACAACATTATCTCTTTCTTTTTGAATTTCTATCATGGAAAGCAACTCAATTTCTAGGTGATTACTCCTTTTCTTTAACACAAAGTTTTTACTCTTGGTTCTATTATTATATAAGGTTTGATCCCTAAAACTAACATGCAGAGACTTAAGAAATAATCTTAATTCATAGATTTCATCAGTATCAAAAGCAAGAGTAGTCCGAGGTACCTTTAATTCAGCATTGTCATCCTCGACATCAGCTTTTTCCATGAGAGCATAATTGACTCCATCATCTGAATTTGATGAATCATCCCAGTTTCTCTTCCTTGAAATCAAGGCTTCTTTCTTCTCAGCTCTAGGTTTTCTACAGTCAGCTGCAAAGTGTCCAATTCCATCACAGTTGTATCATATCCCTTTTGACTAGTCAAGTTTTCCAGATCTGGATTCCTTCCCATCAATATTTCTCTTGTTGTTCATCTTATCAGAGTTTGAGAAACTGGAACCTTTTTTTGGAAAATATTCTCCCTTTCCTGAGGTTCTTGTAGACCATCTTCTTGAAGCTTTTAACCAATAGGGCATCCATTTGATCCATGTCTTCATTGTTGTTATGATCACTGTCAGTATCTGATTCAGTATCAGTATTTGAGTCATCATCAGAATTTGATTGTAACAATTGGGAATTTTCGCGAATTAATTATACGAGTAAAGTGTAATTATGTGTTATTATGTGAGAATGGAAATATTTAAATAAATATTATATTCCAGTTTGACGTGTCAGTTGGTATAAAGAGAATGATTGTAAAGCGTAGTTGAAAACGCTCATCGTTGGGTCGTAAGTCAAGACACGACCCGTTACGAGAAGAATGAATATTAGTAAAAAGGAAAATTTTATGATTAAGTATATTTCATTATGATACGTGATATGTGAATCTATGTTAAGGTGCATGATTATGTGATTATATGCTTGTATGATATTATTTGAAATTTTAGAAAATAAGAAGTGCATTAATTGCTATTTATATAGGTTATAAATATATTTTTATTCTTTAAGAAAAATAGTTTTTAAAATTAATTTTATTTATAAATTTCGAATTTGATTTTATTACATTCCTAAAATTCTAAGCTATTTTATGATGTCACTCTTGTAATTTATAGATTATGGATTTATTTATAAAATGTATTCTTTGTAAATAATTAAATTAATAATTATTAAATTACCTAATTACCCTTGCATGCATTTCCATTCACAATATAATAGAAGGGTAGTTGTGTCATTAACTACCCCACTATCTCATTTCAACTTAGCCAAATTTCCACTCTAGCCTTGCATGCATTTTGTGGTAGTAATAGGAGAAGGATAAATTGGTAAATTCCAAAATCCACTAACTTTGCACATGGGAAAATCAATTTAAAAGTTTGTCATTTCACTCACCACTTTACTCATCTCATTTCTTTTCCTTCTCTCCCTTCTCTCCTTCCTCTCTCTCTCTCGGCTCTCTCCCTCTCTTCTTTTCTCTCACCCGAACTCTCTCTCTTTTTCTCTATCCTACATGCAACACCAAAATCTACTTAGAATTCAAAGATCTTGCAATTACTATTTATCATTTTCAATTCTATATCCATATACTCTTTGCATGTAAGCGTTTAAGGGAGTTTTTGCATCAACATCTCTTGGTTATATATAAGAAAATACAATTTCTTAGTATATGATCTTAAGAGAGAGTATAGTACATAAGTTGTGTGATTTTCTTGGTTTTGTTTTGGAGATAGGTTCGAATTTTTACGACTAAAAGGTGGGTTTTGATTTTGATTCAAATTTTACAAAGGGTTTTGGTTCAAAGATTTGGTTTTTGGTTCGAATGAATGAATTTGGCAAAAGGGTTTTGATGTTCGATTGGTTTTGATGATATATATATAAACCTTTTTTTTGAGTTGGTTTCCTTGCATGCATGAAAAGTCCTAAGTGTAATCAATTTATATTTTGTTTGGTTTGGAAAGAAAATGGGTTAAATGATTAGATCGTGGGTTTAATTAAATTGGATTTATGATTTAGAGTATTGCATGTTGAGTTGATTGATTACATGTCGATTCTACAAGTTGTTTTGTTGTTAATTAGGTTATTGTTTAATTTGGAAATATAATTTGGTTTATATTGGATATGTGAGTAGATAAGTATGAATAAGTTAAGTTTTTGATTATTAAAAGCATAGATTTCATTCGGTTTTCAATGGAATAAATGATTGGATTTATGCATGTTAAGGTTTTGTTCAAAAATAATGTTTTGGTTCGGTTTTTGATTTAAAAGAAATGATTTCAAGAAGTGTTCTTGTTTTGAATGGATTAAAATAGGTTTAAATTGTAAATGGAACCTTGCATGTCGATATTTGATAAATTGTTTGTGTTTTATTAAAAAAGCCAAATGGTATATGGTATTAAAAAGGGTTGATTCAAGTTGTTTGGTCAATTTGATTTTAGAGTCTAATTATATGGTTTGTGTAAGATTGATTTGGTGTTTAAAAGATGTTTGGTTAGTTGCATGTCAAGTTAAGTGGTTCCATGTTGATTTCTTGTCTTGGTACCATTTGTTTTGGTTCGAATTTTATAGTTAAAAATGAAGGAATAGTTGTTTGGTTGTCGAGTTATTTAGATCATGATTGTTGTTAAGATATAGATTTAAGTATACAAGTATATACTCGCTATGTGTTATATGAGTACTCTATGATTATGCTTGAATATACGAGTTAAGTATATAAGTATATACTACTAAGTGCTATGTGAATATTCTGTGATTATTCTCGTGTATATAAGTTAAGCTTCAATGCGAGTTGGGTTAATCGTTAGACGTTCAGGGAACGTCGAGTGCGAATAAGTATCTAATTAGGGATTATGTTTTGGATTGTAGATTTAGATAGCAGAGGCATTCAAGATTGTAGATTCAAATAGTGGAGGCATTCAGGCTAGAAAAGGGAAAGGAAACTTAGGTGGCAGTAGTTCAACTTCAGTAGTTCAGTTTCAATTTCAGCAAAGCAGGAAAGCGATTTAAGGCAAGTAACTCAGCCTTGTCTTATGAATTGATTTTGCTAATGCCATGATAAAGTAGTGATTCCTTTTTTTATACTTGTGATACACCTGTTATTGATTTTTGAGAAACCCTAATATTGATTCTTGTGATAACTTGTTCTTGAATCCTGCTCGACTGTTTACAACCACTTGATTGATTCATACCCGATTACATTGCCTATTTACTTTATCACCCTATGATCTCGTAAACTCTAAGAGAACCTTTATGAATTCTCTTGCAAAATGCTTGAGTAACCGAAATTCTTCATTAACTTGAATACCCTACAATAGTCCCTTAATATATCATGTAAATCCTAAACCCCTCTTAAATTTGAAATAGTTCTTTTAGAAACCCTGATCATAATAACATTCCCTCATTTTAGACAACTTGTCACTTGAACCTTGACAATACATACACTTGTTATCTTGTCCTTGGTCAAGAACCCTCTGAATTGAAATGAATTGATTAAAAGGAATTGGATGGAATTTTCTAATAAGACTGAGGCGCCAGTCGTTGTTATAAGTTTAAAACCTCAGTAGCGGGGAGCCTGATGGTTTTATATGGCCAATGTGTGCTGATGATCCTCAATAGTTGTGAATCACTTGTTATGTGGTTCGAAGCTTGATGCGGGCTGATCACCCCTCATTGCTCATAGTGCCGTGCAGATTTCCAATTCCATTCACTTATTAAAGACTTGAGCTTTTATTTGAGATTTCATATTGTTGATTTACCTTCTGATATTGTTATCAATCATATAATTGATTCCCAGAGTTGAATAGATTATTGTTTTCCACTTGAAAGATCCTTTGAGATCCAGTTAATGATTTTGTGATGAATGTCGGCTTTCACCCTATCTTGAGCCTTGATTCCTGAAAGCCCAAACCTTTCTTCATAACTCTTTCATAGCCCAAAGACAGAAATCTGCCACCTAGAGATTTAAAAGTAAAATGCCTCAGATTTTGCTATTATTATTATTATTATTATTATTATTATTATTATTATTATTATTATTATTATTATTATTATTATTATTATTATTATTATTATTATTATAGCTTTATAGAACTGCTATGTAGTTACTTGCTGAGCTTTTGGCTCATATATATTTGCTTTGATCTAACCATGGCAGTTAAGCAAGAGATGGCCAGACTTAGGCGTTCAGCTCGCATGAGTGTTCCTGACAGTCCCTACCGTGTCATAGGTTTCCAGATGCCAAAGCAGGTAGTAGTGTGTGTGAGCAAGCGTAGTAGTTGGAAGGATTCTTTAAGTTGGTTCAGATACAGTGGGTTATCTGTCGATTCCATTTCAGAATTGAATAAATTGAATTCATTAATATTTTGGGTTGTAAATTATTTATTTTGGTTGGTAGTTGTAATCTTGTCTCAAACTTAATTCTGTTTAGATCCTGTTACTATTTAATCGGGGTTTATTATATCTGTTGATATTATTAGTTTACTGGTGCGTGAGTCCTCATTTCCTAACCCCGAGATTGAGGTCGTCACATTGATGATTCAGTGTTTGACTTTGCAATCATGGCTTTCCCTTTGGAGTAGCTTTTCCTCCTAGCTTTCTCCTTTGGCTTCACTTCAACCTTGATTGCAACTGGTCTAGATTTAGATCCTTTCCTCTTGCTTCTTTGCTCCATCTCTAGTTCATGAGTTTTCAGAACTCCATAGCTCTCATCCAGAGGTGTGTTGTCAAGTTGATAGTTATCCCTTATTGATGTGACTTTAAAGTCCCACTTTTCACGGGGATCAAGTAGGAACTTCAAGTTTGAGTCCTCCAAATCATATTCTTTGTTGACAAGGGATAAGTCATTCAGCAACTTCTGAAATCTGTCATAGATCTCAGTTAAGGACTCATTGCCCCTTGAGTCAAAGTTCTCATATTCTTGAGTAAGTACTTTCCTCCTGTTCTTCTTGATAGCAGTTGTACCTTGACACTTTACTTCTAAAGCATCCCATATCTCTTTTGTTATCTTACATCCAATGACTCTATTGGACATAACACTATCAAGACTGTTGTGCAAGATGTGTCTGACCTTAGCATCCTTCATGAGAGATGAGATATCTTCAGGAGAGCAGTCCTTCCTATCTTTGTCTATTAACTTCTCTGGTTCTCCTGCAAGTGAAACAACTACCTTCATTGGTCTATGAGGACCATCATAGATCCTGTTCAGATATTCAGGATTCGTGGCTTCCAAGCACATGGCCATCCTGACTTTCCAGATTGGATATTCATGTATCTTCGGGATAGGCACCTTGATTGCTTCATACCTACTCATGTTGCTGCTTATCTGTGATGTGGATGGGGGTTGTGGCTTCGAATTCTGTGTTTCTTCTTCTTTGTCTGACATGGTTGATTGATTTTCAGATCTTAAACTGTTTATACATTAACAGCAAGCTCTGATACTAATCGTTAGGCCCTTAATCAAATATAGGGGGTGAATACAGTTAATACAATCAATTCGACAAAGCTTCAACAGAATCAACAGTTTTTATATTAACTGATAAAAACTTATTACAAACGTACACTCTCGAAAGGATGAACAAATATCCTTGAGAGCTGCTAGGTTATGTAAAAGATATAGCAATGTCGCAATGCTTATAGAATGAACCTAATATGTGCTTTATATAGAGCACAACTACACAATGTATAAGGAATCCTATTCAATTAACAACAAGGAAACCTATACAATACTTCTAAAATAAAGTCCTTCACCGGCTTGAGTTCCTGTTTCCTTTTTCTTTATCGAAGATCAACTGATGTGACAAATACTGATTACATCATCCATTAACATCATCATCCGTTGATATATTTATCTATTGATATCATCATCCGTTGATGTCATCAACATCCATTATAAGTTCAGATGTGAACTTCTTATAGTTTCTGTTTGATATCATCAATTGCTCATAACACGGATCTGTGGTGTATTTTTGGCGTAACGAAGTTGCTAATTTAATAAAATAGTTTGATTACTTGCCCAACATTCGGGAAGTAAGCCCAATCAGAATGCGTCGGCATAGGTGACATGGGCTTAGTGGGAGTCTATCAAAGCGTAAGTGGCTGAGTGGCAGTCCAACATAAGGTCCTAATGTGGCCAGAGTGATGACCAGTGGGGAATTCCTCCATCTACTAGTAGAAAAGGTGACTTGATTGATATCTTTTCCTGATCAGCAAGATATCAGGTTTATGCCAAAGTTTCTTCTTTCCAAAATTCTTGGGAATGACAACCCTGTTTATACTTTTCATAACAGAGGTTTTCAAGGAGTGTATGAGATATATATATATATAGGTATATCGAGAGTTAATGAAGTATCTCGTAACTTCATTTCTTTTAAATGATATTTCAAAGATGGATTCCATACAAGTTTTATCTTGTAGCTCCTTCTATATGATGAGCTTTTGAAAACTTTTAATACTTTGAACATTGATAGTTCAAGTAGTTTTTTAAAAAGGGTATAAGTATATTGGAGTATTTTATAAGTTTATCTTTTTAAGCTTATATCCAGTAAGTAATTATCTTACACTTGATAAAGATTTTCAGTAAGTTATCAATTTAGATACTTGCATTATTGATTAAACTATGTATTATCTTGCAAGCTGTAATACTCACACTTGCTTCATTTCTTCATCACGTAACAATAACTAGGCAAGATGTACAGGACCAAGTTCCCAATTCTCGAACATATTAGAAATGTTCTGCAACTTCCTGTATGCGTTAATGTCGCTATGGCCGAGGTAGGAGCTACCAATAGGCTAGGTTTTCAACTTTTGATGTACCCGACTTATGTATATTTATGAATTATAATAATGGCAAAGAACATGTAAATTTATTCAGAAAACCTTTTGAGGTGTAATGACTTATAATTGTGGATTAAAGTGACTGATATTATTTTTGGTATTCATCTCTGAGACTATAACTTGTGGCGTGTGTATGTATGTTGTACGGTCATAGTACGCAGTTGTTGGTTGTTTATTAAGATTAGGTGTTACTAATGGAAATGGAACTCGTGACAACCCGGATCCCCGACCCCGGATTTGGGGGTGTTACAACAAGGGCATATTTCTTCCTTGAAATTGATAAGACATTAACTGGTCCAAACAGGTCCACATGAATAAGTTGCAAATATGCACTTATGGAATTCAAAGCTTTGCTTTTATGACTAGACCTTTTCATTTTTCCTTTTTGACAAGCCTCACAAACTTCATCTTGAGCAAACTCCAGATTTGGCATGTCTCTCACTAACTCCTTTTTCACTACGGTATTGATATCTTTTTAATTCAAGTGAGAGAGCTTCTTGTGCCAGAGCTTGCTTTGCTCAATAGATGCCTTGGTATAGAAGCAACATATTCCATCCTTATTTGCTGATTATAAATATGCAACAAACAAGCTTCCCTTTCTTGCTCCTTTCAAAGCAACCTCACCAGTCTTTTTGTTGATAATTGAGCATTCTCCTTTATCAAATGAAACCTTGAATCCTCTATCTGTGAATTTACTGATACTCAGGAGATTCACCTCAAGACCAGCTATCAATGCTACATGTTTAATGACAACATTTCCAGAAACTAACTTGTCATATCCCTTTATGAATCCTTTGTTGTTGTCTCCAAAAGTCACTAATGGGCCATCCATCTCCTCAAATTGTGATAGCAGGGCTTTATCACCCGTCATATGCTTGGAGCATCCACTGTCTATGATCTATATGAATTTCTTCACTTTGCCTTGCACACAATGAGGATTAAGTGTGTTTAGCTACCCAAGCAGTGTTGGGTACTTTTTTCTTGTTAACAAGAATTCCAGAAGTAGAATTTGATGATTCGGAAATAACAGTGTTCAATGATTGATTTGCATTTTCCTTTTTAGATGTAGATCAAAATTTAACTTCTTTAAGATCTACTCTCAGTTTATGACAGCTTGTCATCACTTTCATATTGCAAGGAATGCAATCAAACTTGCAAGGAAGGAATAGGGATTTTCAGCCTCTACTTCATAGTATTTGCATGCTCCTACTTTTGGCTCAGTAGCAGCCTTTTAACAAAGATGAGTTAGATGACTTGTAGAGCCACACTTTTGACATTATTTCCTAGGAGCATCTACAACAAATGCAAAGTTAGTGCTCTTGTTTACTCCAATCTTCCCATTCATGTTCTTCTTTTTCTTTCCTGCATTCTCAGTCTTGATTTCATTGATTGGTGTCTTAGAAACTTGGCTGACCGTGAGCCTCTTCTTAATTTCAGCAGTAGGAGTGGTTTCTTTATTTTTCTTTTCAATATCTTCATCTGCAAGTTCTTACTTGATGACCAACTCTTCTTCACTAAGATTGACTTCACATGCCTTGAACAAAGGTGCATCAACTTTTCTCGGCATAACTGGGACATCTTGATTTGAAATTGTTTACCTTTGTCACCTTTATTTTTTATATTGTTGTTCAAGGAATCATAGTCCAAACCAATAGCTATGTTAGCACATGGTTTGTTTTTATTATGGCATTGTCCAACCAACTGAGATGTACTTCTGAAAGACTTCAGTTTCACCTCATTCTTCTCCAAAATTTCCCTTAACACGGCTTCTATTTCACTTGCACACTTTAGCTCGCTCTTCAAATATTCATTTTCTTGCTTGACAGTTTCAAGCTCAACAAGCTGCAGTTCTAAATTTTGCTTCTCAATCTCAAGCTTATAATTTATCTTTGACAGTCTACTTACTTCCTCAGTAGCTGCCTCCATGCTTGTGTGGATATGAAACATCTTTACACTAATCTTTTCAGAAGTTTCTTTATATTGGCTTGTATTTAAATCAATGGTAGTTAGAGTTGGTACCTCTGATTTTCATCAGGATGATTCTCCTTGCTCAAGAGCCATAAGTGTAACACCCCCCAATCCGGGGTCGGAGATCCGGATTTTCACGAGTTCCATTTCCCTTAATAACACTTAATTTTAATAAACAATTAACCACTGCGTACTGTGACCCCACAATATACACACATACCATACGTTATAGTCTCAGAGATGAATACCAAAAATAACACAAGTCATTTTATTCCACAATTATAAGTCATTACACCTCAAAAGGGTTTCTGAATAAATTTACATATTCTTTGCCATTATTACAATTCATAAATATACATAAGTCTGGTACATCAACAGTTGAAACCCTAGCCTATTGGTAGATCCTACCTCGGCTACAGCGGCATCAACGTCTACAAGAAACTGCGGAACGTTCCTATCCGCTTGCGAATTGGGAGCTTGGTCCTATTCATCTTGTCTATCTGTTATTGTGTGATGAAAGAAGAAAGCAAGGGCGAGCAACAATCCCACCGAAATAATATGTATAATAATTAACAATATAAGAGCATTCTCATAGTACTCATGAAAGTCTTGGTCAAGAAGAAATGAACCAAATTTAATATCTTAACGCGACCAAGTCGCAAAATATTCAATATATATGTATATATACTTTTCAAAATATTGGAAGTCCTCTTCCATGCATAATATACACAGAGTTCCAGTTTATAACTGTATAAAAATATCGTTGCAAGGTGATCTCATATATCTAACCTTGTCTCAACATTTTTCTGAAAATCTTTGTCATGCATAATATAATCATTTACTAGATATAAGTTGAAAAGATGAAGTTACAAGATACTCCAATATACTTATATCTTTTCCGAATACTGCTTGAACTACCACCGTTCAAGGTATAATCAGTTTCAAAAGTTCATCACATAGATGAGACTACAAGATAAGACTTGAATATAGTCAATCTTTGAAATATCATTTAAAGAAATGAAGTTACTAGATACTTCATAAATTCTCGATATATATATACACCTATATAAATATCTCATACATTCCTTGAAACCCTCTGTTATGAAAAGTATAAACAGAGTTATAATACCCAATGAATTTGGAAAGAAGAAATTTTTGGCATAAACCCGATATCTTGCTGATCAGGCAAAGATACCCATTAAGTAACCTTAACTACTGTAGATGGATGAAATCCTCGCCGGTCATCACCCTGGCCGTATTAGGACCTCGCGCTAGACCGTTACCCGGCCACTCACGCATGGATGGACTGCCACTCAGCCTCTTAGACCTTCATAGACCGTACCCCGGCCTGTCGCTTATGCCAACTCAATTGGATGGACTTACTTCCCGAACATTGGGCAAGTAATCAAATTGTTTTCTCAAAAAAGCAACCTCGTTGCGAATATAAAATACACCACAAAGACAGATCCCTCAGATTTTTTAGCCAGTATTCAAGTCCCCTTCGAAAGGAATATCTTAAATTTGAAAACGAGTTTTGGGATCCGCTCTAACTTTTTAAAATCATTTTGAAGACTCGAAAACATTTTTAAGAATGTTTGGAGTAATGTTGATTTAATAAAATAAATCAGTCCCGATATGTTGGAAAATATCTAAATATTATTATTTAAATAATATTCCCATAAAGGATAATCTTTATAAAAATAAATGAAGTAGAAGTTTTAAAACTCATACTTGAAACGAATAATAAATAACAAAAGATATACTTATACGAAAGTACGATCCTTATTTGAATAATCGAAAATAAGTTTGATTATTATTCAAAACCATCGAATATACCTTATTCGATTAATAGTTATGGAAAACTATATATATATATATACATATAATATACTCGGGAACATCGACTTCCGGTTAAAAAAATGTTCACATTTGGGTCCCCTATACTAAGGGTATACGCAATTACAACTTATCTCTAGCATGGGTATTATACAGTTTATAAGCATTTGAATTAATAATAGAATATCAATATTTCACAACATGCATATATATACCATATCAACATGCTTCAATATATCACAAGATTTTCTAATAACAGTCATGCACTTATCTCAAGATAATGCATCAACATATTTACATCACAACAACAGTATAACGGGTAGAAAACCTGCCTGAGCGTTCCGGCGTAGACTTAAGCTTAGAGTGGGTCCGGTAACCTATTAATAACAACATAAGCCGGATTTAAACCACGGTCGCTTAAGAAACTAGACTTTAACCAATTGGACCCTAACGTTCGCTTTTGCGCTTAACGACTCAAATAAGTCGCTCGAGTACCCTCGGCTCCACCATTTTTAATAAAATAACTGTTACAAATTTTAAGGCGACGCTTTCACTAATACTCTACCAACTGATCCATTAACCTTAGATAATTGTTTCATACTCCAATTAGTAATTTAAGGACCTTAACCAAGGTTTCAAAGTAAGGCGAGGGGTAATGGTTCGTTCGTGAAATGCCGTTACTTAAAACGGTCGTTTCTCCTAAACCGTACATCGGATTCAAGTGAACTACATACCAAAACGAAGCTTACGACACGATCTAGCTAAAAATGGCAAGGTTACATATTGGTCGGTTAGCTTTCTCTCCCGAACACTAAAACAAGCAGTTGAATGAAAACGGGCATTACGACGGCTATGTTTACACAATTACCAAATTTTATTACAAGACCACAACCATACCAAACCAACCCAACAATCAACATACTACATTATAACATTCCAAACAGCCCCTCAACTTCATCATACACCAGAACAAGTTTCTCACAATCATCCATTTACATAATAACTCATAACTTCCATTTAAAGTTCATAACTACTCTAAAATCATACAAACATCCAAGAACTCTTAAAGAACAAGTTTAAAATTCATGGTATGGCTTTAACACAAAGAGGGAAAGAGGTTATACCTTCCTTGGAGAGTGGGTAATGCTTAAAAAACCTTAGATGATCCTTAACTAGCCTTATTATGATTAAAACCTCAAAACAAAATCAAGAACACAAAGTTAATTCTTGAAACACTATTCCCCTGAACTGTAAAACGTTAAAAACGGGTATGGAAATCAATAAGATGAGGATAATGGTTACACTAATTGTGTAGAGCTTCTCGAGGGCTTCAATTTGATAGGTAGAACGCGCAAAACGGCCAAGGGAAACTCAAGATACAAACATTTTATCTTCCTCCATTTTCATTTCTTTCTCCTCTCGGGTTTCTTGAAAAAAGATGGGGGAGAGCTTGCTAAAAAGGGGGAAGAGAGTATTTTGACTTGTCTTGGTTGATTGTGTGGTGAGAAATGAAGTGTGGTTGATATTTGTGTGGTTAATGGCTTGATTAAGTGAGTGGATGATAATTATCTTGGTGTCACAATGATGGCCTCATTTCTTTGCCACTTGTCCATGTTTGGTGGTGGAAGCATCCTTGGCTTACTCCTTGACTATGTGTTTAATTTATAGCCTTGATCTTTGCACTAATCTCTCTTGCATTTCTTAATCGCTTAATGGTTATACGATTCGCTTATCGTTCGTTCTCGTTGGTCGTTCGAGGAAATGTATCCGTGATTTTATGACTTGGGTTCCCCTAACCTTTATCAATATTTTATATTTTTTTTATGATCCTCTCTTATAATCCTTGAATCTAAATCCTTTTAATCATGTTATCATATACTCAATTCTTTCGGTATCTGGTGGATTTTCGGGAAAAATCAAAGTTTTCGAATCCGAATTCAGACGACCTTTACATACACTCATTTACTTTATGGAATACTAATATGATCTTAGAATTTCCATAACAGTACTCTTATATAGTGTGGTCTGATAATTTTCCTTAATCAGCATGATCAACAAAAGTTACTATTCATTAGTGTTTCAAAAATTCCAAAAATTGGGGTTATTACAATCTCCCCTCTTTAAAAGGATTCCGTCCCGGAATCAGATAGAAAACAGTTGGGGATACTTTTCTAGCATTGCACTTTCTAAATCAAGTCAATTTTCCCACATTGTGATTCTATTACAAAACTCTGACTAGCTTGATCACCATGTTCCTTTTTGATTCGTAACCCTCACTGGTTGCTCCACATAGGTTAATTCTGGTTGCATGTATATGCGCTCATACGCCCCTATTTGTCTGGCATCCGGATTACAATTTCTTAACATTGATATATGGAACACGTTATGAACTTGCTACATGTTCGGGGGTAGGGCTAGCTCATATGCTAACTTCCCAATACGTCCTAATACATCCAAGGGTCCAACAAATCGTGGACTTGGCTTTCCTTTTTTTCCGAACCTTATCATTCCCTTCCAAGGCTTTTCAAGGGGATACCTTTAACAACAATAGGTCCCCTACTTCATACTCTTTGTCCTTTCGTTGTCAAATCAGAATACTTCTTATGCCCATCTTGGGTTACTCCCAACCGTCCTCTGATTAGATCTATTATATCTTTGGTCCTTTGGACCACTGCTGGTCCGAGCATCTTGCGCTCTCCAACTCCATTCCGATACAAGGGAGATCAGTATCTCTTTCTGTATAGGGCCTCTTAAGGCGACATTCCGACACTGTCATATCATCCATCGTCGCAAGAAAACTCGATACGTGCTAAGTGATCATTCCAAATTCTTTCAAGTCTATCGCACAGACTCTCATCATAGCTTTTTACGCTATAGGTTTTGCTTCTCAATACCCACTCTTTTCCAGTTCGTAGTCATTACTATCTTCCGTACATAATACTATACTGGTCACACTTTTGCTCGTTAGTATTCTATAACCTTTTAATAACCGCGTCAACCTTAGTATCACGAACGCGTTAGATTCAGAATACCACCGCACTGATACTACTTCCTTTAGTTGCTTCCATCTTCGAAAGCTTAATCCATCGTATAGAAGTAAAAGATTTTATTGAGAGATCACTATAATCATGAACACTTGTTACATTGCACAGTTAGTACAGAAGGTGGCCAACCTTTAGTACTTGACAAGCAATTAAACAATAGATGGTATCCTACTAGGCTTCTATCACATAGATAGATAGTCATTCAGCAATACCTCCCCTTCTGGAAGGGTTGTTCTTCTCAGCTTATACAAAATAAAAAGGAGAGAAAAGAACTAATTTAAGAGCATTATAAAAAAATATACTGCCACAAAATATCTGGCTTGGAACCTCTGAACTATAGAGGTTTATCACATGAGAACAAAAAAATTATATATGTATATATCTCAACCTCAAGTATTATAGCATCGCAATTCATGTTCCTGAATCTTTCACTATTCCGTCCATCATTCTATGGACCCATGCTCTTGCTCGAGCTTATAAACAATCACCGTTGAAACTCCCTCGACAGGGAAAATCAAATCTGGGATTTCATTCTAGACATCATCGTTAGTAGAATTCTATGCTTGCACTGTAACCTTCCTCGTATAGTAATACGGCTCTCTATTCATAAGAAGGAATAAATATTCAATAGGTAGATAATCGACTTAATTAGTCTATCAATGATAATTTATACATCACCACAACCCGACTAGTGGTACCCAATCTCAACATCCATTACAATACAACTCTCACGGTTGTAATCGGCTCATTATTCAAAGAATCATTGATGCATTACTATAGTCCACCACGGACCTACTATATTCATTCGTTTTCCATGAAATCTTAACATCTAACCATACAAAGTCCATAGCTATCGTATCGAATTCTTCTAAGGAGGCAACATGATCACCGTTCATGATTCATGAAGAACACTCTTGAACTTGAGGTACATATGACATGAAGCAGATAAAATTGCAGAAGAGTTTCAATGAAAGCAACGATAGCAGGTTACTACCAATATTAACCATATGTCTTTATTAGGAGACATGAAGCTCAAAGGTTCATTTAGTCCTTTCGTATCATGGTCCTGGCTTATTCTCTAGATAGGAGCTTCTAAGATAGATAGCCCGCTCACGACGATTACATGACTTAAATCTTTTCCAAACTACTATTACGGTTGAGTATCACACAATCATCATAAGGAATGTCAATCTTTCACACCATAATACAACCTTTACGGCTTTAACCATCATCACTGTATTCCTCTGGCACGAGCGCCTATAATTTCTCTCTTACACTTAGAGTGTCGGCCACCTCATTGGCCTTTCCTGATAGTAATAGTTCCATATAATCAATGTCTTTTGAATGATCTCCAACTAAATTTTCTACCTCATTTCCAATCACTGCTTGTGTGAAAATGCTCTTCCTTACGCTTTGGTGAGAAAAAATCACCATTTTTCCAAAAGTTATTGCCTCGGTGTTTAGAGGTTAACATTGTCACGACTGACTCTCGATCATACTTAGGACGTCTTTTATTTTGGGTCCTTCTTGTTTTCACCAATCTCGACCTTCCTTGGGTCGATCTATACTTTCTTATTGTTCAACACGTGCCCACCTGGTATCATTATAATTACGTCATATTTTCTTTATCAGAATTTCTATTCTTAAGAACTTTGAAAATTACCTTTTTCCTTGTAAAACCTCTAAGGTTATCCTTGAATCGTTCCTCCTGTATTCCCTAGATACAGGGCATTTCAAAATACCATTTACTAATACTAGAACCATTGTCTAATACTTCTGAAAAATTTCTCCACTGATCCTTAAAGGTTGTTGTTACCTTAATCCTTTCCCATTTTATACTGTCAAAACTCATACTGTCCGTATTAAGGGTGAAATGCCAACCTTTATGCATTCCCCCTAGGGTTCATCTCAAGTTATCAAGGTTCTATCCTTAATTGCACCTTTAAGAAGGTACTTGCATCCTTACATGGATAAATTAAGTCATATATCCCTGATAAGGGTTTCTTCTTCAATCATTACAACCTCGATAATCTATACCTAATTTCACAATAGCATCCTAATTCAAACCGAGGTCAGTCCATATGGCCTCCAAAAGATAAGAACGGTTATCCGCTTTTCTTTCCTGATTTAGTAATGATAACAGGGATGTTCTGGAAGATATTGGGTATGTTCAACGTGAACTTTTATTAATAAATCCTCATTCGCATCTATTATTTATCTCAACAGTTTTCTCAATATGGGGATATCTCTTATACCTGGTATTTCACAGGTGTTACATACACTTCACATTCTTGAAGGTCACTTCCTTCATCCAATTTCATAATTTCTTACTCTTTTTTTTGTCTCCTCAGTCTATCCACGTCTTATTATTTATCCTTCGAACTATCTCAAGGTTTCCTCGAATCCTCCCAACTTAAAGAGGATAACATATATGTATTACTTATGCCTTCAAACTTCAACTTTATCTCATGGTCAATCATCATCACCCTGATGATTACCCACTTCTCTTATCTCTTAGGAAGGTAAGTGGCAAAACAGTCTTTTGCACTTCGTCAATCATTTAGAATCTCAAATGATTCTTCTATTTCCTTTAGCAAGGCTCTTGTCTTGACTGGGTCAGCTTGTTCCTTGGAACTCTAAGAGCTTAGCGACTTAAAGGTCCTGGAAAAAAATTCCCACCGCATTATTTCCTCATGATGGTGGTTAGGGATAAAAGTATAAGTTTTTTTAGGCAGGTCCATGAATTTCCCCATAGGAGTACCATCCTGGTTCTCCCTATCTTGCTTGACTTCTATTTTCTCAGTATGAAATGTTTCATCCTTCTCCCATAATTGGGGTTATCTTATACGTTAAAATCCATATTTTCCACTTCATTATATTATGGGTTCCTTCTTTCTTGATGGCGACCTCCCTGACTATCACATTCAGGGTTTGCCCTAAATCTTATTCCTCGAACTATGGATTTCATCTAAGATCCAGTTCTTAAACTCTTAAACGTTTGGAACCCAAATTCTGTAGTAATACCTCATTATTCCCTTATCATCTTTCTCGGTATTATTATCTTCTCCAGTCATTGGCTCTCTGCCTTTATTCATCACTTTTTCTTGGCACAATATGACATTTTCTCATAATTCAAGCTGCATTACAACCTCAAACAACCTTTTAGTACTGGCTCCGGTTACCTTCACTTTTATTTCCATTTTCTCGAAATCTTTTATCTACTCTCCCGAAGACATTATAATCTCGAGTCTCTCCTTTCTACCAAGGGCATCAGCCACCACATTGGCTTTACCTGGCTGATAAATAATCTGATACTCATAATCCTAAATTAGCTCTAACCACCTCTGGCACATGTTGAGCTCTTTCTGCATAAAAATATACTTGAGCTCTTGGGGTTTGCGTAAACCTCGCACTTCTCTCCATACAAGTAGTGCTTCCAATATTTAGGGTAAAACTATTGCCTTGAGCTCAAGATCATGGGGGGATATCGAATTTTATATTCCCTTAATTGTCTTGACGCGTACATGATTACCTCATCGTGTTGCATAAGCACGCACCCTAATCCCTTGTGCGAAGCATCACTATAAATCACAAAATCTCCTTTTTTTCCCTCCGGCAACGCCAACGCAGGGGTCATCACCAATCTTTTCCTCAGTTCTTGGAAGCTGTTCTCGTATTCCTCTGTCTATTCGAACTTCTCAGTCTTATGAGTAAGCCGCGTTAAAGGGCTGTGATCTTTGCAAAATTTTGAACGAACCTACGGTAGTAACCGGCAATTCCCATCTCTTGTAGTTGCCCTGACTACGGTCATCAATTCCTCAGCGATCAAATTTTTACTTTTGTTAGGATCCTCCTCAGCAACAATCTCTCCTGGGACAACCTCCTCAATGGCTACATCCTCAACATGAGCATTATCCGGTCCCTCGTTAGGACGCTCTATCGGATCCACCATGTGATCTCCAATAAGTAAGAAAACATCATCGCGCTGTTGCTCCTCAACCTCAGGGTTCAGAGTCCCGCTACCATATAGGATAATAAACTACGCTTCTATCACGATATTTATAAGGGTTCCCATAATAACACTTAATCTTAATAAACAACTAACTATTGCGTATTGTGACCCCACAATATACAAACATACCACAAGTTATAGTCTCAGAGATGAATACCAAAAATAACACAAGTCATTTTATTCCACAATTATAAGTCATTACACCTCAAAAGGGTTCGGAATAAATTTACATATTCTTTGCCATTATTACAATTCATAAATATACATAAGTCTGGTACATCAACAGTTGAAACCCTAGCCTATTGGTAGATCCTACCTCAGCTACAACGGCGTCAATGCCTATAGAAAACTGCGGAACGTTTCCTATCCTCTTGTGAATTGGGAGCTTGGTCCTATTCATCTTGTCTATCTATTATTGTGTGATGAAAGAAGAAAGCAAGGGTGAGCAACAAGCCCACCGAAATAATATGTATAATAATTAACAATATATGAGCATTCTCATAGTACTCATTAAAGTCTTGGTCAAGAAGAAATGAACCAAGTTTGATATCTTAACACGACCAAGTCGCAAAATATTCAGTATATATGTATATGTACTTTTCAAAATCTTGGAAGTCCTCTTCCATGCATAATATACACAGAGTTCCAGTTTATAACTGTATAAAAATATCGTTGCAAGGTGATCTCATATATCTAACCTTGTCTCAACATTTTTCTGAAAATCTTTGTCATGCATAAAATAATCATTTACTAGATATAAGTTGAAAAGATGAAGTTACAAGATACTCCAATATACTTATATCTTTTCCGAATACTGCTTGAACTACCACCGTTCAAGGTATAATCAGTTTCAAAAGTTCATCACATAGATGAGACTACAAGATAAGACTAGAATAGAGTCAATCTTTGAAATATCATTTAAAGAAATGAAGTTTCTAGATACTTCATTAATTCTCGATATATATATACACCTATATATATATCTCATACATTTCTTGAAACCCTCTGTTATGAAAAGTATAAACAGAGTTATAATACCCAATGAATTTGGAAAGAAGAAAATTTTGGCATAAACCCGATATCTTGCTGATCAGGCAAAGATACCCATTAAGTAACCTTTTCTACTATAAATGGATGAATTCCTCGCCGGTCATCACCCTGGCCGCATTAGGACCTCGCGCTAGACCGTTACTCGGCCACTCATGCGTGGATGGACTGTTACCCAGCCTCTTATACCTTCATAGACCGTACCCTGGCCTGTCACTTATGCTGACTCAATTAGATGGACTTACTTCCCGAACATTGGGCAAGTAATCAAATTGTTTTCTCAAAACAGCAACCTCGTTGCGAATATAAAATACACCATAGAGCTGGATTCCTCAGATTTTTGAGCGAGTATTCAAGTCCCCTTCGAAAGGAAGATCTTAAATTTGAAAACGAGTTTTTGGATCTGCTCTAACTTTTTAAAATCATTTTGAAGACTCGAAAACATTTTTAAGAATGTTTGGAGTAATGCTGATTTAATAAAATAAATCAGTCCCGATATGTTGGAAAATATCTTAATATTATTATTTAAATAATATTCTCATAAAGGATAATCTTAATAAAAATAAATGAAGTAGAAGTTTTAAAACTCATATTTGAAACGAATAATAAATAACAAAAGATATACTTATATGAAAGTACGATCCTAATTTGAATAATCGAAATAAGTTTGATTATTATTCAAAACAATAGAATATACCTTATTCAATTAATTGTTATGGAAAACTATATATATATATATATAAATATACATATATACTATACTCGGGAACATCGACTCCTGGTTAAAAAAAATGTTCACCTTTGAGTCCCCTATACTAAGGGTATACGCAACTACTGCTTATCTCTAGCATAGGTATTATGCAGTTTATAAGCATTTGAATTGATAATAGAATATCAATATTTCACAACATGGATATATATACCATATCAACATGCTCCAATATATCGCAATATTTTCTAATAACAGTCATGCACTTATCTCAAGATAATGCATCAATATACTTACATCACAATAACAGTATAACGGGTAGAAAACCTGCCTGAGCGTTACGGGGTAGACTTAAGCTTAGAGTGGGTCCGGTAACCTATAAACAACAACATAATCCGGAATTAAACCACGGTCGCTTAAGAAACTAGACTTTAACCAATTGGACCCTAACGTTCACTTTTGCGCTTAACGATTCACATAAGTCGCTCGAGTACCCTCTGCTCCACCATTTTTAATAAATTAACCATTACAAATTTTAAGGCGACGCTTTCGCGAATACTCTACCAACTAACCCATTAACCTTACATAATTTTTTCATACTCCAATTAGTCATTTAAGGACCTTATCCAATGTTTCAAAGTAAGGTGAAGGGTAATGGTTAGTTCGTGAAATGCCGTTACTTAAAATGGTCGTTTCTCCTAAACCGTACATCGGATTCAAGAGAACCATATACCAAAACGAAGCTTACAACACGATCTAGCTAAACATGGCAAGTTTACAGATTGGTCAGCTATATTTCTGTCCCGAACACAAAAACAAACAGTTGAACGAAAACGGGCATTATGACGGCTATGTTTACGCGATTATCAAATTTTATAACAAGACCACAACCATACCAAACCAACCCAACAATCAACATACTATATTATAACATTCCAAACATCCCCTCAACTTCATCATACACCGAAACAAGTTCCTCACAATCATCCATTTACATAATAACTCATAACTTCCATTTAAAGTTCATAACTACTCTAAAATCATACAAACATCCAAGAACTCTTAAAGAACAATTTTAAAACTCATGGTATGGCTTAAACACAAAGAGGGAAAGAGGTTATACCTTCCTTGGAGAGTGGTTAATGTTTAACAAACCTTAGATGATCCTTAACTAGCCTTATATTGATTAAAACCTCAAAACAAAATCAAGAACACAAAGTTAATTCTTGAAACACTATTCCCCTGAACTGTAAAACGTTAAAAACGGGTATGGAAATCAAGAAGGTGAGGATAGTGGTTACCATAATTGTGTAGAGCTTCTCGAGGGCTTCAATTTGATAGGTAAAACGTGCAAAATGGCCAATGGAAACTCAAGATACAAGCATTTTAACTTCCTCCATTTTCATTTCTTCCTCCTCTCAGGTTTCTTGAAAAAAGATGGGGGGAGAGCTTGCTAAAAAAGGGGAAGAGAGTATTTTGACTTGTCTTGGTTGATTGTGTGGTGAGAAATGAAGTGTGGTTGATATTTGTGTGGTTAATGGCTTAATTAAGTAGGTGGATGATAATTAAGCTTGGTGTCACAATGATGGCCTCATTTCTTTGCCACTTGTCCAT
Source organism: Apium graveolens (assembly GCF_009905375.1). Lineage (NCBI taxonomy): Eukaryota > Viridiplantae > Streptophyta > Magnoliopsida > Apiales > Apiaceae > Apium > Apium graveolens. The sequence continues at coordinate 2,180,124 of NC_133656.1, read as the reverse complement.
GTTTGGTGGTGGAAGCATCCTTGGCTTACTCCTTGCCTATGTGTTTCATTTATAACCTTGATCTTTTCACTAATCTCTCTTGAATTTCTTAACCGCTTAATGGTTATACGATTCTCTTATCGTTCGTTCTCGTTGGTCGTTCGAGGAAATGTATCCGTGATTTTATTACTTGGTTCCCCTAACCGTTATCAATATTTTATATTCCTTTTATGATCCTCTCTTATAATCCTTAAATCTAAATCGTTTTAATCATGTTACCTTATACTCAATTCTTTCGGTATCTGGTGGATTTTCGGGAAAAATCAAAGTTTTTGAATCCGAATTCTGATGACTTTTACATATACTCATTTACTTTATGGAATACTAATATGATCTTAGAATTCCATAACAGTACTCCTATATAGCGTGATCTGATAATTTTCCTTAATTAGCATCATCAGCAAAAGTTACTATTCATTAGTGTTTCAAAAATTCCAAAAATTGGGGTTATTACAATAAGTGCATAGTTTCCAAACTCCCCATTCTCATCTTCTTCATCGGTGTCATCCCAACTCTTGTCTTCAGCTATGTAAGCCTTTCCTTGCTATTTTTTCAAAAGAGCTTCATACTTTGCCTCCAATTCCAAATAGGCTTTATCCTTCTACACTTTCTTTGTCTTCCTGCACTCAGTAGCAAAGTGACCCAACTCATCACAGTTGAAACACCTTATCTTTGATCTGTCAACAGATCTACTCTTATAGCCACCTTTGCTAGCTGAGTTATACTGAGCTTTTGGTTTCCAATTGTTGTTGTTGGAAGACTGTCTCTTGTTCTTGAAAAACCTTGGCTTTTTGACCTTATGTTAGAAACTTTTCTACCCAAGTAAGCCATAGATTGATCCATCTCATCTAGCTCATCAAGGGTGTAGAATTCATCTTTCTCTAGCTCTAAAATAACTTATTTCTGAGGTCTTTTGTTCTTTTGCTCCACAACATGAGTAACTGGAGCTTGAGTATCCTGTTCATCTTCACTTGCTTCACTATCAATAAAAACTAAGTCACTGGAACCATCAAGCACAAGTCCTTGGTTAGCCTTTAATGACTTTCTTTGCAACATTTCAAGCTCATAAGTTTTCAAGATCCCATACAACACTTCGAGTGTCATTCTGGCTCAAGTCTCTTCCTTCTCTAATAGCTGATATTTTCTGTTCAAGATGGTCAGGAAGAGCTAGCAAGAACTTTAGGTTAACCTCCTTAGCTTTATAGTATTTATCATGAAGTTGCAAGTAATTATCAGTTTGTTAACCTTTCAAAAACTTCGGTAATTTCTTCTTTAGGCTTTGCCATGAAACCCTCATACTGACACACTGGTATCCTCATTTGATTTGATCTTACTTCCTCTATAACCTCACACAGAATCTCAATCTTTTCTCAGCTCTGTTTGGATCTGTCACATTTGACAATATTATTGTACATAATATTGTCAAGTGACTCTATCAGAATTAATTGTAGGCTACTACCCATAGAGACATTTTCCTTTTTAGATTCAGTGTATTTTGAGGGGTCTTTAGGAGTATAATGAGCTGGGATGACCATATATCCATCAAGAGATTCCTCAACCCTTTCCATGAGAGTAAAAGGGCAATCTTGAGAATCTGGACATACAGTGGGTTGGCCATCCTTCTGAACACCATCATCTTCTTTTTCCAAAGTGTATAGTTAATTTTATCAAAGGCCGGTATCTTGATACTGCTTATTTTTTATGTACTCATCCTTCCAAGATCTTTATCTGTTTAATTTCAGATTTTGCTCTGATACCACTTGTTAGATATTGAGTACAATACAGGGGGTGAATTTGTTTCTTTAATTTTTGGCCTTTTTAAATAGTTTGGATATTGTATGAACAAATCAGTTTATAATTACAGAGATATTCTGTTAGCAAGAATAAAACAACAAGCACAATATTTCAAAACTCACTTAATTTGTATTAACTAAGTTGGTCTTGCTATAAATTCCGTGTTCTAAAGAATATAAGAACTCAGCTTCTTCCTTGATAGAATACAAGAAAATATGAATCTGTTTGTTACTCCTAAACTAAGGACCAGTGCATGCTTTATACACTAGCAGCACGAGTTTACAAGACTTGCACTAAAATGTACCAAACTACTTTCTAAAGCAATCTTTTTCTATTTCCATTTTTATTTTAGCAAATCTGTGCAGAATCTTGCAGGTCTGTGACCATCCTTTGTCCAGTTAATCTTGGCCCTTGATCTTGTATCCTCCCAGCTACTTTGTAGACTTTTCAATCTAGTTTATAGATTGTTTTTTGACTGATAATCTTGAATCTTGAATTGTTTGCATTCTGTATTTGAGAGGCATATCGAGATCTCCAGTTTGTTCTATAGAGAAGTAATATCTCGATAAGTATAATGATTTATCGAGATCTCTGAGTTCTCTATAGGTATAATTAACTTGTCGAGGTCTCTTGATCTTTGCATGGGAAATGACTTGTCAATATGTCCGAGATCTTAACATGTAGAATTGACTTGTTGAGGTCTCTAAGATCTCTATATACATTTTGAAATGTCGATATCTCTGAGATCTCTAATGAGAGATTGACTTGTCGATATCTCCAATTCTTCACATCTTCATTTGACTTGTCGATATCTCTGAGTTCTCTACATGCATAAATGACTTGTTGATATCTCCAATCTTCACATCTTTATTTGACTTGTCGATATCTCTAAGACTTCTCTATTAGCCATTTTGAACTTCTCGATAAGTCATTCTGGACTTCTCGAATGACTTCTCGATATAACTTGATCTATGACTTGTCTATATCTTGACTTAGAACATTTTTCAGAAAATAGTTTTATTCAATTCCAAGCTTCTCCATTTTTCTCTGAGGCATGATCATGGCTTGGTCTTCTTCCAGAGTTTATTACTTAGCTTGAATCTGTTCATAAAAAAATACTCTAGTCTGATCTTCTAACCTTTTTATATACTCATGTAATACAATACATAATACAAAATTGATTATCAAACAACTAAATCTCAGGGTTGTCAATGTGACTTAGTCTTGTTATTGTATAGGCATGTCTTGCACAATAAGCATAGATTAGGTTAACACTATCTGTTTCGAGCATTGATATATCATACACATAACCTAGTAGCTCTCAAGGATATATGTTCATCATTCGAGAGAGTATTGTAATAAGTTTTTATTCAGTAATATAAAAACTGTTCTTATCAGTTGAGTTCTTAATTCGATTTGATTTTTTAACTATATTCACCCCCTCTACAGTTGATTTAAGGCTTAACAATTAGTATCAGAGCTTGCTATTGATACATAAACAATTTAAGATCCAGAAAACAATCATTAATGGCAGACAAAAAAACTCAGCTAAATCCCCCACCACCAGCCACAAACCAAATCAACCTCATCGTGAGCAGATATGAGGCTATCGAGCTTCAAATCCTTAAGATCAATGAATATCCGATCTAGAAAGTTAAGATGACCATGTGTCTGGAAGCAACAGATCCTGAATATCTGAACAAGATTAATGATGGTCATCACAAGCCCATGAAACTGGCTGTTCCTGTTCCTGGTCAAGAACAAAAGATGGTTGACAAGGACAAATGACTATACTCCTGAGGAAATTTCATCAATTATGAAAGATACAAAAGTTAGACATCTTTCATGTAGCAGTCTTGATAGTGTCATGTCCAATAGGATGACTGGATGTAAAAATGCCAAGGAAATTTGGGACACTTTAGAGGTCAAGTGTCAAGGCACTACTGCTATCAAGAAAAATAGAAGGAAAATAATCACTCAGGTGAGGATTATGAACAGTTTGACTCAAAAGTTGATTAGTCCTTGTTACCCAGTAAGAATAATATTCTTTAAGGGGTTGGATACAATTATAGAGCTGCTAGGTTACAATGATACTTAAGTAATGCATATCAATATTGATAGTCTATTCTTTGTTTATATACTATACAACTGCTCTATCAATTAGAAGATATATCAAAAAGATAATTATCTTGTTTCTATACATATCTTGATTAACAGCTACGTTCCTACAAATCATGAACCGACACTAAAATACTTTTCAATTACTAGGAGCGTATAAATCAGTAGTTACTAATTTATTTTGTGATTTAGTCATATCCCGAATATCTTCATCTTTGATGTAATCCTGACTGTAATATCTGGGATATGAAGTGTAATTATTTTTGTCAATAAATAAATATTATGTGATTAATGTATGAATTTTTTGTGAATTATCTATTAATTGTTATATGTGTTTGGTGTTTATTAATTTATATATTGTTATAGGCTTTTATAAAGGATTTATAGATTTAATAAATTATTTTTCAGATTAATTATAAACTATTTTAAAGAATCAGGAATCGTCCAACTTCAACCGTTTTTATGTTTTTACTACCCGGAAGTCTCGGGAAAACTCCTTTCTAGCCTAATTTGATTATTCCGAGCATTTTCTGTGTTTTGACTTTTTCGATCCGCAGTACGGTATTGCCTTAACGGTTCCCGGTACAAATTTTACGATACTATTTTCATTTCGGTGAACTGATAAAACCCGTATTTTCGAGAAACAGGATATTTTAATTAAACTATTATATTATCTTCTCGTAATTCATGTAACCAAAGCGCTGAGACCAAGGATATATTTACAAAAAGCCTGGTTTTGATAATTATCCTAAAATCAGTAACGAATTGGATCTGTTTTGTCAATACTTAATGATTAAGTATTCTATTTTTATATCCAATATGATCCAACGATGATAGGGAATAAAATAAACCCTGAGTGTGTAATTAATATCGCACTAATTATTTCAGAATTGGACTGACAGCTAAGCCCATTTTGAAAGGGCCCAAAACCCTGAATATTAATTAATTTCGTAATTAGTTAATAAGGGATAAATCAGCTGTTAAGATGAGTCCTAGTGGGGATATATATCCTTGTAGATTGGCCTCCAAGGAACCTCATGGGATAAGGAATCAGATTCCTACCTCTTAGGACTCCAATGTCCACTAAAATTCTGAGACTTGCCCACCAAGTCTCCTAGATCTAGTCCAATTCAAGGACTTTCAATGTCTATATAAGGGGTCTCACCCCCACCAATCAGAACTACATTTTTTGAGTTGATCCTTGGCAATCAGCAAGGTACGTAGGCATCTTGTTAAGGCAAATCGAGTCACGAGACACAAGAGCAGTCAAATCAAGCCTCGAAGCTCACGAACCCTAGTAGTAAGGACAACAATTACTATACCCTAGTTTTTAATCCATAACATTTGGCGCCGTCTATGGGAAAGCACAACAATAACCATGGCGAGAACACGGAGATGAAACAACGCCCCTGAAGGAGGAACATCAGCGGGGACGACCCGAACGATTTCGTCAACGGTGGAGATACCTCCGCATTCAACCTATGCCGCCACCCAAGGAGGAGCCCAGGTAGGTATAACGACTCCTGTATTTTCTTTTATTTTTAATATTTTAAAAAGTATAATAATTGAATAAATAATTAAATAAAATGTGTGCATTGATTTTTGGCAGCAGTTTGTTGATTATAATTTTTTTATTTGTGATCTGTTGATATGTGGGTTGGATTGTGTGATTTATTATTAAGTTATACGATTTTACTTCCCTTGTAAAAGTGATTTTATTATAGTTTTAATTCCATAAATATTTGGATTGCCTCTAAAATTTGTTTTATAATTTTATAATTTCAGTAATTATTTTTAGGACTTTATAAAATTGAGAAATCAATATTTCACTAATTATTTATCTTTAAATAATTTTCTGAGTGTGTTTATTTGTAAATTCTATATCTAATTCCAGAATTCTTCAAAAATCACGAACTCATATTTTATTAAATTCATAATATTCTGGGAATTTGAAAATTATTTCAGAAATTTTCGGGATTAATTTTACCCGCGCGTTGTTTCGTTTAATTGTTAAAAGCGGGTATAAAATTGCGTTTCAAAAGTTATTCTTAAATTTCGAGATTTATGTTTTTATAAACTTCGGGATATATATGACATTTTAAAACTATTTTTGTAATTTTTCGAGATTGTTTTATGTGCACCTCGGCCCGATAATCTCGAATTTCAGGACAAAACCGGTCTTTAAATCTTGGTAATTATCTCCAAAAGCAACGTGTCAGTTTATTAGTATTGCACAACCACGTGTTGTCATTGCAAAGGAGAAAGAAAAAAAAACAACAGGGGGTTCCCCTTTTTCCTTTGTTCCCACGGCTGTGTGTTGTGTCTCTCTCTCGCCTCGATTCTTCTCCTCTCTTCGTTCTTCTTCCTGTTGCTCGTCTCCGGTTGCTTGTTTCCGGCCTATTTCCGGTGAGCCGCCGCCTTGTGCTTGGCTTGGCTGTTTATTCTGTTATATGCCTATATATGTATATATACCGTTGTGTATATATTTGTGTGATATGTGTAGTGACTATGTGTGTGTACGTTTGTGTTTATGTGTGGTGTGGCTGTAATTTTTTTTCCAGCCATCCTTGTGTTTTGCTGGTTGTTTGATGTGGTTCTGTGGTGGCGCGTTGTGCCCCTGTTTCGTTGCTTGCATTTGGTTCGATTGGTTTGGATTAATTCGTATTATTATATTAATTTCAGGGAATTATGACTACAATTCGTGATATAAATAATTTCGTGCAATTAATTTTAATCGAGTAAATCGGTGTAATTTATTTGGAAACCCCTATTATATCGGGCACCAATAAATTGTACCGCGGTTGACGATGAACTTCGGTGAGTCAACGGTAGAAGGTGATGACGTTGTTCTGAGTCCTAAATTTTATAAACAAATAAGACGTTCTGTATAAAATGTTTTCGAAAATAAATTGTATATGGGAGTTGTACGTAAATAATTTCGAGATTGTGGAATTGACATTTTGACGAAACTTGTGGATTGTTGTGATTGTTGACGTCGATTATAATCGACGGGTAAGCTTATAAACAAAAGAGTTGCTGCCAAAATTTTCTAAAATTTATTTTAAAATTTACTTTATTATATTAAACATTTTACCCCTATTTATATGCGGACTATGTGATTACGTGTATAATAACTATACGAGTCGGGTTATCGGATTCGGTTATTGGGGTTTGAGGATATCAAGCATGTCGGTAAAACTGATTAGGGTATTCTGTATTTGTAGATCCCAGTCGAGTTTCGCCAGGACCGAAGTCAGCATAAAAGCTACTTGGGGTTTCCGAAAGCGTTGCATGGCAAGAACCCCTAACCAGCGTTGGTTTTGAAATAATAAGAATAAGAAGTTCCGAAGATAGAATTTCCCCCAGGCTAGGACCAGTACCACTTCAGTTAGTTCTACCCCGACAAGGTTTAGCAAGCCAGTGGTCGATTGTAAGACATGTGGGAAGAAGCATAGTAGTCAGTGCCGAGAAATTATCAACTATTTTAAATGTGGCCAGAAGGGTCATTATTCCACAGAGTGCAAGTCTGAGACTCAAGGAGTAACTTATTTTAGTTACGGCAAAGTGGGGCATATTGCTAGGAATTGCAAATTAGTGACCTAAGGTAGTGTCAGAAGGAGCGTATCCTAAGGACCAGCAACCAGTACTACTAGAGCTAGAACCTTTAAGATGACCAAGAAATCTCCAGCTCATGATTCCGATGTAGTTGCAGGTACGCTTTCTCTTAATTCCATTCCTGTTAATGTTTTATTTGATTCGGGAGCATCCAAATCTTTAATATCTATGAACTGTGTGAGTAAATTACAATTAATGTTGGAAGACCTAGATGAACCTTTAACCATAGAGGTGTCTAATAAGGATAAAGTGCCCGTAAGTCAATTATGTCCTAAATGCTCCATAGAGATTTTAGGATATACTTTCCCTGCCGACCTAATACCCTTTGAGTTAGGAGACTTTGATGTTATTTTAGGCATGGATTGATTGTCTCTATATAAGGAAAAAATTGACTGTAAGAAAAAGAGAGTTGTTATGTATACCCCAGATAATAAAAGAATCAGTTATCAAGGACAGAGGCATGATAAAAAGTTCCTTTCAGTATTGCATGCAAAGAGATTGTTGCGGCAATGGTGTGAGGCATATTTGTCTCATGTGGTGGATATGAAGAAAGAGACCCCTACTTTGGATGAGATTCCCATAGTAAGAGAATTCCCTGACGTCTTTTCAGAAGAGTTACCAGGATTACCGCCTGATCGAGAGATAGAGTTCTCCATGATTTGATGCCCGGAGCTGAACCAGTTTCCAAAGCTCCATATAGAATGGCTCTAGTGGAAATGAAGGAATTGGCCAAACAACTTCAGGAACTATTGGATAAGGGAGTTATTCGACCCAGTGTTTCTCCGTGGGGTGCTCCAGTGCTATTCATAAAGAAGAAGGATGGAAGTATGAGGTTGTGCATTGACTACAGAGAGCTGAACAAGTTGACAATAAAGAACAAGTATCCTTTTCCACACATCAATGATTTGTTTGATCAGCTTAAGGGGGCATGTTATTTTTCAAAGATTGACTTAAGGTCTGGCTACCATCAACTGAAGATAAAACCCGAAGATATTCCCAAGACTGCATTCAGGACAAGGTATGGCCATTATGAGTTCTTAGTGATGTCGTTTGGATTGACAAATGCGCCAGCGGCTTTTATGGATTTAATGAATAGGGTGTATAAGGAGTACTTGGATAAGTTTGTTATTGTATTTATTGATGACATCCTCATATATTCAAAGAATCCAGAAGATCACGCAACGCATCTACGGATTGCCATTCAAAAGTTGAGAGAAAAGCAACTGTATGCAAAGTTCTCTAAGTGTGAGTTTTGGTTGACAGAGGTACAGTTTCTTGGATATGTTGTGAGTAAGGAAGGTATCAAAGTGGACCCTGTAAAGATTGAAGCTTTATCCAAATGGGAGCAACCGAAGACTCCGACGGAAATAAGAAGTTTTCTTGGATTAGCTGGATATTACCGAAGGTTTGTAAAGGATTTCTCTAAGATTGCATCCCCATTAACCAAGCTAACCAAAAAGAATGAGAAGTTCATTTGGACGGAAAAGTGTGAAGAAAGTTTCCAGGAATTGAAAAGGAGGTTAGTGTCCGCTCCAGTACTAGCATTGCCAGATGAGACGGGAAATTTTGTGATTTATAGCGATGCTTCTTTGAAAGGTTTGGGATGTGTATTGATGCAACATGACACATTTATCGCCTATGCCTCCAGACAACTAAAGCCTCATGAGCAAAAATATCCAGTTCATGGCCTTGAGTTGGCAGCTATAGTGTTTGCTCTGAAGTTATGGCGTCATTACTTGTATGGAGAAAAGTGAGATATTTATACGGAACATAAGAGCCTGAAGTACATATTCACGTAAAAGGATTTGAACATGAGACAGAGAAGGTGGTTGGAACTGATTAAAGATTACGATTGTTCGATTAACTATCACCCAGGTAAAGCCAATATGGTAGCTGATGCCTTGAGCAGAAAAGAGAAGTTTAATATGGTTCAGATTACGGACGAACTAGCTCGAGACCTGGAAAAGATGGAGATTGAGGTTCGAGTACCAAGTGAAAGTTAGGAGCAACTATATGAAGTTACCTTCCAGCCAGCATTGATGGAAAAGATCAAAAGGTGTCAAGAAGGAGTTATGGAGCAAGAATTAGATACTTTGACTGGAGAAGAGTTGTGTACTCAAAAGGATAACCAAGGTTTGTTTTGATTTTCTTCCAGAAATTGGATTTCTAATGTAACGGAACTGAAGAATGAAGTATTACACGAAGCGCACAACTCTAGGTTTTCTATCCACCCTGGTAGCACTAAGATGTACCAAAACTTGAAAAGAAACTTTTGGTGTCCAGGAATGAAGAAGGATATTACAAATTGGGTTAGTAAATGTCACGTGTTCCAGACGGTAAAAGCGGAACATCAACGACCAAGTGGATTGTTACAACCTTTGGAGATTCCCAGTAGAAGTGGGACTGGACAATTTTCTTCTTTTTAGGGGTTAGGGGGCAGTCAATAGAGAGTCAGCAAAATGCACAGGTAGGCCCTTTTGACCCTTCAATTCTTTAGGAGGAAAGCGAGTTAGCTTGAAGAGATTGCCATGGATTTTGTAGTAGGATTGCCAAAGACGAGAACAAATCACGATGCCATATGGGTAATCATTGATAGGTTGACCAAGTCAGCGCATTTTCTTCCGATCAATGAAAGGTGTTCTTTAGAAAAGTTAGTTAAGTTGTATATGGATGAGATAGTGACCAAACATGGAGTTCCTGTGTCCATTGTGTCAGATCGATACCCGAGATTCAATTCCAGGTTTTGGACAAAATTCCAAGAGTGTCTAGGAACTAAGTTGAATATGAGCACCGCCTATCATCCTCAGACAGATGGACAAAGGGAGAGAACAATTCAGACCATAGAGGATATGTTGAGAGTTTGTGTTTTGGATTTTAAGGGGAATTGGGATGAACACTTACCTTTGATTGAGTTCTCGTACAACAACAGCTACCATGCCAGTATTGGAATGCCGCCCTACGAAGCTTTGTATGGACGTAAGTGTAGATCACCGTTGTATTGGGATGAAGTAGGAGAAAGGAAAGTGTTAGGTCCCGAGTTGGTTCAGCAAACCAGAGATGCGGTAACATTGATTCGGAAAAGGTTATAGGCAAAGGAAGAATGCAAATTTGCATAGGAAGGATATGAACTTTGAAATAAGAGCATTGGCCCCAAATTTATAGGACCATTTAAAGTTTTGAAGAAAGTAGGGAAGGTTGCCTACGAGATAGCGTTACCACCGCAGTGAAATCACATTCATAATGTGTTCCACGTATCTATGTTGAAGCCCTATGTTCCTGACTCGAATCAAGTCATTGAATATAAACCTATTGAGCTTCAGCCAGACTTGTCCTACGCGGAACAACCGATCCAAATCTTAGACCGTAAAGAGCGAGTCCTTAGGAATAAGTCGATCCCCATAGTGAAAGTCTTGTGGAGAAATCCTCGAGTAGAAGAGTCTACTTGGGAATTAGAGTTAGACATACTTGATAAATATCCTCATTTATTTAGCTAAGTCAGATTCTGGGGACATAATCTTTTTAAGGGGAAAGGATATAATGACTCGTGTATTTTCTTTTATTTTTAATATTCTAAAAAGTGTAATAATTGAATAAATAATTAAATAAAATGTGTGCATTGATTTTTGGCAGCAGTTTGTTGATTATTATTTATTTATTTGTGATCTGTTGATATGTGGGTTGGATTGTGTGATTTATTATTGAGTTATACGATTTTACTTCGCTTGTAAAAGTGATTTTATTATAGTTTGAATTCCATAAATATTTGGATTGCCTCTTAAATTTGTTTTATAATTTTATAATTTCAATAATTATTTTTAGGACTTTATAAAATTGAGAAATCAATATTTCATAAATTATTTAACTTTAAATGATTTTCTGAGTGTGTTTATTTGTAAATTCTATATCTAATTTCAAAATTCTTCAAAAATCATGAAACTCATATTTTATTAAGTTCATAATATTCTGGGAATTTTAAAATTATTTCGGAAATTTTCGGGATTAATTTCACCTGCGCGTTGTTTCGTTTAATTGTTAAAAGCGGGTATAAAATTGCGTTTCAAAATTTATTCTTAAATTTTGAGATTTATGTTTTTGTAAACTTCAGGATATATATGATGTTTTAAAACTATTTTCGTAATTTTTGGAGATTGTTTTATGTGCACCTCGGCCCGATAATCTCGAATTTCAGGACAAAACCGGTCTTTAAATCTTCGTAATTATCCCCAAAAGCAACGTGTCAGATTATTCGTATTGCACAGCCACGCGTTGTCATTACAGAGGAGAAAGGAAAAAAAATAACATGGGGGTTTCCCCTTTTTCCTTTGTTCCCTCGGCTGTGTGTTGTGTCTCTCTCTCGCCTCGATTCTTCTCCTCTCTTCGTTCTTCTTCCTGTTGCTCGTCCCCGGTTGCTTTTTTCTGGCCTATTTCCGGTGAGCCGCCGCTTTATGCTTGGCTTGGATGTTTATTCTTTTATATATATATGTATATATACCTTTGTGTATATATGTGTGTGATATGTGTAGTGACTATGTGTGTGTGTGTGTTTGTGTTTGTGTGTGGTCTGGCTATATTTTTTTTCCAGCCATCCCTGTGTTTTGCTGGTTGTTTGCTGCAGTTTTGTGGTGGCGTGTTGTGCCCCTGTTTCGTTGCTTGCATTTGGTTCGATTGGTTTGGATTAATTCGTATTATTATATTAATTTCAGGGAATTATGACTACAATTCGTGATATAAATAATTTCGTGCAATTAATTTTCATCAAGTAAATCGGTGTAATTTATTTGGAAACCCCTATTATATCGGGCACCAATAAATTGTACCGCGGTTGACGATGAACTTCGGTGAGTCAACGGTGGACGGTGATGACGTTGTTCTGAGTCCTAAATTTAATAAACAAATAAGACGTTCTGTATAAAATGTTTTCGAAAATAAATTGTATATGGGAGTTGTACGTAAATAATTTCGAGATTGTGGAATTGACATTTTGACGAAACTTGTGGATTGTTGTGATTGTTGACGTCGATTATAATCGACAGGTAAGCTTATAAACAAAAGAGTTGCTGCCATAATTTTCTAAAATTTATTTTAAAATTTACTTTATTATATTAAACATTTTACCCCTATTTATATGCGGACTATGTGATTACGTGTATAATAACTATACGAGTCGGGTTATCGGATTCGGTTATTGGGGTTTGAGGATATCAAGCATGTCGGTAAAACTGATTAGGGTATTCTGTATTTGTAGATCCCAGTCGAATTTCGCCAGGACCGAAGTCAGCGTAAAAGCTACTTGGGGTTTCCGAAAGCATTGCATGGCAAGAACCCCTGACCATTCTTTTATGGTTCAGTACGTATGAATAGCTAATGTTTAATCTCGTAATGTAACAGAAACGTTTTAAGTTACGTATCCCCTGTAGTTATAAATCACTATTTTCAGTCTGTTTTGGGGAAAAGTGACTTCGAATGGTACCTATCTCGAATGAAATGATTTGTGAACTAGATTTTATATGTGTGTTGTTAAAATGAATAATTTTGAAATGAGATAGGTACAAGTGTTTTGAAAACTGGATAAAACGGTTAGATATGGGATACATTGGGGCCAGGGGGCCTATTGAGGTGGCGTAAGAGGCTAATTCGGTTGTGCACAAATTATAACCGATTAGTCTCTGAGTTCCGGAACAGGTACATGGGATGGCAGTGGGAGCTGTCCGGTATTGATAGCCTGATCAGCTATCTTCACATATCCACTACGTATCTGATTTGGCTTTGTGATTCCTGTAAGGGTATAAGTACTTAATACAGTGGTTTTATAAATGTGAATAGCATGCTAAAATTGGACTCTGGTACTTACACAGTACAGTACTGTGTTTGATTTGTTAAAAGCATGCTAGTCAGTGATATCCAGTTATCTCAGCTTTTCAATATATAATGTTGTTCGCATGATCACAGCTTTGTTCCTGTCATTGTTTACATTACAGTTTTTATCTTGTTATTCATATGTTGGTACTGCTGAGCGATTATGCTCACCCTTACAACTTGTTATATATATATATATTGTAGATGCCTAGAAGACCAATCAGACCTTGGCAGAACCGTGTTTCAGCCCCTTCAGGACCCGGCTCCTCAGAGGTAGTTAGTATCAGACCACTAGCGGTCTGATGAGTTGTTGAATAAGTTAGTTTGTGTCAGACTTTTGAATAAATGGGTTGTAATAATTTGTAGCTTGGATCATACTTGAACCTGGATCAGATCTTGGTTTGGGGTCGAGTTAGTTTATTTTAATAATAATCTTGTTGTTTATATTTTTGGTAATTATGTTTGGTGACGTCAACTCCTTGCCCCAGGGTTGAGGCTGTCACAGTAGGGGCAACTGAACCTCAGCCTCAAGGGACAATTCCCCCGGCTCCTCAAGGGACAAATTCTCAACTTCAATAGCTACATACACCTGTGAATTCTTGATCCGTTGGGTATGAGTATTCATTTATTGTGACCACTAACCCCCCTTTTGGGATGCCTCTTTTCCCCGAGGTTGTAGGAAGTGGGCATGTTAATCACATTCGTCTCTCAGGATCCAAGCTTTTAATGCTGAGGAAAATGAGGAGGGGCAAAGATTAGCCCTGGATCTAATTGATGAAGTACGAGACGAGGCACATGCGAAGATAGTGGAATATCAGAAAAATGCTTCATTCTACTACAACCTAAGGGTTAAGGAAAGGTTCTTCAAGCAAGGTGACTTGGTTCTGAGGAAGGGGGAAGCTTTCAGTGTTGGGCAGAAAGGAAAACTTGCCCCAAATTGGGAAGGGCCATACAAGGTCAAAAGTGTTCAAGGAAGAGGAACCTACAAGTTGGAGACCATGGATGGTTTTGAAGTCCCGAGAACTTGGCATGCATAAAACCTGAAGATTTACTATGTGTAAGATGGTTGAGCACGATTCTCACTTGTCAAGATGACGAGTAGGTTGAAAAGCACCTTAAAGCTTTGCTTGCTTAGGACTACATATTTTAGCTTTATTCTTTAAAGTTTAAGATTTATTAAGACTTGTGTAAGAGATGAATCCCAAACGGTTATGAAATTTAAAAAGTTTCCGAAATATGTTTAAAATCACTATAGCATGACAAGTAAACTAAGTGCATGAGATAAAAGCATAAAGTTTGATAAATAAGACTGGTTCAAACAAGCAATACAAAGTCTGATAAATAAAGTCTCAAAGACAAAGAAAAATAAATAAAGCCACGCAGGGCTAGAAAAGCTCTAAGGGGCAGAAGTGCCCTCGACATCCATATCATTGTCTCCGCCACTCTCGCTGGATGTCTCAGTGGTCCCGGAGGAAGAAGAACTATGGTCATATGCAGAAGGCCTAGAAGATGACTCGGGAGGAGGAAGAAGTGGGTCCTGAGGGGTACGATCTGAGACGACCACTCGGGTGCGAAACCTCTGTAGTAAGGCCTCATCGTCAGGGAAGACATAGTCCGCTGGGTTAATATCGTGACAAGCCTCATTCACGGTTCCAAGGGCCATGTCCCAGCCAGTCCTAAAAAATCCAGGGAATACCGAGTCGTCCCTCACCCTCATTAACTGAGTGAACTCCTCCGAGTCCAA